>NW_027422661.1:0-568673 GCF_048934315.1 Petromyzon marinus
GGGTGAGTGAGGGGGTGAGTGAGTGAGGGGGTTGGTGAGTGAGGGGATGAGGGGGTGAGTGAGGGGGTTTGTGAGGGGGTGAGTGAGTGAGGGGATTGGTGAAGGGGTGAGTGAGGGGGTGAGTGAGGGGGTGAGTGAGGGGGTTGGTGAGGGGGTGAGTGAGGGGGTTGGTGAGGGGGTTGGTGAGGGGGTGAGTGAGTGAGGGGATTGGTGAGCGGGTGAGTGAGGGGGTGAGTGAGGGGGTGACTGAGGGGGTTGGTGAGGGGGTGAGTTAGGGGGTTGGTGAGGGGGTGAGTGAGTGAGGGGATTGGTGAGGGGGTGAGTGAGGGGGTGAGTGAGGGGTGGGTGAGTGAGGGGGTGAGTAAGGGGGTTGGTGAGGGGGTGAGTGAGTGAGGGGATTGGTGAGGGGGTGAGTGAGGGGGTGAGGGGGTTGGTGAAGGGGTGAGTGAGTGAGGGGGTGAGTGAGGGGGTGAGTGAGGGGGTTGGTGAGGGGATGAGTGAGGGGGTGAGGGGGTAGGTGAGTGAGGGGGTTGGTGAGGGGGTGAGTGAGTGAGGGGGTTGGTGAGGGGTGAGTGAGGGGATGAGGGGGTGAGTGAGTGAGGGGGTTGGTGAGGGGGTGAGTGAGGGGGTGAGTGAGGGGGTTGGTGAGGGGGTGAGTGAGGGGGTGAGCGAGGGGGTTGGTGAAGGGGTGAGTGAGTGAGGGGGTTGGTGAGGGGGTGAGTGAGGGGGTGAGTGAGGGGGTGACTGAGGGGGTTGGTGAGGGGGTGAGTGAGGGGGTTGGTGAGGGGGTGAGTGAGTGAGGGGATTGGTGAGGGGGTGAGTGAGGGGGTGAGTGAGGGGTGGGTGAGTGAGGGGGTGAGTAAGGGGGTTGGTGAGGGGGTGAGTGAGTGAGGGGATTGGTGAGGGGGTGAGTGAGGGGGTGAGGGGGTTGGTGAAGGGGTGAGTGAGTGAGGGGGTGAGTGAGGGGGTGAGTGAGTGAGGGGGTGAGTGAGGGGGTTGGTGAGGGGGTGAGTGAGGGGGTGGGTGAGGGGGTGAGGGGGTGAGTGAGGGGGTGAGTGAGGGGGTTGGTGAGGGGATGAGTGAGGGGGTGAGTGGGTGAGGGGGTAGGTGAGTGAGGGGGTTGGTGAGGGGGTGAGTGAGTGAGGGGGTTGGTGAGGGGGTGAGTGAGGGGATGAGTGGGTGAGTGAGTGAGGGGGTTGGTGAGGGGGTGAGTGAGGGGGTGAGTGAGGGGGTTGGTGAGGGGGTGAGTGAGGGGGTGAGTGAGGGGGTTGGTGAAGGGGTGAGTGAGTGAGGGGGTTGGTGAGGGGGTGAGTGAGGGGGTGGGTGAGGGGGTGAGTGAGTGAGGGGGTGGGTGAGTGAGGGGTTTAGTGAGGGGGTGAGTGAGTGAGGGGGTGAGTGAGGGGGTTGGTGAGGGGGTGAGTGAGGGGGTGAGTGAGGGGGTGAGTGAGTGAGGGGGTGAGTGAGTGAGGGGGTTGGTGAGGGGGTGAGTGAGTGAGGGGGTGGGTGAGTGAGGGGTTTAGTGAGGGGGTGAGTGAGTGGATGGGTGAGTGGGGGGGGTTGGTGAGGGGTGAGTGAGGGGGTTGGTGAGGGGGTGAGTGAGGGGGTGAGTGGATGGGTGAGTGAGTGGGGGCTAATGCCCCACTCGCCACTCCCCATTAGGTGGGGGCCGATGCCCTCCCCCCCACCCGCCATTTGGGGGGGGGAGGGTCAATGACGTCATCCCCCCACTCGCGCTTCAACCGCGAGGATGACGTAATGGTTTGACTGACGGCTGCTCAGAGTTAATTAAAAACTCCTACTAAGCCCTTGTGTCAACAAGCCAATGGTTCCCCGAATAGATCAATAATTAATAATTAATTAATTATTTGCGCGCGCGCACTGACCGCTGTCCCACCGCTCTTCACACAGACACATACACAGACACACAGACACACACACAGACACACAAAGACAAAGATCCCCCATATAGCCTTAACAGACTGTAGGGGCAAGTGCTGTTAGCGAGCACCTATGAAGGCCGGAACGGTACACGAGGGGGTGGGTGGCCAGCACCACGCCCGACCGCCTTTGTCTCCCCAGTCGCGATGTTTACACACCGCACCAGGTACTCATTTGAGGCTGAGTCGACCTAGGGGAGGCCCGGGACCGGTTCAGATAATCGTCACTGGTGTTGGCCGTGAGCGGGAATCGAACCCGGGTCGCCAGGTGCATAGCGCAGCGTAGCGCTAACCGCTACACTATCGCTCCCCACACACAGTACACACACAGTCACACACACACAGTCACATACACAGACACACAGACACACACACACACAGACACACACACATACACACAGACAGACACATACACACAGACACACAGACAGACACACAGACACACACACAGACACACACACAGACACACACACACAGACACACACACAGACACACAGACAGACACATACACACAGACACAGACAGACACACAGACACACACACAGACACACACACAGACACACACACATACACAGACACACAGACACACACACAGACACACACACAGACACACAGACAGACACATACACACAGACACACAGACAGACACACAGACACACACACAGACACACAGACAGACAGACACACAGACACACACACAGACACACACACAGACACAGACACACACACAGACACACACACAGACAGACATACACACAGACACACACAGACAGACACACACACAGACACACAGACAGACACATACACACAGACACACAGACAGACACACAGACACACACACAGACACACAGACAGACAGACACACACACAGACACACACACAGACACAGACACACACACAGACACACACACAGACAGACATACACACAGACACACAGACACACAGAAACACAGAAACACACAGACACACACAGACAGACACACAGACACACACACAGACACACAGACAGACACATACACACAGACACACAGACAGACACACAGACACACACACAGACACACAGACAGACAGACACACAGACACACACACAGACACACACACAGACACAGACACACACACAGACACACACACAGACAGACATACACACAGACACACAGACACACAGAAACACACAGACACACACAGACAGACACACAGACAGACACACACACAGACACACACAGACAGACACACACACACAGACACACACACAGACACACACACAGACACACACACAGACACACACACACACACAGACACACACACAGACAGACACACAGACAGACACACACACAGACAGACACACACACAGACACACACACAGACAGACACACACACAGACACACACACACACAGACACACACAGACACACAGACAGACACACACACAGACACCACGTGCACCACGTGTCACAACGTCAGTCTGTGCTAAGGTCTTCATTATTGAAGCTCCGTCATTATTGTGGCTCTGTCGTCCCGACAGGTTTGTTCCTTTCACCTGAAGAAGGCCGCTTGTGTCGTGGCCGAAACGTCGTGAGAATTTTATTGTGTTTTATTTTATTATTCTCATTCTACGTGGTGATGGTGACTTTAATACCGAAAGAACCAAAGAAGATACTCTACGGGTCTCTGTGTGAGTCACTGGGTCTCTATGTGAGTCTGTGGGTCTCTGTGTGAGTCTATGGGTCTCTGTGTGAGTAGTCTATGGGTCTCTGTGTGAGTAGTCTATGGGTCTCTGTGTGAGTTTATGGGACTTTGTGTGAGTAGTCTATGGGTCTTTGTGTGAGTAGTCTATGGGTCTTTGTGTGAGTAGTCTATGGGTCTCTGTGTGAGTAGTCTATGGGTCTCTGTGTGAGTTTATGGGACTTTGTGAGTCAATGGGTCTCTATGCGAGTCAGTGGGTCTCTGTGTGAGTCTGTGGATCTCTGTGTGCGTAGTCTATGGGTCTCTGTGTGAGTCTGTGGGTCTCTGTGTGGTGAGTCTATGGGTCTCTGTGTGCGTAGTCTATGGGTCTCTGTGTGAGTAGTCTATGGGTCTCTGTGTGAGTAGTCTATGGGTCTCTGTGTGAGTAGTCTATGGGTCTCTGTGTGAGTAGTCTGTGGGTCTCTGTGTGAGTAGTCTATGGGTCTCTGTGTGAGTCTAATTTTCTCTGTGTGAGTAGTCTGTGGGTCTCTGTGTGAGTCATTGGGTCTCTATGCGAGTCAGTGGGTCTCTGTGTGAGTCAGTGGGTCTCTGTGTGAGTCTGTGGGTCTCTGTGTGAGTCTGGGTCTCTGTGTGAGTAGTCTATGGGTCTCTGTGTGAGTCTGTGGATCTCTGTGTGAGTAGTCTATGGGTCTCTGTGTGAGTTTTTGGGACTTTGTGTGAGTAGTCTATGGGTCTTTGTGTGAGTCAGTGGGTCTCTGTGTGAGTAGTCTATGGGTCTTTGTGTGAGTAGTCTATGGGTCTCTGTGTGAGTTTATGGGTCTTTGTGTGAGTAGTCTATGGGTCTCTGTGTGAGTTTATGGGTCTCTGTGTGAGTAGTCTATGGGTCTCTGTGTGAGTTTATGGGACTTTGTGTCATTAGTCTATGGGTCTTTGTGTGAGTCTATGGGTATCTGTTTGAGTCAATGGGTCTCTGTGTGAGTCAGTGGGTCTCTGTGTGAGTCTAATTTTCTCTGTGCGAGTCTGTGGATCTCTGTGTGAGTAGTCTATGGGTCTCTGTGTGAGTAGTCTATGGGTCTTTGTGTGAGTCTATGGGTCTCTATGCGAGTCAATGGGTCTCTGTGTGAGTCTAATTTTCTCTGTGTGAGTCTAATTTTCTCTGTGTGAGTCTAATAATCTCTGTGTGAGTCTGTGGATCTCTGTGTGAGTAGTCTATGGGTCTCTGTGTGAGTTTATGGGACTTTGTGTGAGTAGTCTATGGGTCTTTGTGTGAGTCTATGGGTATCTGTGTGAGTCTAATTTTCTCTGTGTGAGTCTGTGGATCTTTGTGTGAGTAGTCTATGGGTCTCTGTGTGAGTCTGTGGATCTCTGTGTGGTGAGTCTATGGGTCTCTGTGTGCGTAGTCTATGGGTCTCTGTGTGAGTAGTCTATGGGTCTCTGTGTGAGTAGTCTATGGGTCTCTGTGTGAGTAGTCTATGGGTCTCTGTGTGAGTAGTCTGTGGGTCTCTGTGTGAGTAGTCTATGGGTCTCTGTGTGAGTCTAATTTTCTCTGTGTGAGTAGTCTGTGGGTCTCTGTGTGAGTCAGTGGGTCTCTGTGTGAGTTTATGGGTCTTTGTGTGAGTAGTCTATGGGTCTTTGTGTGAGTCTATGGGTCTCTGTGTGAGTCTGGGTCTCTGTGTGAGTAGTCTATGGGTCTCTGTGTGAGTCTGTGGATCTCTGTGTGAGTAGTCTATGGGTCTCTGTGTGAGTTTTTGGGACTTTGTGTGAGTAGTCTATGGGTCTTTGTGTGAGTCTATGGGTATCTGTGTGAGTAGTCTATGGGTCTCTGTGTGAGTAGTCTATGGGTATCTGTGTGAGTCAATGGGTCTCTATGCAAGTCAATGGGTCTCTGTGTGAGTCTAATTTTCTCTGTGTGAGTCTGTGGGTCTCTGTGTGAGTAGTCTATGGGTCTCTGTGTGAGTCTATGGGTCTTTGTGTGAGTCAATGGGTCTCTATGCTAGTCAGTGGGTCTCTGTGTGAGTAGTCAATGGGTCTCTGTGTGAGTTTATGGGACTTTGTGTGAGTCAATGGGTCTCTATGCTAGTCAGTGGGTCTCTGTGTGAGTCTAATTTTCTCTGTGTGAGTCTGTGGATCTCTGTGTGAGTAGTCTATGGGTATCTGTGTGAGTCAATGGGTCTCTATGCGAGTCAGTGGGTCTCTGTGTGAGTCTATGGGTCTCTGTGTGATGAGTCTATGGGTCTCTGTGTGAGTAATCTGTGGGTCTCTGTGTGGTGAGTCTATGGGTCTCTGTGTGAGTAGTCTATGGGTCTCTGTGTGAGTAGTTTATGGGTCTCTGTGTGAGTCTATGGGTCTCTGTGTGTGAGTCAATGGGTCTCTGTGTGAGTCAATGGGTCTCTGTGTGAGCCTAATTTTCTCTGTGTGAGTCTGTGGGTCTCTGTGTGAGTCAATGGGTATCTGTGTGAGTCTAATTTTCTCTGTGTGATTCTGTGGGTCTCTGTGTGAGTCGTCTGTGGGTCGCTGTGTGAGTAGTCTATGGGTCTCTGTGTGAGTCTATGGGTCTTTGTGTGAGTAGTTTATGGGTGTTTGTGTGAGTCTATGGGTATCTATGCGAGTCAATGGGTCTCTGTGTGAGTCTAATTTTCTCTGTGTGAGTCTAATTTTCTCTCTGTGAGTCTAATTTTCTGTGTGAGTCTAATATTCTCTGTGTGAGTCTGTGGGTCTCTGTGTGAGTCTAATTTTCTCTGTGTGAGTCTGTGGGTCTCTGTGTGAGTAGTCTATGGGTCTTTGTGTGAGTTTATGGGACTTTGTGTGAGTAGTATATGGGTCTTTGTGTGAGTCTATGGGTCTCTGTGTGAGTCAATGGGTCTCTGTGTGAGTCAATGGGTCTCTGTGTGAGTCTAATTTTCTCTGTGTGAGTCTGTGGGTCTCTGTGTGAGTCAATGGGTATCTGTGTGAGTCTAATTTTCTCTGTGTGAGTCTGTGGGTCTCTGTGTGAGTAGTCTGTGGGTCTCTGTGTGAGTAGTCTATGGGTCTCTGTGTGAGTTTATGGGACTTTGTGTGAGTAGTCTATGGGTCTCTGTGTGAGTCAATGGGTCTCTATGCGAGTCAGTGGGTCTCTGTGTGAGTCTAATTTTCTCTGTGTGAGTCTGTGGATCTCTGTGTGAGTAGTCTATGGGTCTCTGTGTGAGTAGTCTATGGGTCTCTGTGTGAGTAGTCTATGGGTCTCTGTGTGAGTCTGTGGGTCTCTGTGTGAGTAGTCTATGGGCCTCTGTGTGAGTAGTCTATGGGTGTCTGTGTGATGAGTCTATGGGTCTCTATGTGGTGAGTCTATGGGTCTCTGTGTGGTGAGTCTATGGGTCTCTGTGTGGTGAGTCTATGGGTCTCTGTGTGATGAGTCTATGGGTCTCTGTGTGGGGAGTCTATGGGTCTCTGTGTGGGGAGTCTATGGGTCTCTGTGTGGTGAGTCTATGGGTCTCTGTGTGGGGAGTCTATGGGTCTCTGTGTGGTGAGTCTATGGGTGTCTGTGTGATGAGTCTATGGGTCTCTGTGTGGGGAGTCTGTGGGTCTCTGTGTGATGAGTCTATGGGTCTCTGTGTGGTGAGTCTATGGGTCTTTGTGTGAGTAGTCTGTGGGTCTCTGTGTGAGTAGTCTATGGGTCTCTGTGTGGTGAGTCTATGGGTCTCTGTGTGGTGAGTCTATGGGTCTCTGTGTGAGTAGTCTGTGGGTCTCTGTGTGAGTAGTCTATGGGTCTCTGTGTGGTGAGTCTATGGGTCTCTGTGTGGTGAGTCTATGGGTCTCTGTGTGGTGAGTCTATGGGTCTCTGTGTGGTGAGTCTATGGGTCTCTGTGTGATGAGTCTATGGGTCTCTGTGTGGTGAGTCTATGGGTGTCTGTGTGGTGAGTCTGTGGGTCTCTGTGTGATGAGTCTATGGGTCTCTGTGTGAGTAGTCTATGGGTCTCTGTGTGAGTAGTCTATGGGTCTCTGTGTGAGTTTATGGGACTTTGTGTCATTAGTCTATGGGTCTTTGTGTGAGTCTATGGGTATCTGTGTGAGTCAATGGGTCTCTGTGTGAGTCAGTGGGTCTCTGTGTGAGTCTAATTTTCCCTGTGCGAGTCTGTGGATCTTTGTGTGAGTAGTCTATGGGTCTCTGTGTGAGTAGTCTATGGGTCTTTGTGTGAGTCTATGGGTCTCTATGCGAGTCAATGGGTCTCTGTGTGAGTCTAATTTTCTCTGTGTGAGTCTAATATTCTCTGTGTGAGTCTAATAATCTCTGTGTGAGTCTGTGGATCTCTGTGTGAGTAGTCTATGGGTCTCTGTGTGAGTTTATGGGACTTTGTGTGAGTAGTCTATGGGTCTTTGTGTGAGTCTAGGGGTATCTGTGTGAGTCTAATTTTCTCTGTGTGAGTCTGTGGATCTTTGTGTGAGTAGTCTATGGGTCTCTGTGTGAGTCAATGGGTCTCTATGCGAGTCAGTGGGTCTCTGTGTGAGTCTGTGGATCTCTGTGTGCGTAGTCTATGGGTCTCTGTGTGAGTCTGTGGATCTCTGTGTGGTGAGTCTATGGGTCTCTGTGTGCGTAGTCTATGGGTCTCTGTGTGAGTAGTCTATGGGTCTCTGTGTGAGTAGTCTATGGGTCTCTGTGTGAGTAGTCTATGGGTCTCTGTGTGAGTAGTCTGTGGGTCTCTGTGTGAGTAGTCTATGGGTCTCTGTGTGAGTCTAATTTTCTCTGTGTGAGTAGTCTGTGGGTCTCTGTGTGAGTCAGTGGGTCTCTGTGTGAGTTTATGGGTCTTTGTGTGAGTAGTCTATGGGTCTTTGTGTGAGTCTATGGGTCTCTGTGTGAGTCTGGGTCTCTGTGTGAGTAGTCTATGGGTCTCTGTGTGAGTCTGTGGATCTCTGTGTGAGTAGTCTATGGGTCTCTGTGTGAGTTTTTGGGACTTTGTGTGAGTAGTCTATGGGTCTTTGTGTGAGTCTATGGGTATCTGTGTGAGTAGTCTATGGGTCTCTGTGTGAGTAGTCTATGGGTGTCTGTGTGATGAGTCTATGGGTATCTGTGTGAGTAGTCTATGGGTCTCTGTGTGAGTAGTCTATGGGTATCTGTGTGAGTCAATGGGTCTCTATGCGAGTCAATGGGTCTCTGTGTGAGTCTAATTTTCTCTGTGTGAGTCTGTGGGTCTCTGTGTGAGTAGTCTATGGGTCTCTGTGTGAGTCTAATTTTCTCTGTGTGAGTAGTCTGTGGGTCTCTGTGTGAGTCAGTGGGTCTCTGTGTGAGTTTATGGGTCTTTGTGTGAGTAGTCTATGGGTCTTTGTGTGAGTCTATGGGTCTCTGTGTGAGTCTGGGTCTCTGTGTGAGTAGTCTATGGGTCTCTGTGTGAGTCTGTGGATCTCTGTGTGAGTAGTCTATGGGTCTCTGTGTGAGTTTTTGGGACTTTGTGTGAGTAGTCTATGGGTCTTTGTGTGAGTCTATGGGTATCTGTGTGAGTAGTCTATGGGTCTCTGTGTGAGTAGTCTATGGGTGTCTGTGTGATGAGTCTATGGGTATCTGTGTGAGTAGTCTATGGGTCTCTGTGTGAGTAGTCTATGGGTATCTGTGAGTCAATGGGTCTCTATGCGAGTCAATGGGTCTCTGTGTGAGTCTAATTTTCTCTGTGTGAGTCTGTGGGTCTCTGTGTGAGTAGTCTATGGGTCTCTGTGTGGTGAGTCTATGGGTCTTTGGGTGAGTCAATGGGTCTCTATTCTAGTCAGTGGGTCTCTGTGTGAGTAGTCAATGGGTCTCTGTGTGAGTAGTCTATGGGTCTCTGTGTGAGTAGTCTATGGGTCTCTGTGTGAGTTTATGGGACTTTGTGTGAGTCAATGGGTCTCTATGCTAGTCAGTGGGTCTCTGTGTGAGTCTAATTTTCTCTGTGTGAGTCTGTGGGTCTCTGTGTGAGTAGTCTATGGGTCTCTGTGTGAGTTTATGGGACTTTGTGTGAGTAGTCTATGGGTCTCTGTGTGAGTAGTCTATGGGTCTCTGTGTGAGTCTATGGGACTTTGTGTGAGTAGTCTATGGGTCTTTGTGAGAGTAGTTTATGGGTCTTTGTGTGAGTCTATGGGTATCTATGCGAGTCAATGGGTCTCTGTGTGAGTCTAATTTTCTCTGTGTGAGTCTAATTTTCTCTCTGTGAGTCTAATTTCTCTGTGTGAGTCTAATATTCTCTGTGTGAGTCTGTGGGTCTCTGTGTGAGTAGTCTATGGGTCTCTGTGTGAGTAGTCTATGGGTCTCTGTGTGAGTAGTCTATGGGTCTCTGTGTGAGTCTGTGGATCTCTGTGTGGTGAGTCTATGGGTCTCTGTGTGGTGAGTCTATGGGTCTCTGTGTGAGTAGTCTGTGGGTCTCTGTGTGATGAGTCTATGGGTCTCTGTGTGGTGAGTCTATGGGTCTCTGTGTGGTGAGTCTATGGGTCTCTGTGTGATGAGTCTATGGGTCTCTGTGTGAGTAGTCTGTGGGTCTCTGTGTGGTGAGTCTATGGGTCTCTGTGTGGTGAGTCTATGGGTCTCTGTGTGAGTAGTCTATGGGTCTCTGTGTGAGTAGTCCATGGGTCTCTGCGTGGTGAGTCTATGGGTCTCTGTGTGGTGAGTCTATGGGTCTCTATGTGGTGAGTCTATGGGTCTCTGTGTGGTGAGTCTATGGATCTCTGTGTGGTGAGTCTATGGGTCTCTGTGTGAGTAGTCTATGGGTCTCTGTGTGAGTAGTCTATGGGTCTCTGCGTGGTGAGTCTATGGGTCTCTGTGTGGTGAGTCTATGGGTCTCTATGTGGTGAGTCTATGGGTCTCTGTGTGGTGAGTCTATGGATCTCTGTGTGGTGAGTCTATGGGTCTCTGTGTGAGTAGTCTATGGGTCTCTGTGTGAGTAGTCTATGGGTCTCTGTGTGAGTAGTCTATGGGTCTCTGTGTGAGTAGTCTATGGGTCTCTGTGTGGTGAGTCTATGGGTCTCTGTGTGAGTAGTCTGTGGGTCTCTGTGTGAGTAGTCCATGAATGAGATTTTAGAGGCAAACACAAAGACAAAGATCCCCCACGTAGCCTTGGAGGCTGTCGGAGCGAGTGCCGCTAGTGGCGAGCAGCAGCAGCAGCGGCGCTTACGAAGGGGGCCACCGGCGCCGCCCCCCTGCCCGGCCGCCTTTGTCTCCCCCCGGCCGCCAACTTCGCCACGGCGCCCCCCGGTGTCTCTATTTTAGTTTTAGCCTGAGTCGACCCCAGGGGGAGGCCCAGGACCGACTCCTCGCTCGCCGCTCCCCGCGGGGGTCAAGGTCACGGTGACCTTGACCCCCGCGGGGTGTCGAGGGGCTCCGTGCGGGGGGGGCGGGGGTCACGCCGCACCGCTCGCCGGGGAGACAAAGGGGGTCCAGGGGGGTCCGGGCGCTCACCACTTGGCCCCCCACCAACCCCGCAATGTTACCGGCGGCTCGCACCCCAAGGGTCTCGTTGAAAACAATCCTAATTGTGTTATGCATAAATTAATGTTCAATCGCAACTTAGAGGTGTGAATCCAGGCTCAGATGTCCTTAAATGCTGGGATGAACAGTTCCGACTTCAGCTGCATGTGTGTGCTGTGTTCACCTCCTGTTTCCATTCTTATAAAGAGTTCCAGAGGAAAACAAAAGTAAACTATTGTTACGCTATAACCTCCGTATTCAACAGAGTTAATAGACGTTACTGCAAACACAAACTGTACAATGTCACTGGGTAAACAGGTGGTGGCGTGTCTAGAATCACGCCTGGCCACCTTCATCTGCTTGGCATGAATGCTTCCTCACTCCACCAAGTAATGAATTGAGGATCAACGAACATAGCTGAGGCTAACTGGAGTTTGCGTGTCTCTCTCCGTGGTGAGATGTTAGCTACCTCACTTGGTATACAGGAAGTCGTGGGTTCGATCCCGACCCTGACGCCTGCTGTATATTTGGAGTTTGCGAGTCTCTCCGCTGAGTGTCTTTGACCGATAGACATTGACACACGTATTCTTGTTTCTTTCGGTAAAGTTACGTAGATAGAAACTAACAATAACTGATAATACAATTACATTAAATAAAGACCACTTGTGTTGCGATCAAAACGACGTGAGTTTTTTGCTTTATTTGGAATTATTCATTTATTTTATTATTTTTATTTAATTTTCTATCTACGTGACTTTACCGAAAGAACCAAGAATATTAATTCCTGCAGTCACCAAAGTTTTAAGTCAAAACATTCACACACGTTGACAAAGCCTCACCTTGTGTTGTTGTGGGCAGGTCGCTTCTGATAACAAGAGCGGTATAGCAGCTCAAGCGGGCTTGGCCTGGTAACAAAAGAAAATAAAAACTGTGTGAATATTTACAATAAAACAAAGTTACAAAGTGGCGAGCCGGGTGAAGACAAATTAAACTTAAGCGAGAAAATTAAAGTGAGCGCAATCAGGCGAGGGCAGGAGGCAAGGCCCCGCGTGGCTAGGCCCCGCGTTGTAAAGTTCCAACCTGGACGTCGATTCCCATGCTCGCTGCTACTCAACTGACATCCCTACGAGAGAGGCTCTACCTTGGTAAACAACAACCACAACAACAACCACCACTACCACCAGCATGAGAATTTCTAACCTCGGATTTCAGTGCAAGCGCAGATCGGCAGCCTCCTGTTACCTCGCGACATCACGCGTGTAAGCAGGTAACATGACGTCACTTCCGCGGTAAGGGACACGCCCCTCCCACAATGAGCCGCACTGTAACTGAATAAATTATGTTAATGAACCCGGCCCATATGTCGAGTGATGGGGCGTGGCTGCTGAACCCGTCGCAATAAACACTCGACGGCTTCAAATACATTATGTTAATGAACCGCCAGTCACTCGGCGTAGCTTTGCCCAAATAAGGATTGCCACTGGATTGATATCGGCAGTGACCCAAGCGGAGGTGACGTCACGCTCAAGAGCGCCGTGGACGGGGTTGGGGAAGTGTGAATACCTTGGTGACATGACGTCACTAGCGAGGTACACCTCCAGCTGGCACTTCATGCCGATGAGGTCATGGGGATGGAGTTTAAGTTGATTTAGATTAATTTTCCATTGCCCCCTCCCTTGAGTGCGTGAACTCAGCAACAACAACGTGGACATTATTGTGTATACGTACACACTGTGTAAACTTTGAGGCCACGTGAAGCGTCAAAGGCTCGCTGGAAGGAGGAAGTCGCGTGACAGTCTCAGCAGTTGCGATGGGTTAACTGACGGATGGCTATCGATTAGAAATCACATATCCCCGAGTCTCACCTGAGTGGCACCGCCTCACGCTGTTGTGGATCCCCACGTGGCTCGGAGCCTCAAAAGCTCCGTGACTCCTGGGTGGTGATACAAAGACAAAGATCCCCTGTGTAGCCTTAACAGACTGTTGGGGCAAGTGTTGTTAGCAAGTAGCAGCACCACCTATGAAGGCCGGAACGGTACACGAGGGGGTGGGTGGCCAGCACCGTGCCCGACCGCCTTTGTCTCCCCAGTAATGATATTTACACACCGCACCGGGTACTCATTTGAGGCTGACTCGACCTAGGGGAGGCCCAGAACCGGTTCAAATAATCGTCACTGGGTGTTGGCTGTGAGCGGGAATCAAACTCGGGTCGTTATGTTCGTAGAGCAGCGTAGCGCTAACCGCTAGACTACCGCCACACACGTTACACACACACACAGTACACACACACACAGCACACACACACGGTGCACACACAGTACACACAGTACACACACACAGTACACACACGCACAGTACACACACACGCACAGTACACACACATGCACGGTACACACAGACACAAAGTACACACACACGGTGCACACACGCACAGTACACACGCACACACAAACTCACAGTACACACACACGCACAGTACACACACACAATACACACGCACGACACACACGCACGGTACACACGCGCGGCACGCCCACACTCCTTCAGTCACGTGACTAAGGTTGACGCCCCGCCACCGTCTCCCGAGGTGACCTCTTGGCTCTCTCGTCTCTCCTCGACACGTAGATTCATTTCTTACTCTTACCTAGAAACGTCATTGTCTGTCTCTGTGGACGAAACTTGCGAGGAATTGTACTCACAAACTGTGGGGTTTACGTTTCAAATAAAGTGCCCAGATACCACGCAATAAGCCCCGTGGTGAGCCAGTGCTATTCGTATTTCTAATCCGTCAACATGAAAGTAGTTAAATTAACAATTTATTACCAATCTCCATATATATCAAAGGCAAGTTGTGAATGTGTGTCTGTTCAAAATGTTTAGCGTACTTGCCGATACGCACCAAGCTTGAAATTTGCCATGTGGGTAATTTCCAGACTGTACACCATGCAAACATAAAAATACACTTTTGTATATATATTTTTTTGGGGGGGGCCCAAATAATGGATAAGCATGAAAACACCACGATACATAGGACTTACTTTGATTAGAATCTTGGAATTGATTGTGTACATGTTGAAATTGGTCAATTTGCATTTTGAGCATACCGCTGTTTTAATAAATGTTCATGATTCTGAGAATATAACTAATTCTGAGCATCATAATGACCATATTGGAATTGTCATCATGAATGGGAGTTCAATTATTTTTTATAATAGGAATGCGGTTTTGAGCATGACTATTGATATTTCAGACTCATTTATGACAATAGATTCACGATTAAATTGCGATTTTGTTTTGCTCATCAATCAGGATACTGTTAATGATGCGCATGCCCATAAATTGTTGAAATGACTAGAAATGCAAGTTGTGTATACTCTCCAACCCCATTCCTCTACCTACCCATTCCCTTGACGGGCTCCGTGCCCACTTAAACCCATGGCGGTGATGATTCCACCTCTCGCTGTAACAATCAAAGCACCTCCAACTTCTGAATGCAAAGGTGCTGGGTTGGTGCAACGCCAAAACACATCGTCAACGCCGCTCCCAAGCCCGCCCTACGTTAGTTAAAGCGTTATGATCAACAAAATAAAAAGTATAATGGTGCGGCGACTGGAGATGTCACTGTGTGTGGTGCCGGGCCTGCGAGGCCACGGCGGGATGGACACTGTCGTGGGTACACCCCGGACACACGTGGTGTAGCACAGCCCTAGTGGGGGGCTCGGGTGAGCGCTGGTTAAGCGCCGTGGCTCCCGTTGAGAGAGCGAGAGAGCGTCAGCCCAGCCAGGGTTACGTTGGGGGCGTGGTACCTCTGGCTGACCTGGGGACGCGTGACCGGATTATACTGGAGGGGGGCCACCGGCGGAGGGGGGCCAATGGGTGGTCACGTGGTCCGGGAAGAACTCTCGAGAGCTTTCAGGCAAGGGCGAGAGAGTTCTAGAAGGTGGGCGGGGCAAGAGGCGGAGCCAGCCCCATATAAGGGGGGGGGGCCCTGGGAGGGGCTCGGGGCCCTTACTGTTGGAGAGGCAGCAGATCCACGTCAAGCTTGAAGAAGCCTCCAGCCACGTGGTCCGGGACCCAGCTTTTGGTCCGGACCGGGATAGTGGAGCCGTGTCTAGTTCTGCCGTAGCGTGGTTAGTTGGGTGGTCACCACCCCAGAGTTTGTTGTGTCAATAGCCCTAGAGTGTGTTGTGTTAATAGCCTGGAGTGTGTTGTGTTAATAGCCTGTAGTGTCTTGTGTTAATAGCCCTGTAGTGTGTTGTGTTAATAGCCCTGTAGTGTGTTGTGTTAATAGCCTGGTGTTGTGTTAATAGCCCTGGAGTGTTTGTGTTAATAGCCTGGAATATGTTGTGTTAATAGCCTGTAGTGTGTTGTGTTAATTGCCTGGAGTGTGTTGTGTTACTAGCCTGGAGTGTGTTGTCTTAATAGCCTGGAGTGTGTTGTGTTAATAGCCTGGAGTGTGTTGTGTTAATAGCCTGGAGTGTGTTATGTAAATAGCCTGGAGTGTGTTGTGTTAATAGCCCTGGAGTGTGTTGTGTTAATAGCCCTGGAGTGTGTTGTGTTAATAGCCTGGAGTGTGTTGTGTTAATAGCCTGGAGTGTGTTGTGTTAATAGCCTGGAGTATGTTGTGTTAATAGCCTGGAGTGTGTTGTGTTAATAGCCTGGAGTGTGTTGTGTTATTAGCCTGGAGTGTGTTGTGTAAATAGCCTGGAGTGTGTTGTGTTAATAGCCTGGAGTGTGTTGTGTTAATAGCCTGGAGTATGTTGTGTTAATAGCCTGGAGTATGTTGTGTTAATACTTGGAGTATGTTGTCTTAATAGCCTGGACTGTGTTGTGTTAATAGCCTGGAGCTTGTTGTGTTAATAGCCTGGAGTGTGTTGTGTTAATAGCCCTGGAGTGTGTTGTGTTAATAGCCTGGAGTGTGTTGTGTTAATAGCCTGGAGTGTGTTGTGTTAATAGCCTGGAGTGTGTTGTGTCAATAGCCTGGAGTGTGTTGTGTTAATAGTTAATAATCGTGTTGCTCCTAAGATGTCTGCGACTCAGTTACACCCCACCTGCTGGTTATACACAACAACAACCGCCATTCGCCACAAGTGTCGGTGACGTCACCACGGCGCTTGTGCCAGGCTAAGTG
Organism: Petromyzon marinus; assembly: GCF_048934315.1. Lineage (NCBI taxonomy): Eukaryota > Metazoa > Chordata > Hyperoartia > Petromyzontiformes > Petromyzontidae > Petromyzon > Petromyzon marinus. The sequence continues at coordinate 16,153 of NW_027422661.1, forward strand.
CACGTTAAGGCAGCATGAAGTATCGAACGCCCGTCATTATGTTCGGGCACACGTATCAGCAGCATTTGCAGCAACTGCGGTCCGTGTTTGCCAAAGTGCAGGCAGCCAATCTCAAATTTAAACTTGCAAAAGTGCCACCTCTTGCAAACATCGATGCAGTATTTGGGCCACATCGTTAGCGAGTCCGGGTTAGCCATGGCTCCCGACAAAACGGCGCGCGTGCACACATGGCCAACCCCCAAGTCGGTGGGTGAAGTTCCCAATTTTGTCGGGGTTTCACGTCATTATCACCACTTTGTTCCCCAAGTTCGCGACGATCCCAAAACCGCTCCACACACTCGCTGCTAAGGGCCAGAGATTTCGGTGGGGGGGGGGGGGGGGGGTGGGGGGAGGAGGCCGCGTTTGTCGCCTCGCGCGAAGGCCTCGTCAGCGCGCCGACCCCTCGGTGGCCGTTTACCACCGAGTGACCAGCGTGCGTGCTTAATGGGTGCTGGTTGACGTAAGCCATCGTGCGCGAGGTTGCCACGTGCTGTAGTGGCATCTGTCGACGCGCCGCCACCCGAGGCGGATGCACGTAGGTGACGGCACGTTGGGTCTCACGCGCGCTGAATGGGGACGCCTCCAGATGGAGGACGCCTCGCTGTTGAAATTGCTCCACCGCGTTGGTACGAGAGGCAGTAAAAGCAAGCCATCGGGGATGCATGTCCCTAATAGTCCTCCACGAATGACTTTTGATAAGACGGGTTGAAGAGCTACAGTGTTATTGCACGGTGGTGCCGAATGCTCTGCAGGGTAAACTCACGCGCCGGGTGGTCCCATGAGAAATTAATGCACCTCAGAATCCGTGAAACCTTGCTGACACTAAAGCGTTGACTTCTATTGGCCCTTGGTGACGGACAAAGTATACCACATGGTAAAAGGTTGTACTGATTGCACACCCCGCAAGCCACCAACGAGGCAGGCCCAGCCTCCGTTACGATCTATCACGGTGTCTCATATCAATGAGCTCATCGCACTGGACATTCTCGGGCCGTTCCCTGCCACTCAGAGGGGAAACAAATGTATCCTGGTCGGGGTAGAATACCTGTTCCGGGGGCCGGTGGCATCGCCTCTGCCAGACCAGCCAGCCGCATCCATTGCGGACACGTTCTTGCACGGCTACGTCATGGACAAGGGGGCTCCTGAACAACTTCCTGCAGACCAGGGGCGGAATTGTTCTTCTCGATTGTTACGGGAGGTGTGCAACTCCCTGGGTGCAAAAACAAATCAGGACCCTGCCCCACCATCCTCAGACGGACGGGGTGGCGGAGCGCTTCCACAGAACCCATACGTCCACGTTGTGCCAACGGATCAATGAGGCGAACTGGGGTTTGCACATTCCCGGTGTCCTGCCCACTATATAGCATGGCCCATTAATGCCTCAACAGGATTCTCCCCGTTTTACCTCGTGTATGGGAGGGAGAATGAGCCACCCATGCAAGCTCAGCCGGGCATGGATTTGGGAGGGAAGAGAGCCGTCATGCCCATGCAGGCCACACTCGGGCGTTTGACGGAGGCGTGGGAGGCGTCTCGGGGGAATTCGGCCAAACGGCAGGCCGCAAACGAGAAGCCGGTGGGACCGCGGGAGGTCCAGGACCCCGTGGACCACTGGGGCTAAGGCGGGGCCGCATTTTCCCCAGGTGCCCTTGGGTACATCGCCTAAATTACACCGAGCGTGGCAGGGCCCTGTCGAGGTGATCGAGGCCAAGGGGCCGCAGCGCGTCCGTACGCAGGTCGCTTGCCGCCGCTGGTTTGTGCCTCCGTCGTGGTTAAACCCCCCCCCTACATCCCGCCACATGTAGACGGTTCGTCTCCGGCTCCAGAGCGGCGGGTGTCTGATGCGTCCGACGTGCCGGGGCGGGTGAGCCCGGAAGTTGTGCTTCAGGAGGATTCTGCTGCGTCGCCCGCAGGATCCCATCACTCCCTGTGATGGACCACGTGTGGAGGCCGGGTTGCCATCTTCTCCTCCAAGGCAGGGGCTGCGCCCATTAGGCCATCTGCGTAATGTCCCAGTGGTCCCCAGCGCGCAAGTTCCTGCTCGAGATGGGGGGACTGGCGGCGATGGCTCGTGCAAAGAGTTGCTTCGGTCCGCTGGACCGCTCCCTCCTGTCATTCAATTGTGTTCCCACGCCGTCTGGCGGGTGGTCGCAGCCGCGAGCCGGGCCGTGGCCTCTGGTTGATCCGTCGGAAATTGTTACGCTTCCCTCGCGGTTCAGGGGTTAATCGTTAAAAGGGTTTTTGTTTCGAACGTTCGGTAGCCCTCCCTGTTAGGTAAATTGCGTTAGCGCACATTCCTGTTAGTGTTACCCCTCCTTACGGTGAGGGAAAAAAAGTATTTGATCCCCCTGCTGATTTTGTACGTTTGCCCACTGACAAAGAAATGATCAGTCTATAATTTTAATGGTAGGTTTATTTGAACAGTGAGAGACAGAATAACAACAACAAAATCCAGAAAACGCATGTCAAAAATGTATTTGCATTTTAATAAGGGAAATAAGTATTTGACCCCTCTGCAAAACATGACTTAGTACTTGGTTGCAAAACCCTTGTTGGCAATCACAGAGGTCAGACGTTTCTTGTAGTTGGCCACCAGTTTTGCATGTTCGGTCGACCTTTTGAAGACAGAATATTTGAAACTCAAAATAGTTTTTAGCAACCACCAAATAATTTCCTCTGAACCTTAACCTGAACATCAAGTCGAGCGTTGGGGTTATGCTCCCTAGGTTTTACGTAAAACTCCATATCGGCAATCTAGTTCTACCCTCCACACATTTTGCACCGCTTTTAATCAACGCGCGCCCAGCGACAATCGGCGCGTTCAGCAAAGGCAACTTCAAACGTGACGTTAAAACAATCGCCGTCAACAAATGATAACCGTCGAACGACGATGAAGGGTGTCAGTTCAATCCCCGGTCGGGGGTCGACTCGGCCCGCCATCGTCACCGTCGTCGACACCTCCCGGCCGTCGCGAAGCGAGCACCACTTTCTGCGAGTGAAGTCAACCAGCCCCACCGTAGGAACGAGGCGGCCTTCGTGTCCACAACGAACACAATCTAGTTCTACCCTCCACACATTTTGCACCGCTTTTAATGAACGCGCGCCCAGCGACAATCGGCGCGTTCACCCCTCTCCCGCTCCGGCCCCCTCGCCGGCTCGCAACGGCGGCGACCGCCGACGGCGGCGGCCATGCGACGTCCGAGGCGACCGAACGCAAAGAGGCGGAAACCTCCTCAGGGTTCCACGCGGAGACCTGGGGACACTTGGAGGCATTCAATCAAGATTCTAGGTTTTCGTGACTGCAGGGGAGCCACACCCTTTGGTTCTTTCGGTAAAAGTCATCACGTAGGTATAAAGTCAGGTAAGTATAAAATAAAGTAAATTAAATCACGTGACGTTTCGGGTGCAACACGACAAGCGTCCGTCATCAGGTGGGACAACCACAGCAAGAGACAGTTGCTGAAGTGGGCAAAAGGGTTGCCGTGACAAGAGGCTACGTAGGTAAGAGAGGGAGGAGGAGCCAGGGAGGAGAGATAGAGAGGGGGGTGTGGGGGGTAGGGGAGTGGAGTGCTGCTAGAGGGATTAGGAAACTAGCAAGGAAATGCCGGGGGGGGGGTGGGGGGGGAGTGAGCGGGTCAGGGAGTGGGAGGCTGAAGAAACTGGAGATGCGGATATGAAGGCAACACCATAAAGCAGTTAAGGTTTTACCTGGTTAATAGCATCCTTCCAATGATTGCTCAATTTGTATACATCTTCTCAGTTGAAGTTATGTCTATGTTTAGATATCTGGATGGCTTCATGAACAAACCTTTGATAGTGGTTTGCAGAGTACCTTGGTCTTGGAAAAAAACTAAATCATGAGAGCCCACAGCGTTATAGCAATGGTCAGCCACGGCGGAGGTATTGGTTCTGCCGTGTTTCAGATCTGACTTGTGCTCGCGAACACGGTCCGAGATATGTCGTTTCGTTTCCCCAATGTAACAGCCACCACAGGTGCAACTTAGTTTGAAGACTCGAGGATATTGCATGTCAGGAATGACATCCTTCACCGATGGGATTAGATCACGGATTTTGTGTACTGTACTGAATCGGACCTGGATCTTGTGTTTAAGATTTTGGAAATATTTTTGGTAACGCCTGCTATGTATGGTAACGTCATGGTGTTGATCGGCGTCTCAGGGGGTTGTTTCTCCATGGTTGGAGAAACAACTTTGCGAATAATACGGTCCGAGTACCCATTCCCTCATCAAAACACTACACCATAGGGCCCACTGTATTTCTGACCAACACCACCTAGCCAGTGAACTGGAACACGTACACCAGGCCCTCAAGATGAATGGGTACTTGCAAAGCTGTTTCTCCAACCGTGTTTCTCCAATCATGTTTCTCCAACCATGGAGCAACAACCCCCTGAGACGCCGATCAAAACCATCACGTTATCATACATAGCAGGCGTTACCAAAAAGTTTTCCAAAATCTTAAACAAACACAAGATCCAGGTCCAATTCAGTACAGCACACAAAATCCGTGATCTAATCCCATCGGTAAAGGATGTCATTCCTGACATGCAATATCCTGAAGTCTACAAACGAAGTTGCACCTGTGGTGGCTGTTACATTGGGGAAACGAAACGACATATCTCGGACCGTGTTCGCGAGCACAAGTCAGATCTGAAACACGGCCGTGGCTGACCATTGCTATAACGCTGTGGGCTCTCATGATTTCGTTTTTTCCGAGACCACGGTACTCTGCAAACCTTCAGGCTACTATCAAAGGTTTGTTCATGAAGCCGTCCAGATATATAAACTTAGACGTAACTTCAACCGAGAAGATGGATACAAATTGAGCAATCATTGGAAGGATGTTGCCTTCATATCCGCATCTCCAGTTTCTTCAGCCTCCCACTCCCAGCCCCGCCCACTCCCCCCCCCCCCCGGCATTTCATTGCTAGTTTCTTAATCCCTCTAGCAGCACTCCACTCCCCCTACCCCATGCCCCCCTCTCTCTATCTCTCCTCCCTGGCTCCTCCCCCCCCTCTTACCTACATAGCCTCTTGTCACGGCAACCCTTTTGCCCACTTCAGCAATTGTCTCTTGCTATGGTTGTCCCACCTGATGACGGACGCTTGTTGTGTTGCGCCCAAAACGTCACGTGATTTAATTTATTTGATTTTATACCTACCTACGTGATGACTTTACCGAAAGAACTTGGAGACATCACGACACCAAACAGCACGGTGCGAAGCCGAGACGCTTGGAGCGAGCCGCACACCTACACCCCCTCCCTCCCCCCCATGGTGAACTGGCCTCACCCATGTCAGAGTGAACCCCCTCCCTCCCCCCCATGGTGAACTGGCCTCTCCCATGTCAGAGTGAACCCCCTCCCTCACCCAGTGCCCGCCCCTCCTGACCCCCCCCTCCCGGAATGACGATTCCATCTCGGCGTCACGACCTGTCTCAGTCGGTCCATCCACTCACCCACCCTCCCACCCCTCTCCCTGCCCCCTCCTCCCTCGGCTCTCCCTCCTCCCCCCGCTCCACCCCCCGCCTCCCTCCCCGATCTTCTCTGCGCCTCCCCCCTCGCCCGTCCCCCCACCCCTCCCTCCGCTCCCCCCGCCCCTCCTCTCGCCGCCTCCTCTCTCACCCCCCCTCCCCCCGCTCTGCTCCTCCCCCCCCCTCTCCCCCCCCGCCCCGCCATGCCCCCCCCGGCGGCCGTCCACGCCTCCTCTGCTGGATTGAAGTAAACGTTGACCCCCCGGCTCACGAGCTCCCGTCGCCTCTCGGCGAACCTCTGGTTCATCGCATGCTGCTCCCTCAGGAAGGCGTCGTGCTCCCTCGCCTCCCTCGCCCGCTCCGCCGCGTCCCTCTGCCTCGCTCGTTCGCTCCTCTCCCGCCTCGATTCCCCGCGGCCCGTGGCTCCGCCGGCGCCCTCCGGGTGCCGGCCCTCCCTGGCCAGTGGCCGCCCCCTGTCGGGGACAATCAGCTGCCTCAGCCTGGCCGAGATGTCGGTGATCCTTCTCGGGTCTCCTCCTCCTCCGCCTCCTCCGCCTCCTCCGCCTCCTCCGCCTCCGCCGCCGCCTCGGCCCCTGTCCATGGCCGGCGGTTGTCACCGCTCGGATTCTCGCTCGGCCCTCCTGTGTCACAAGCAGTGGGTCTCTGTGAGTGTGGGTCTCTGTGGGTCTCTGTGAGTGTGGGTCTCGGTGGGTCTCTGTGAGTATGGTTCCATATGAGGGTTGGTCTCTGTGAGGGTGGGTCTCTGTGGGTCTCTGTGAGTATGGGTCTCTGTGGGTCTCTGTGAGTATGGGTCTCTGTGGGTCTCTGTGAGTGTGGGTCTCTGTGGGTCTCTGTGAGTGTGGGTCTCTGTGGGTCTCTGTGGGTATCTGTGAGTGTGGGTCTCTGTGGGTCTCTGTGAGTGTGGGTCTCTGTGGGTCTTTGTGCGTGTGGGTCTCTGTGGGTCTCTGTGGGTCTCTGTGAGTGTGGGTCTCTGTGGGTCTCTGTGGGTCTCTGTGAATGTGGGTCTCTGTGAGTCTCTGTGAGTAGGGGTCTTTGTGAGTGTGGTTCTCTGTGAGTATGGGTCTCTGTGGGTCTCTGTGAGTGTGGGTCTCTGTGGGTCTCTGTGAGTATGGGTCTCTGTGCGTGTGGGTCTCTGTGGGTCTCTGTGAGTATGGGTCTCTGTGAGTGTGGGTCTCTGTGAGTATGGGTCTCTGTGGGTCTCTGTGAGTGTGGGTCTCTGTGAGTATGGGTCTCTGTGAGTATGGGTCTCTGTGAGTATGGGTCTCTGTGGGTCTCTATGAGTATGGGTCTCTATGAGTGTGGTTCTCTGTGAGTATGGGTCTCTGTGAGTATGGGTCTCTATGAGTATGGGTCTCTGTGAGTATGGGTCTCTATGAGTATGGGTCTCTATAAGTGTGGGTCTCTGTGAGTATGGGTCTCTGTGAGTGTGGTTTTCTCTGAGTCTCTATGAGCATGGGTCTCTATGAGTATGGGTCTCTGTGAGTATGGGTCTCTGTGAGTATGGGTCTCTGTGGGTCTCTATGAGTATGAGTCTCTGTGAGTATGGGTCTCTGTGAGTATGGGTCTCTGTGGGTCTCTGTGAGTATGGGTCTCTGTGGGTGTGGTTCTCTGTGAGTATGGGTCTCTGTGAGTATGGGTCTCTGTGGGTCTCTATGAGTATGAGTCTCTGTGAGTATAGGTCTCTGTGGGTCTCTATGAGTATGGGTCTCTGTGAGTATGGGTCTCTGTGAGTGTGGTTCTCTGTGAGTATGGGTCCCTGTGGGTCTCTATGAGTATGGGTCTCTATGAGTGTGGTTCTCTGTGAGTAGGGGTCTCTGTGAGAATGGGTCTCTATGAGTATGGGTCTCTATAAGTGTGGGTCTCTGTGAGTATGGGTCTCTGTGAGTGTGGTTCTCTGTGAGTCTCTATGAGTATGGGTCTCTATGAGTATGGGTCTCTGTGAGTATGGGTCTCTATGAGTATGGGTCTCTGTGGGTCTCTATGAGTATGGGTCTCTGTGAGTGTGGTTCTCTGTGAGTATGGGTCTCTGTGAGTGTGGTTCTCAGTGAGTCTCTATGAGTATGGGTCTCTATGAGTATGGGTCTCTGTGAGTATGGGTCCCTGTGAGTATGGGTCTCTGTGGGTATCTATGAGTATGGGTCTCTGTGAGTGTGGTTCTCTGTGAGTATGGATCTCTGTGAGTATGGGTCTCTGTGAGTATGGGTCTCTGTGGGTGTGGTTCTCTGTGAGTATGGGTCTCTATGGTTCTCACTCAGTGTGGGACCTTACCTGGTCAAATTCAAATGCTTGTGATGTGATGTGTGATGATGATGGTTGGCTTGGATCACACGGCCTACGCGGAGGGTGGGGGGATGCGTGACGTCATCAGGTGACATCACAGATGTGACGTCACCGCTCACTTGCCGTGACTAATATTAATATATACAAAAGTCTATTTTTATACTTGTTGCATTGTGTACAGTCTGGAAGCTACCCAGGTGCCAAATTTCAAGTTTGTTGCATGTTGGAAAGTAAGCTAAACATTTCGAACAGACACACATTCACAAATTTCCCTTTTATACATCATAAACTGTATATTATGTGTGTATATATAAACTGTACATTACGTGTGTATAAACTGTATATTATGTGTGTGTATATAAACTGTATATTATGTGTATAAACTGTATATTATGTGTATGTATAAACTGTATATTAAGTGTGTATATAAACTGTATATTAAGTGTAAATAAACTGTATATTATGTGTGTATATAAACTGTATATTATGTGTGTGTATAACCTGTATATTAAGTGTATATAAACTGTATATTATGTGTGTATATAAACTGTATATTATGTGTATATAAACTGTATATTACGTGTGTATATAAACTGTATATTACGTGTGTATATAAACTGTATATTATGTGTGTATATAAACTGTATATTATGTGTATGTATAAACTGTATATTATGTGTATATATAAACTGTATATTATGTGTGTATATAAACTGTATATTACGTGTGTGTATGAACTCTATATTATGTGTATATGAACTGTATATTACGTGTGTATATAAACTGTATATTATGTGTATATATAAACGGTATATTATGTGTATGTATAAACTGTATATTATGTGTATATATGAACTGTATATTATGTGTATATATAAACTGTATATTATGTGTATATAAACTGTATATTATGTGTATATGAACTGTATATTACGTGTGTATATAAACTGTATATTATGTGTATATATAAACGGTATATTATGTGTATGTATAAACTGTATATTATGTGTATATATGAACTGTATATTATGTGTATATATAAACTGTATATTATGTGTATATAAACTGTATATTATGTGTATATAAACTGTATATTATGTGTATATAAACTGTATATTATGTGTATGTATAAACTGTATATTATGTGTATATATAAACTATATATTATGTGTGTATATAAACTGTATATTACGTGTGTATAAACTGTATATTATGTGTATATATAAACTGTATATTACGTGTGTATATAAACTGTATATTACGTGTGTATATAAACTGTATATTATGTGTATGTATAAACTGTATATTATGTGTGTATATAAACTGTATATTATGTGTGTATATAAACTGTATATTATGTGTGTATATAAACTGTATATTACGTGTGTGTATATAAACTGTATATTATGTGTGTATATAAACTGTATATTATGTGTATATAAACTGTATATTATGTGTGTATATATAAACTGTATATTATGTGTGTATATAAACTGTATATTATGTGTGTATATAAACTGTATATTATGTGTGTATATAAACTGTATATTACGTGTGTATATAAACTGTATATTATGTGTGTATATAAACTGTATATTATGTGTATGTATAAACTGTATATTATGTGTATATATAAACTGTATATTATGTGTGTATATAAACTGTATATTATGTGTATATATCAACTGTATATTATGTGTATATATAAACTATATTATGTGTGTATATAAACTGTATATTATGTGTGTATATTAACTGTATATTATGTGTGTATATAAACTGTATATTACGTGTGTATATAAACTGTATATTATGTGTATATATAAACTGTATATTATGTGTGTATATAAACTGTATATTATGTGTGTATATAAACTGTATATTACGTGTGTATATAAACTGTATATTATGTGTGTATATAAACTGTATATTATGTGTGTATATAAACTGTATATTATGTGTATGTATAAACTGTATATTATGTGTATATAAACTGTATATTACGTGTGTATATAAACTGTATATTACGTGTGTATAAACTGTATATTATGTGTATATATAAACTGTATATTATGTGTGTATATAAACTGTATATTATGTGTATGTATAAACTGTATATTATGTGTATATAAACTGTATATTACGTGTGTATATAAACTGTATATTACGTGTGTATAAACTGTATATTATGTGTATATATAAACTGTATATTATGTGTGTATATAAACTGTATATTATGTGTGTATATAAACTGTATATTACGTGTGTATATAAACTGTATATTATGTGTGTATATAAACTGTATATTATGTGTGTATATAAACTGTATATTATGTGTATGTATAAACTGTATATTATGTGTATATAAACTGTATATTACGTGTGTATATAAACTGTATATTACGTGTGTATAAACTGTATATTATGTGTATATATAAACTGTATATTATGTGTGTATATAAACTGTATATTACGTGTGTATATAAACTGTATATTATGTGTGTATATAAACTGTATATTACGTGTGTATATAAACTGTATATTATGTGTATATATAAACTGTATATTATGTGTTATATAAACTGTATATTACGTGTATATATAAACTATATTATGTGTGTATATAAACTGTATATTATGTGTGTATATAAACTGTATATTATGTGTGTATATAAACTGTATATTACGTGTGTATATAAACTGTATATTATGTGTATATATAAACTGTATATTATGTGTGTATATAAACTGTATATTATGTGTGTATATAAACTGTATATTACGTGTGTATATAAACTGTATATTATGTGTGTATATAAACTGTATATTATGTGTGTATATAAACTGTATATTATGTGTATGTATAAACTGTATATTATGTGTATATAAACTGTATATTACGTGTGTATATAAACTGTATATTACGTGTGTATAAACTGTATATTATGTGTATATATAAACTGTATATTACGTGTTATATATACTGTATATTACGTGTGTATATAAACTGTATATTACGTGTGTGTATATAAACTGTATATTATGTGTATATAAACTGTATATTATGTGTATATAAACTGTATATTATGTGTGTATAAACTGTATATTACGTGTGTATATAAACTGTATATTATGTGTATATAAACTGTATATTATGTGTGTATATAAACTGTATATTACGTGTGTATATAAACTGTATATTATGTGTATATAAACTGTATATTATGTGTGTATATAAACTGTATATTATGTGTGTATATAAACTGCATATTACGTGTGTATATAAACTCTATATTATGTGTATGTATAAACTGTATATTATGTGTATATATAAACTGTATATTATGTGTGTATATAAACTGCATATTACGTGTGTATATAAACTGTATATTATGTGTGTATATAAACTGTATATTATGTGTATATATAAACTGTATATTACGTGTGTATATAAACTGTATATTATGTGTGTATATAAACTGTATATTACGTGTATATAAACTGTATATTATGTGTATATATAAACTGTATATTATGTGTATATATAAACTGTATATTATGTGTGTATATAAACTGTATATTATGTGTATATATAAACTGTATATTATGTGTGTATATAAACTGTATATTATGTGTGTGTATGAACTGTATATTATGTGTGTATATAAACTGTATATCACGTGTGTATATAAACTGTATATTGACGATGACGATGATGACGATGCCACGTGTCTATTGATGACGATGACGACGATGCCACGTGTCTACTGATGACGATGACGATGATGACGATGCCACGTGTCTACTGGTGACGACGATGATGACGATGCCACGTGTCTACTGATAATGACGATGCCACGTGTCTACTGATGATGACAATGATGACGATGATGACGATGCCACGTGTCTACTGATGACGACGATGATGATGCCACGTGTCTACTGATGACGACGATGATGACGATGCCACGTGTCTACTGATGATGACGATGACGACGATGCCACGTGTCTACTGATGACGACGATGATGACGATGCCACGTGTCTACTGATGATGACGATGCCACGTGTCTACTGACGATGATGATGACGATTCCACGTGTCTACTGATGATGATGATGACGATGCCACGTGTCTACTGATGACGACGATGATGACGATGCCACGTGTCTACTGATGACGACGATGATGACGATGCCACGTGTCTACTGATGATGACGATGACGACGATGCCACGTGTCTACTGATGACGATGATGACGATGCCACGTGTCTACTGATGATGACGATGATGACGATGCCATGTGTCAACTGATGACGATGATGACAATGCCACGTGTCTACTGACGATGACGATGATGACGATGCCACGTGTCTACTGATGACGATGATGACGATGCCACGTGTCTACTGATGATGACGATGATGACGATGCCATGTGTCAACTGATGACGATGATGACAATGCCACGTGTCTACTGACGATGACGATGATGACGATGCCATGTGTCAACTGATGACGATGATGACGATGCCACATGTCTACTGATGACGACGATGACGACGATGCCACGTGTCTACTGATGACGACGATGACGATGCCACGTGTCTACCTGATGACGACGATGATGACGATGCCACGTGTCTACTGATGACGACGATGATGACGAACGCCGACGAACGGCGGCAGTCGCCCGACTCGGCACAGGGACTCACCAAACGTGGCGGCAGTCTTAGCGACGCTTTGCACGCGGCAACTTCTTCACGCAAACAGCCACCCCGTCTACAACACGCGGCAGGGGCAACGATCAAGCGGGCAGCAGCAGTCAGTCAGTCTCTCTCTGTGTGTGTGTCTCTCTCTCTCTGTCTATCCCTGTGTGTTTCTCTGTGTCTCTCTCTGTCTATCCCTCTCTCTGTCTCTGTTTCTATCCCTGTCTCTCTCTCTGTCTATCCCCGTCTCTCTCTCTGTGTGTGTCTCTCTCTCTGTCTATCCCTGTGTGTCTCTCTGTGTGTCTCTCTCTGTCTATCCCTCTCTCTGTCTGTGTCTCTCTCTGTGTCTATCCCTGTCTCTCTCTCTGTCTATCCCCGTCTCTCTCTCTCTCTCTGTTTCTCTCTCTGTCTATCCCTGTGTGTCTCTCTGTGTCTCTCTCTCTCTGTCTATCCCTCTCTCTGTGTCTCTCTCTGTCTCTGTGTCTATCCCTGTCTGTCTGTCTCTCTGTCTATCCCTGTGTGCCTCGGTGTCTCTGTCTCTCTCTCTGTGTCTCTGTCTGTGTCTTTTGTGTTTTTCTCTGTGTCTCTCTCTCTCTGTGTGTCTCTCTCTGTCTATCTCTCTCTCCGTCTCTGTCTCTCTCTCTGTCTCTCTGTGTGTCTCTCTGTCTATCTCTGTGTTTCTCTCTCTGTCTGTCTCCCTGTGTCTCTGTCTCTCTCTGTTTCTCTCTATCTGTCTCTCTGTGTCTCTCTATCTATCTCTGTCTCTGTCTCTCGCTGTTTCTCTGTCTCTCTGTGTCTCTCTCTTTGTGTCTATCTCTGTGTCTCTGTCTCTCTGTGTCTCTCTCTCTGTGTCTCTCTCTGTCTCTCTCTGTGTGTCTCTCTCTGTGTCTGTGTGTCTCTGTCTCTCTCTCTCTGTGTCTCTCTGTGTCTCTCTCTCTGTGTCTCTCTCTGTGTCTCTCTCTCTCTGTGTCTCTCTCTGTGTGTCTCTCTCTGTGTCTCTCTGTGTGTCTCTGTGTCTCTCTCTCCGTGTGTCTCTCTCTGTGTGTCTCTCTCTGTGTGTCTCCGTCTCTCTCTGTGTCTCTCTCTGTGTGTCTCTCTCTGTGTGTCTCCGTCTCTCTCTGTGTGTCTCTCTCTGTGTGTCTCTCTCTGTGTCTCTCTGTGTCTGTCTGTGTGTCTCTCTGTGTCTCTCTGTGTCTCTCTGTCTCTCTCTGTGTCTCTCTCTGTGTTGAACTTCGCACTCAGATCGTCAGCGAGGCGACTGCGACCCGAGCGGTTAGCTCGGGTCGCATTGGGGCGTGGGGAGGGGCCAACCAGCGAGGCAACGCCGCGATTGGACAGAGGGAGGAGGAGGGGGAGGGGCCTCTATCACTTCCCCAACGAGGCAAAGATTGTGAATATTAATTCACGTTTTGGGGAAATGGCAATTCTTCGTACAGCAGAGAGATCTCTCCGGAATTATTTAAGACAATATTTGGGCATTGAGGCTTTATTCATGGCAGAGAGCAATATCCCTTCTTTATTAGAGATGTATTTGCGGTTAAAGTAAACAATTAAACGAAACTATATATACTTTTTTTATTTTACCAGGAAAAGCTGTAGTAGTGTACAGGCCCTTTTCACAAGCGACCTGGCCAGAAATGATAGCTCAGCTAAATGTCTTCTTACGCGGAAATTGACAGAAGCCGAATATCTTCTTTGGTTCTTTCGGTAAAGTCACCACGTAGAATGAGAATAAAATTATAAATTGATAAAATAAAATAACACAATACAATTCTCACGACGTTTCGGCCACAACACAAGCGGCCTTCAGGTGAAGGGACGAGACTGTCTGGCCGAAACGTTGTGATAATTTTATTGCGTTATTTTATTTGATCAATTTATTATTTTATTCTCATTCTACGTGGTGACTTTACCGAAAGAACCAAAGAAGATGAATCCTTGCAGTCACGAAAGCTTTAAATCGACAATTTAACCTTAAAAAACCTTCGGCGCAAGCCCTTGAAACTTACCTACAAGCAAGGGGTCCACTGAGCTGTTAGCTTATCTTCTTTTAGGAGCGACCTGTCCACAAATGATCGCCCCTCCAAGCAAGCGGCGTGTTGTCGCGTGGACAACGTCGGCAGCCAAACGCCGTGAATGCGCCGTGGTGATGTTGACTTTAAATGTGGGGCGAAAAAACCGGAGGGCCCGGAGAGAAATCCACGCGACCATGGGGAGAGACGCAAATTCTAAATATACAGCAGCAGCAGCAGGCGTCAGGGTCGGGATCGAACCCACTACCTCCTGTAGACCAGGCGACGTAGTTAACATCTCGTGTGTGACACGTATCTCAACACACACGCGAGTGAGGACACACACACGGAATACACACACACATACACTGGGGAACAAACACACACACATAAAACACACACACACGGAACACACACACGGGACACACACGGAACACACACACGGAACACACACACGGGACACACACACGGGACACACACGTAACACACACACACGGAACACACACACGGAACACACACACGGGACACACACACGACACACACACACAGAACACACACACGGAACACACACACGGGACACACACACGTAACACACACACACGGAACACACACACTGAACACACACACGGAACACACACACGGAACACACACACGGAACACACACACCGAACACACACACATGTAACACACACACGGAACACACACACGGAACACACACAGGGGACACACACACGTAACACACACACACCGAACACACACACGTAACACACACACACGGAACACACACACCGAACACACACACGTAACACACACACAGAACACACACACGGAACACACACACACGGAACACACACACACGGAACACACACACGGAACACACACACGGAACACACACACACGGAACACACACACACATAACACACACACACGGAACACACACACCGAACACACACACACGGAACACACACACGGAACACACACACCGAACACACACACACACATAACACACACACACGGAACACACACACACGTAACACACACACACGGAACACACACACGGAACACACACACGGAACACACACACACACGGAACACACACACGGAACACACACACGGAACACACACACGGAACACGACTGGGTGAGTGGGTGAGTGTGTGGGTGGGTGAGTGTGTAGGTGAGTATGTGAGCGACTGGGCGAGTGATTGGGTGAGTGAGTGTATGAGTGGTTGGGTGAGTGGGTGAGTGTGTTTCTGGGTGAGTGTGTGGGTGGGTGAGTGGGTGGGTGAGCATGTGAGTGAGTGAGCGACTGGGTGAGTGGGTAGTGAGTGTGTGGGTGAGTGTGTGAGCAACTGGGTGAGTATGTGGGCGACTGGGTGAGTGAGTGTGTGTGTGAGTGAGCTACTGGGTGAGTGGGTGGGTGTGTGAGTGTGTGAGGTGAGTGTGTGAGCGACTGGGTGAGTGTGTGAGTGAGTGAGCGACTGGGTGAGTATATGGGTGGGTGAGTGTGTGGGTGGGTGAGTGTGTAGGTGAGTATGTGAGAGACTGGGCGAGGGATTGGGTAAGTGAGTGTATGAGTGGTTGGGTGAGTGGGTGGGTGGGTTAGTGTGTGAGTTTCTGGGTGAGTGTGTGGGTGGGTGAGTGGCTGAGTGAGTGGGCGAGTAAGTGAGCGAGTGGGTGGGTGAGTGGGTGAGAGTGTGGGTGGGTGAGTGTGTGAGCAACTGGGTAAGTGAATGTGTGTGTGTGAGTGGGTGGGTGAGCGTGTGAGTGAGTGAGCGACTGGGTGAGTGGGTAGTGAGTGTGTGGGTGAGTGTGTGAGCGAGTGTGTGAGCAACTGGGTGAGTATGTGAGCGATTGGGTGAGTGAGTGTGTGTGAGTGAGCGACTGGGTGAGTGGGTGGGTGTGTGAGTAAGTGTGTGAGGTGAGTGTGTGAGCGACTGGGTAAGTGAGTGTGTGTCTGTGAGTGGGTAGGTGAGCGTGTGAGTGAGTGAGCGACTGGGTGAGTGGGTAGTGAGTGTGAGTGCCGGACGGGTAACTCTGTCGTGGACAGTGCTGTGGGGGGAGGTCCAATTTCGATTGGCTCCTCCCCTCATGGCATCTGTGTCCACCACAGGGGCTAAACGGGGGCTCTGGACGGGTGCGAGGGGCTGGTAACCCCTCCACCTTCAATTAATTACCACTAAACCACGAGTTAAACTGAAATATGTAACTAATAAGCTTGTGCCGGAGGCCCCGGGGGCCAGGCGTCTATGACGTTTCCTGGCCAAACCCCAATTGGCGGAGCCAGGAGATTGAATATCTACCCTCGGGGCTCCTCCATAAACAACGAAAAACCACTACGGGTGGCCACGTGGAATGTTCGAACGCTCACTGCGGAGGAGAGGCTGCCACTCCTCTGTCGGGAGCTGGACCGGTACCGCCTGGATCTATGTGACATTCAGGAGGTCCGGTGGACCGGTTCTGGCTCCTGCCACCATGAGGGGTGGACAGTCCTCTACTTGGGGCAGCAGACTGCCAAACAACAGGGTGTGGCTCTTTTGAACAAAAGAATGAAGGGGGCGTGGGAGCATGGCGGTGAGGTGTGGGAAGCTGTAAGCCCCAGGCTACTTTGGGCTCGCCTTCCCATCAACCGGAGGCGAGGAATGGTGGTCGTGGTTACTTATGCCCCCACCGAAGATGAACATCCGTGGAGGGATGCAGGCAAAGCCGATGAGTCAGATGCCTTCTATGACCTCCTGTCACAGGTGCTGGCTAAAGTGGCCCCTCGGGATAGAGTCATCATGTTGGGTGACTTCAATGCCCGAGTTGGTCATGATGCTGGCACCTGGTCTGGAGTGATTGGAGGGCATGGACCAGATCAGCTCAATAACAACGGTAGGAGGCTGCTAGATTTTTGTGCAGCCCATGGGCTTGTAATTACCAACACGCTGTTCCGGCATCGGCGCATTCACACAACATCATGGATGCATGCCGGGTCCAAGCAAGAACATCTGCTGGACTACATAGTGACGGACCAGCGGATGCGAGCCCATGTCCTTGACACCAGGACCTACCGTGGAGCTGATCTGCCCTCTGACCATCGACTAGTCATCTGTAAGATGCGCCTGCCATTCTTCTACTCCGGTGGTGGGTGTACACCCAGGACCCCATTCCAACCTAAAGTGGCCTGATCTCAGTTATCTGATGAAAGTTGCAAGCGAGAATTTAATCATTGCTTGTGGCTGGGATTGGCATCGTCCCCGACTCCTCCTGATGTCGAGGGTAAATGGGCGAGGTTTAGGACTGTGACTCATGCAGCTGCAATGGCTGCTTTGGGCACGCGGTCCAGACCTCCCCAGAGACCCTGGCTGACAGAGGAGGTGTTCAGGATGGTTGAGAAAAAGCGACAGGCCCACTGTCATCGGCTACAGAATCCCACGTCAGAGAATGAGGAGGCTTACCGCAGCCTTCGCTCGGAGGTTCGGAGAGCCGTGAGGCGCTGCAAGGATGGGTAGTGGTCGCGGGTTGCTGAGGAGATGGAGTCTGCCTCAGTAGCCCGTGATCACAAATTTCTATTTAACTCCATCAAAAAAGTAACCTGCAGCACCACACCTATTACCATCAGGAGAAAAAACGGTGATCCAATCTCCGACCCCCATGAACAGGTTTGCAGATTTGCTGAGCATTTCTGTGAGGTCCTGGGGGAGGGAAAATCCTTCAGCCAGGAAAACATCGTGGCACAAAGTGAGGATGACCCTGCTGAGGCTGCGGTGCCTCAAATATTGGAAGAAGTCACCCCCTGTGAGTGGCTGGCTGAGGTGTCATCTGTTGAGGAAGTACTGAGGGCGATCCGGAGTCTGAGACCAGGAAATGCAGCAGGCAGAGATGATCTCCAAAGCGAAATGCTGAGGGAGGGTGGCGTTTGTGCACTGACTGCCCTATATGACATCATAACAACAGTCTGGACCACTGGACGGGTTCCGCAGGATTGGAAGGATGCCCTGGTGGTCCCCCTTTTTAAGAAGGGGGACCACCGGCGGGCAAGGCTGCAATGGCTGGGTCATGTAGCCCGCATGCCCAGCCACTGCATGCCGAAACAGCTTTTGTTCGGCCGGATCGAGGGGGCTAAACGGGCGCGGCCCGGGCTAGAGAAGAGATGGAGTGATGTGGTACGGGAGGACGTGGAGCTGAGTGGACTTGCCGATGACTGGTACCAGCGGTGTCAAGATCGGCCTCTGTGGAGGAGGCTCGTGAAGGACGCTAGTGGGCAGTTGGAGGTAGTCGCCCTCCAACAACAACGGAGGGTGGAGGAATGACGCTCACCACAACGAGCGGAGCGCCGGGTGGCTAAAGCACAGCAGGTTGGCACAGTAGGGGGCACAGGTGGTGCATCAGCCAGTCATCTCAGTCAGTCGACCCATGGCACCTGGGTCTGCCCCGTGACCTGTCAGCGGGCGTTCGACACTTCACATGGCCTCAGGGTGCACATAGCCTGGCACAAGCGTCGTGGTGACGTCACCGCCACTTAGTGGTGAATGGCGGTTGTTGTTGTTGAGGTGAGTGTGTGAGCGACTGGGTGAGTGTGTAAGTGAGTGAGCGACTGGGTGAGTGTGTGGGTGGGTGAGTGTGTGGGTGAGTGGTTGGGTGAGTGGGTGGGTGAGTGTGTGAGTTTCTGGGTGAGTGTGTGGGTGGGTGAGTGTGTGAGCGACTGGGTGAGTGATTGGGTGAGTGAGTGGGTGGGTGAGAGAGAGTGAGTGGCTGAGTGAGTGGGCATGTGGGTGAGTGAATGGGTGAGTGGGTAAGTGAGTGGGTGGGTGAGTGTGTGAGCGACTCGGTGAGTGAGTGCGTGGGTGGATCAGTGAGTGGATGAGTGAGGAGGGGCACTGCGGGGTGGGGGAGTGTACAGAGGGTGAGGGGTAATGATTATTATACAGGGCGGTACTAAAGTCAGGACACAGTTTCTTGGGTTTATCTTTAAGTTTATTGTGATTTTGCGAGTTTATATAGGTAGCTCTGCTTAAACGTGTCTCTCTCTCCATCCGTCTCCACTCTCTCTCTTCCTCTCTTCACTGCTGGCCTGTAGGTTTGGGCCGAGCGAGTTCCTGCCGGGGTTTTGGCTCTTCAGGAGTTGATTCCCCCCGTGGCTTTGTCGGCACGAGGCGACCGCGCGGAGTGTCAAGGGCTCCACCGGGCCCCAAGCCGCTGCCCCAGCACCACCGTAGCAGCCAAACCACCGGTGCTCGGCATGGCCTCTATGAAGGTCTTGCTGGACCTCATGTTGAGCACGGGGTACAACATTGTCCAGGAGAACGGACAGAGGAAGTTCGGACCGCCACCCGACTGGCAGGGGCCCCCTCCCGCCCGTGGCTGCGAGGTGTTTCTGGTGAGGATCCCGCGCGACCTCTACGAGGATGAGCTGGTGCCCGTGCTGGAGACGGTGGGGAAGCTCTACCAGCTCCGCCTCATGATGGAGCATAGCGGAGAGACCCGCGGCTATGCGTTCGCTACCTACGCGACGCTCGCCCAAGCCACGGATGCCGTCAAGAAACTCGACAAATTCGAGATCCGTCCCGGACGCCGCATTGCAGTCTGCTTCAGCGTGGACAATCGCCGCCTCTTCATTGGGGGGCTGCCAGAGGACAAGAAGCGAGCGGAGGTGATGATGGCGATGAGCGGTGCCACAGAGGGCGTGGCGGATGTCAAGATGAGCGTCTGTCGCTGGGACAAAACCCTCAACCGAGGCTATGCGTTCATCGAGTACGGGAGCCATCGCGCGGCCGCCATGGCCAGGAAGAAGCTCCTTCGAATCAACTTCCGGCCATGGGGCCGGACCATCAAGGTGGACTGGGCCATCCCGGAGTGGGAAACGGTAGCTGCGGCCGCGGCAACGGAAGACGCGGAGGAGGAGGCGGCGGTGCCAGACCTGCCGGAGCCGGAGTGCACGGCCACCGGCAAAGCCGCACACAGCCTGTTTGAGGGCTGGGGGGCACGTACGTGGCTGTGGTGGGTACCTCTCCACCTGCGGCCTATGCCCATTGCTCTCGAGGCGCTGCCGGAGGCGGCCATGCTGTCGTGGGAGGTGCGGCTGCGGATGCTGTGCCGGACCGCCGGCGTCAGCTACCCAATCTTCGAGCTGCACGCTCACTCGGAGCCCGGGATACCCGTGGGCCTCCTCTATAAGGTGTCGATTCCCGGGATGGGAAAAGGCACCGGCATCTTCCCCGCATTTCTGAGCTCCAGCGAGGAGGGAGCACGGGAGGTGGCGTGTCAGCACGCCTACAACATCCTCACCAAGGCGAATCCTCTGAGAATGTGCCCAGCCCCTGCCGCGACACCGCCTCCCAGCCGCCTCTTCCAGGATCCTTGAAGAAAAAACTAATTCATGCGTTTGACATGTCAACGCCATTTCGTTTTGAAAATGTAGCGGAGAAAAATATATTTTGTTCACATCGCATTCTGTTTTGTCAATAATCTCTGTAACGTGCGCCTGCTCTGCAAGGCATGCATTAACCCCTTTCTGTCTCAATTTCATTCCCAGCATGCAATTCTCCAAGCCTCAGATTTTATAACATATTTCGCACAACTTTAATCCTGGTAAATATATTATTTTCTTTAAAAACACGAGCATTATATTTAGTCTATTGCATGGCTAAAGTATTCTAAGTAAAAATATAAATTGTATTAACCAATATTTGATAATCGCTATGATAAATATATTTCTACCCTACAATATACAAATCTACATTGTGCTAATGTTTCAATTTTACTTTTATTAACTTACAAATATAGTGTCTAGGACACATTTTCAAAGAAATATTTTCATGTACCCAGACAATATTTGCAAGTGCCCACATAAAAAAAAACTTGCAGACTGCATACGTAGCTACGACAACAGAATCCTTGAAGAAAAAACGAATTCAGGTGTTTGACATTTCGTTTTATACAGGAGAAAAATATATATATATATATTGTGCACATCGCATTCTGATGTCAAAACATTTGATTCTTTATAAAATTGAAAAACCCTTGAACAACTTTGCTGCACACGGAGATGTCCGTGCACTGCCTCGTTTCCACAGCTTCTATCCCAGTGCCATTTGTATTTCATGCACATACCGCTGTTAAGAGTTTGATGTTTTATTGATTTTCAATTTAGGTGTTTTTTTCCTGTAATGTTTTTTTGTTATTTTTTTAGTGGAAATAAAGTCCTGAAAAGTCTCTTCCTCTCTCTCTCTCCACTCTCTCGGCCGAGTCTCTGCCACTTCTGGTTCTGAGTGTCGCATGCTTGGGATCCTTCTTTCCCTCCTCTGTGGATTTAATTTGATATGCTGATTTACACGCCAACATATTTCAGACTTCCCTGTTTTGTTAGGGTATTATCCTGATCATTACCAACGTTCCCACGGCCAGGCACTTTCGAGTAACTTATTACCTTTTACCACAGCATCATAATATCATTTTCCTGGATCATCGCCTTCATAGCTTTGATCAATCACCAATGGTTTACTGGTTCGTTTTTGTATTTACTTATGCCACCCTAAACTTGGTTCGAAGCTTTCGTGACTGCAGGAATTAATCTTTGTTTTTTAGGTAAAGTCACGTATAAATAAGAAATAACAAAACAACATAATTATGTTTTGTTATTTCTTATTTATATGTGACTTTATCGAAAAAACCAAAGATTAATTTATGTCACCCTCTTTCCCCGTGGGACCATGTGGCGTGAAGTTGTGTCGCACATAAAGAGAATCTGTTCACATCACGATTTTCCGTATTCGACTGTCAGTTGCCATCCCAGGGGGCAATATGCACATTTGTCGACTCGGCGAATCGACATGATTTCGGGCTCCGTTGGGTCGCCCCTTTTGTGCTTTTGCGCGAGCCGGATTTCAACGCAATTCCCGATCCGTTGTGGTGCCACAGTCTCGGAGCAACTCTGCCGGCGCCTCGACTCCCCCGTGGCCCCCCACACCGAGCACGCACCTGCAGCGCCCGCACATAGCGTCCTGGCGGGGGATTGCCCGTCACGACGGGTTTTCATCCGAAGGGTCTCTGGGATGAAAGTCCCGCGGTTTCCCGGTGCCAGGAGAATGGCCGACCCTCGCAGAGCGAGTCACATTGCGGCGCCTCTGAGTTGGCTTCAAATTGTTTGGGCGCGCGAAGGTTTGCCGGGTCAGCAGCGACGAGTCGCGCGCGACGCTCCCCGCCTTCTCGAGCCGCTCGCGGCATCTGTGTGACGCCGGCGAGCGCCGCTACGAGGCGGCGATAGGCAAAGTTCCCTTTCGTCTTCGTCCCTCCGACTCTCACGGCGTCCGCGCGACGCCGTGAGCACGGCCGCGAGGTACGTGATGGGGCCTGCGAGCATTTGCGGACTTGGGTAGCGGTAGGCCTAGGGTCGGCTCGTAGAATATTCCCTCCGGGCGGTGCGGGGTTTGCGCCACGAATAAAAGTCAGCAGAGAGCATCGGTGTGGTGCGCGTGTGATTCCCGCGCGGAGCGGCTCCGTGGGCGGATGCGCGGCGAGAGCGAGGGCGGAGCCGCAGCCGGAGCTCGCGCGTTGAGATCATCGCCCGCAGGTGCGAGACCGTTCGGGCCCCGTGTTAATGACGGCTGCGGTGCGCGTGGATGCTCGTGGAGGTAATCGCTCCCCGGTGTAGGCGCTAGCGTGTCGCTGTCCGCTGCATTAGCGATAGCCGCGGTGCGCGCGGGGGTGCGTGGGTTTACTCCGTGCGGCCGTGAGCCAGCAGCACGAGTCTGTCCCTCGGAGAGGGCGCTAGCGCGGGGGGCCCGATTGCTCGGTCGGCGGGGGCCCGGCGGGAGCCGACCGACGCGGTGGAGGAGGCGGCGGAAGGGGCCGATGTCGCGCCCCACCTGCCCAGCGAGGGCGGTGGGGTGGACGTCGGCCCCCACACCGCCATGGCCCTGTACACGTTAAAGTATTGAGCACAAACTGAAGGAGCAGGGAAAATGGTAATGTTGCTTGGATTAAATTTTAATATCATTGCAACTGTATAGTTTTGATATGTTTTATTGAAAAAACATTCACGTGCATTGGCATGTCCCTCTGTCTCAAACATTAATAATGTATCATCTGCAAATGTCCTTTAGCAATATAAAAAATGTAAATGTTTGTTCAACATTGGTATGCAGCTTGAAGAATGACGGAGTCTTATAACTGAAGACACTTCGGATTTTCAATCAAAATGTACAAATAATCCACTCTACCATAAACATGCTACATTCCAGCTAAAGTATAGTAGTATATTACTGTAAAGTAGTATGGTGTATAGCACAGATATTTTGTACAAACCCAGTGAGATGGGAGTGCTGCTTTGATGCATTTCGCTTGGATCCGATCACATGGGTTCAATTCAGGCTAACCCCTAAGGGTACAATTTTATTTTTACAGTTTCAATCGGACCAAGTACCTGGGGAGGTTTATTCCAAGTCAACATGGCTTAAAATCTGCCATGCTGAAATAAAATAGCTGGACGTTATTGCTTCTGACGTGAGTGCAGGACTCGCTATCCATGCCAAGGTGCGGAGGCTCATTTGGGCGACCAAAGGAATTCCGAATGCATGTTACAATAACGTTAATTTCAGATGACTGGATTCATTGGTAGAGTGCTCCAACTTGGGCAGAGATTTCTGGCTGGAAAGTGATGTGGTTAAAACGTTTGTCTCGCAGTTTTAAAGGTTGCAATTTCAAAATACAGTTTGGGCATCAGAGCTCAATAAATTCAGTACTACTCTGTGTGAGGTTAAAAGGAGTCATCCAATGGAGAGACTGGGCTACGCCATATAAATGTGGAATTTATATCAGTTGACAGGTCAAACGTACTCTTTGTCCTTTTTGGTCACTTTATTATTATAGGCTAGTGGTGTTTGTGTGTTTTAATCACAGAGATAGTGGGGGGGGGGGCGGCATTGCACCTCGCTACACCCATCCACTGCTGACGGTAGAGGTTGTGTCTGTGTGTGTAAACACACACACAGTGTACACACACACATTGTACACACACACAGTGTAAACACACACACAGATTGTACACACACAGTGTACACACACAGTGTACACACACACACAATGTACACACATACACACAGTGTACACACACACAGTGTACACACACACACACAGTGTACACACACAGTGTACACAGACACAGTGTACACACACACAGTGTACACACACACAGATTGTACACACACAGAGTGTACACACACAGTGTACACACACACAGTGTACACACACACAGTGTACACACACACTGTACACAGACAGTGTACACACACACAGTGTAAAGAGTGTACACACACAGTGTACACACACAGTGTAAACACACACAGTATAAACACACACAGAGTGTACACACACACACAGTGTAAACACAGAGTGTACACACACAGTGTAAACACACAGAGTAAACACACAGTGTAAACACACAGTGTACACACACAGAGTGTACACACACAGTGTACACACACGCATTGTGTACACACACACAGTGTACACCCACAGTGTACACACACAGTGTGCACACTGTGCTCACACAGTGTACACACACACAGTATATACACACAGTATACACACACAGTGTACACACACACACAGTGTACACACACACATTGTACACACACATAGTGTACACACACACAGTGTACACACAATAATGTCCACGTTGTTGTTGTAGCTGCGCCCACGCACCCAAGGGAGGGAGAAATGAAAATGAATCTAAATCAACTTAAACTCCAATCCCGCTCTGTGACGTCACCACTCAGCATTACTTCATCGGCGTGAAACGCCAGGGGGAGGTGTACCTTGCTCCGGACGTCATGTCACCAAGGTAATACACCGCGCTCTTGAGCGTGACGTCACCTCCGCTTGTGTCACTGCCGATTGCGTTCCAGTGCCAATCCTTATTTGGGCAAAGCTACGCCCAGTGACGGCAACTCATTAACATAATTTATTCGTTAAAGCCGACGAGTTCATTGCCCACGACACATGGGGCGAGTACCATTAACATAATTTATTTATTCTCTATTTAGTTACGGAGCCGCTCATTGTTGGAGGAGCATGTATCGTTCCCCGGATGTGACGTCATGTCACCTGCTGCCGCGTGACGTCACGATGTAACTGCACTGAAATCCGAGGTGAGAACTTCTCATTGCGATTGTGGTTGTTGTGATGGTGGTCGTTGTGGTGGTGGTGGTTGTGGTGGTTGTTCTTGTTGTTTACCAAGGTTGAGCCTCGCTCTCTCTCGTAGGGATGTCAGTTGAGTAGCAGCGAGCATGGGAATCGATGTCCAGGTTGGAACTTTACAACGCGGGGCCTAGCCATGCGGGGCCTTGCCTCCTGCCCTCGCCTGATTGCGTTCACTTTAATTATCTCGCTTAAGTTTAATTTGTCTTCACCCGGCTCGCCACTTTGTAACTTTGTTTTATTGTAAATATTCACGCAGTTTTTATTTTTTTCACCAGGCCAAGCCCGCTTGAGCTGCTATACCGCTCTTGTTATCAGAAGCGACCTGCCCACAACAACACAAGGTGAGGCTTTGTCAACGTGTGTGAATGTTTTGACTTAAAACTTTGGTGACTGCAGGAATTAATATTCTTGGTTCTTTCGGTAAAGTCACGTAGATAGAAAATAAAATAAAAATAACAGATAATAATTTTTCTTTTTTACAATGAAGCAAAAAACTCCACAACGTTTCTATGGCAACATTAATGTTGAAGATGCGAGGGCTTACAGGAATATTTATGACATTTGCCCTCTCATTGCGTGCCATGACGGTGCTGTTTGCACAGTCACACATAGTCACTGTAAGATGTTTTTCTTGGTCGTGTTTTTGTTTTGTCGCTTGTTGTGGTTGCACCCGATTCAAGAGCCGAATGGCTCACGGGACTATAACCAAAATAAATCAAACTGAAAATCAAAAAACTGAAACCGCGTGATGAATTTGGGAAAGTTTTTCACTGCATCTCCAAATATATATAAAAAAGGCAAAGTTGTGATTGTGTGTCTGTTCAAAATGTTTAGCGTACTTCCCAACATGCAACAAACTGGAAATTTGCCATGTGGGTACTTTCCAGACTGTACACCGTGCAAACATTATACAAATACACTTTTGTGTTTTTTTAGGGGGGGAGGGGAGCTCAATAATGTATAGATTTTTTGGACGGCAAGTGAGCTGTGACGTCAAATCTGTCACGTGACCCTCGCATGTGGAAGAGTAACGCATTGTAGTGTAGCGGTTAGCGTTGTCTGTGTGTCTGTGTGTGTGTGTCTGTGTGTATGTGTCTGTGTGTGTGTCTGTGTGTGTTTGTGTCTGTGTGTGTGTATCTGTGTGTGTGTGTCTGTGGCCTCAGGGTGCACATAGCCTGGCACAAGCGTCGTGGTGACGTCACCGCCACTTAGTGGCGAATGGCGGTTGTTGTTGTTGTGTGTGTCTGTGTGTGTGTGTCTGTGTGTGTCTTTGTGTGTGTGTCTGTGTGTATCTGTGTGTGTGTAAGCGTAACGCATTGTAGTGTAGCGGTTAGCGCTACGCTGCGCAACGAACCCGGCGACCCGAGTTCGATTCCCGCTCACGGCCACCACCGGTGATGATTATTTGAACCGCTTCTGGGCCTCCCCTAGGTCGACTCAGCCTCAAACGAGTAACTGTTGTGGTGTGAACATCGCCACTGGGGAGACAAAGGCGGCCGGACGTGGTAGATCCAAGTCCCGGGCGAAGCCGGGTTGTACAGCTAGTCATGAATACATGAATGAATATAGACGTGTAAGTCACGTGTGACTATATATTAATTCCTCCATGGCTCGATACTGACGTGTCGATGGTGTGGATATTCTTATTTTCTGTCTGCAGCTGACGCTGGTCTGATGGAGCAAAGGCAGTCAGCACAGCAGCTGGGTACGACAAGTCAACAATGCGACCAGCGTGCATACGGCACGGATCGGACTGGAAATTTGACACAGCACCAGAGAACTCGCACAGGAGAGAAACCCTTCAAGTGCACTGTGTGTGACAAGGCATTTTCAGATTCATCGACTCTTAAAAAACACCAGAGAACACACACAGGAGAGAAACCCTTCAAGTGCACTGTGTGTGGGAAGGCATTTTCACAGTCATCTGCTCTTAAAATTCACCAGAGAACACACACGGGAGAGAAACCCTTCAAGTACAGTGTGTGGGGGAAGGCATTTTCAGATTCATTTGCTCTTAAAACACACCAGAGAACACACACGGGAGAGAAACCCTTCAAGTGCAGTGTGTGTGGGAAGGCATTTTCAGATTCATCTCATCTTCAAAGACACCAGAGAACACACACGGGAGAGAAACCCTTCAAGTGCAGTGTGTGTGGGAGGACATTTTCAGATTCATCTACTCTTAAAAAACACCAGAGAACACACACAGGAGAGAAACCCTTCAAGTGCAGTGTGTGTGTGAAGGCATTTTCACGGTCATCTGCTCTTAAAAAACACCAGAGAACACACACGGGAGAGAAACCCTTCTTGTGCAGTGTGTGTGGGAAGACATTTTCTGATTCATCTGCTCTTAAAAAACACCAGAGAACACACACGGGAGAGAAACCCTTCAGGTGCAGTGTGTGTGGGAAGACATTTTTAGATTCATCTACTCTTAAAAAACACCAGAGAACACACACGGGAGAGAAACCCTTCAAGTGCAGTGTTTGTGGGAAGACATTTTCACAGCCATCTGCTCTTAAAAAACACCAGAGAACACACACGGGAGAGAAACCCTTCAAGTGCACTGTGTGTGTGAAGGCATTTTCACAGTCATCTGCTCTTAAAACACACCAGAAAACACACACGGGAGAGAAACCCTTCAAGTGCAGTGTGTGTGGGAAGGCATTTTCACAGTCATCTGGTCTTAAATCACACCAGAGAACACACACGGGAGAGAAACCCTTCAAGTGCAGTGTGTGTGGGAAGGCATTTTCACAGTCATCTGCTCTTAAAACACACCAGAGTATACACGGGAGAGCAACCCTTCAAGTGCAGTGTGTGCGGGAAGGCATTTGCACATTCATCAAATCTTCAAGTACACCAGAGAACACAGACAGGAGAGAAACCCTTGAGGTACACTCTGTGTGGGATGATGTTTGCACAGTCATCACATCTTAAAGTACACCAGAGAACACACACGGGAGAGAAACCCTTCAGGTGCACTCTGCGGAAAGGCGTTTGCACATTCATAAAATCTTCAAGTACACCAGAGAACACAGAAGCATCAGAAGGTCTGCAAGGAGTGGAATCTGAAATCAGCTTGTGAAAGTCAAAGTGCCACAATAAGCCCATCCCTCATGAAACAAGAACCGGACGAAAATCCCAGCTTGGACACTTTTAAAGGTATCGAGGTGAAATATGAAGAGGTGATGGTGAAGAGGGAAGAAGTGATGGTAAAGATGGAAGAAGTGAAGGTGAAATGTGAAGATGAAGATTCAACTCCAAAATGGGACCTTCACATCGATGGAGGCAACGTGAAGCAGGAGGAGAATTCTGACTGTGAGGCAGAGCGAGGCAACTCCCAGCAGTTTGTGGAAGTGGAGGTGTGGGTGGACTTCCTCCGAGACAATCCAAAGTCAAGTGGAGACCCGGTAGATGTGTAAGCCAGAGACGATGTCGCTACAATAGATGCACCTTTGTCACAGGCCTTTAATGACAAGAATGTGAAGTTGAACACTTTGTGGGCCCGTGGGTTGGGTAGATCTCTAACCAGGAGCAAGAGCCAATAAGCTCACAAGCATTCACTATGTCATAATAATTGCTTTTACACGGTGCTTCCTCAACCGCCTCGGCAACTCGGAGTTTTGTGTCGTACCTCGCCTGAAACACTCAAAGAGCATCCCCAAGTAGCAGCTGCCCCTGTGTGGCACAAGGTGGGCCTGCATGTGGACAAGAGCCTGTCAGTAGTGGGCGATGATTGATGTGTCATCTCAGTTGTGTAGTTTGTAGGTAATGTTTAGAATTTGCTACATTTTCACTCAGACGCCAGCATGCAATGGCCTACTCGTTTTGAATGACAATAGTATGTTTTACATACACGGTGAAGCAGACTGTGCAACTTTTTTAAAAAGCTTCTTGTTAATACGATGTAACGTCATGCAGTATATTTCACTGCAGTAATCCAATTTTGTTAATATGCCTGTCAATAATTTAGAATGTATACTTGTCTGGTTTTGTGCATACTTGTAACATTTGATCTGTAAGGGTCAAACATTGAATAAGTGATGTTAGGACAAAGTGCGTGTGTGTTTGAAAGTAACCTGTACGGAGAACTCAGGTGTGACCCGTTCTTGTGATACAGGTCAAACGGTGTTGTGTTCCACGAAGCATCTGGAGCAACTCATTGTCTTTGAAATAGGTGGCACACTCGGATCATTCATCAGTTACAAGGCATACCACTTAAAAGTTACACGTATAGGAGGAGGTACATTCTCTACAACACGAATTGTAGTTTTGTCTTACGTGGTGAGGCCACGTGATGTGTCGAAGGCTCTCTGCCAGCTCAGGACAGACCCAAGTTGCCATGTGCTCAATAAGATGACTGACAGAGGCACCACTGCACCGACTTGGTGTGGCCGACGCTCCGCTCGTTGTCGTGAGCGTCGCTCATCCGCCCTCCGTTGTTACTGGAGGGCGACTGCCTCCAACTGCCCAGCAACGTGCTTCACGAGCCTCCTCCACAGAGGCCGATCTTGACACCGCTGGTACCAGTCATCGGCAAGCCCACTCAGCTCCACATCCTTCTTGTACAGCATCAGTCCATACATCTTTAAGAGGGTTATCGAAATGCCATGCTACAGACAGATGGGCAGATATGAACGAACAGAGCTAATGCATTAACATCTCAACCTTGGTTGGAAAGCGTTAAAAAGGAATGTCTTATTTGACCTGAACTGCATATTGATTGATTTGAGTTAAGGACAATAAAAAAAACTAATACAGAGATCGTGCACTCACATCAGTCTGGGTTAGCGCGTGAGAGGACCTCCTGTAATACTATGATCTTACCAGATACGGAGACAAATTGGCATTAATGCAGATTTGAGGCTATGCGGATGGCTTTGAACCCAAAGCACCCTTCAATGGTAATGCACATAATAGAGACATGCTTTGTTCACTTTTCTAAACCCATGCTTTTAAAATAATCTCAAGCAATTTTCTCTGCCAGTCATTGCCTGATCTTATTGCACACAAACACTCACACACTCACACACAAAGATCCCCCGTACAGCCTTCAACAGACTGCTGGGGCAAGTGCTGTTAGCGAGCACCTATGAAGGATTGCACGGCACACGAGGGGGTGGGTAGCCAGCACCGCGCCCGGCCGCCTTTGTATCCCGAGTGGTGATGCTCACATCACACTGGGTACTCATTTTTAGGCTGAGTCGACCTAGGGAAGGCCCAGGACCGGTTCAGATAATCATCACTGGCGGTGTTGGCCGTGAGCGGGAAACGACTCCGGATCTCTGGGTTCGTAGCGCAGCGTAGCGCTAACCGCTGCCCTACCGCTCGTACAAAGATACGTTTAAACACGCGCGCGTAAATACACATTCTGTTTGACTAACACTTCTTTCAAACCGTACATAGCCAAACATTTCCGTTGTTGAGTTTCTGGATAATGTTTTGGAATTACCACAATTTTGACCGTGACACCAACATGCAATGACCTGTGCGTTGTGAGTGACACAATACTCTGTTTTACATCCGCCGTGAAGCAGAACAGCGCATATTGTGGTGAATGTTACTGGGGTGGCCAGGTGTGCCTGTCGGATTTGAACTTTGAACCTCTGCAACAAATAGAGAATGCGCTACCATATTCCTGGTTCTTTCGGTAAAGTCACGTAGATAGAATACAAAAAATAAATAAAATAAAAATAAAATTTTAAAAATACGAATAAATAAAAAAAATAAAAAAAATAAAATAAATTGATGATAAGATGCCATGGGTCGACTGACTCAGATGACTGGCTAATACACCACCTTTGCCCCCCACTACCCACACACACACACAGTGTGTATGTACACACTGTATGTGTACGTACACACATACAGTGTGTACATACACACACACACAGTGTGTGTATGTACACACACAATGTCCACGTTGTTGTTGCTGCGTTCACGCACCCAAGGGAGGGGGCAATGGAAAATGAAGCTAAATCAACTTAAACTCCATCCCCGCTCTGCGACGTCACCACTCAGCATGACCTCATCGGCATGAAGTGCCATCGGGAGGTGTACTTTGCTAGCGACGTCATGTCACCAAGGTATTCACACTGCCAACCCCGTCCACAGCGCTCTTGAGCGTGACGTCACCTCCGCTTGGGTCACTGCCGATGTCAATCCAGTGCCAATCCTTATTTGGGCAAAGCTACGCCCAGTGACTGGCGGTTCATTAACATAATGTATCCGTTGAAGCCGTCGAGTTCAGCAGCCACGCCCCATCCCTCGACATATGGCCAGTTTACATTAACATAATCTATTCAGTTGCCGAGCCGCTTATTATGGGAGGGGCGTGTCTCTTACCCCGGAGGTGATGTCATGTTACCTGCTTACATGCAGTCAATTTCGCTGCAGTAATCAATGTTAATTAGAATTAATACTTGTCTGATTGTGCGCGTACATGTAACATTTTGTCTGAGGGTCACACATTGAATAAGTGATGTTAGGACAAAGTGTGTGTGTGTGTTTGGAAGTAACCTGTACAGAGAACTCAGGTGAGACCCGTTGTTCTTGTGATACAGGTCAAAGGGTACTTTTGTGTTTCACGAAGCGTCTGCCTCTGGAGCAAGTCATCGTCTTTGAAATAGGGAGCACGCTCGGATCATTCATCAGTTACAAGGCATACCACTTGAAAGTTACACGTATAGGAGGAGGTACATTCTCTACAACACGAATTGTAGTTTTGTCTTACGTGTTGACGTAGAGTTTGTCTAACTGGGACTAGAAATGCTCCTTGCTGAATGACGTCTGGATGTTCGTACCTATCGGTTGAAGCAAACCCCACTGCTGTTGGGGTCCAACACATTGACGGCCTTCAGGCCAGGAAAGTCACAACATTTGCACACGAAGGACGTATTCACGCAAGTACCCCATGCTCCATTTTGAAGTTTTAAAATGAAGCATCTTTGAATTGTGTTGTGTTTTGAATTGGATGAGTTTATTTCTTCATTAAAAGCTTGTATCAATTTACATCTGGAAGACTTCATTGAAAAGGACATTTCGTGTGAATTTTCTCTCGTCATTAAGTAGATGGCCTTGCCGGGGGTTCGGACACAAACAGTGTACACACACAGTATACACACACACAGTGTACACACACACAGTGTACACACACAATGTATACACACTGTACACACACACAGTGTGCACACACAGTGTACACACAGTATACACACAGTGTACACACAGTTTATACACAGTGTATACACAATGTACACACACACAGTGTACACAGACAGTGTACACACACACAGTGTATACACAGTGTACACACACAGTGACACACAAAGACAAAGATCCCCCGTGTAGCCTTAACAGACTGTAGGGGCAAGTTCTGTTAGCGAGCACCTATGAAGGCCGGAACGGTACACGAGGGGGTGGGTGGCCAGCACCACGCCCGACCGCCTTTGTCTCCCTAGTGGCGATATTTACACACCGCACCAGGTACTCAGTGACACACAGTGACACACACAGTGTATACACATAGTGTACACACACGGTGTATACACAATAATGTCCACGTTGCTGAGCTCACACACCCAAGGGAGGGAGCAATGGAAAATGAATCTAAATCAACTTAAACTCCAACTCTGTGACGTCACCACCCAGCATTACCTCATCGGCGTGAAACGCCAGGGGGAGGTGTACCTCGCTAGTGACATCATGTCACCAAGGTATTCACCCCTCCCCCGTCCACCGCGCTCTTGAGCGTGACGTCACCTCCGCCTGGGTCACTGCCGATATCGTTCCAGTGCCAATCCTAATTTGGGCAAAGCTACGCCCAGTGACTGGTGGCTCATTAACATAATGTGTCCGTTAAAGCCGTCGCGAGCTTATTGCGACGGGTTCAGCGCCCACGCCCCCATCCCTCCACATATGGGCCGTGCTCATTAACATAATTTATTCATATTCTTAGTTTTTTCGGTAAAGTCACGTTGAAGAGAAACAACAAAATAACAAAATATATATAAAACATTAAAAAATTCTCACGACGTTTCGACCATAACTCAAACGGTCATCATCAGGTGTGTCGGTTTGCATAAATTTATTTTGAAAACGGCATATTTATTTATTTATATATATAAAAATAACGTTTGCGTCACGCGCAACGATTGGCTGTTTGCCAGGACTAGTCCATCTATTTTTTGAAAAGAGGAGGGGGGAGACGAAATTTGTTTTTATGTATGCTGTCTGAAAGGCACTGTAAGCGTGAACAATCAATCAAGAACTGAAATGATTTATCAAATCTTTCCAATGATTGCTAAGATAGAATCCATCTTATCGGTTGAAATTGTCTCTGTGTTTGTATATGTGGATAGCCTCATGAACGAATCTCTCATGGAAGCCAGATGGCTTACAAAGAACCTCCGTCTTGGAAAAGTCAATGGCATGTGAGCCTACTGAATTAGAACAATGATCTGCTACGGCCGAGGTGTTGGTCCTACCGTGTTTAAGGTCTGCTTTATGTTCACGAATGCGGTCCGAGATATGGCGTTTGGTTTCTCCAATGTAACTACTACCACAGAGGCAACTTAGTTTGTAGACACCAGGGTATTGTATGTCCGGAATCACATCTTTTACAGACGGAACCAGATCACGGATTTTATGTAATGTGTTGAAACGGACCTGGATCTTGTGTTTATTCAAGATTTTGGAGATCTTTTTTGTGATCCCAGCAATGTAGGGTAAAGTGATGGTTTTGAAAGGCTCCTCAAGAGGGTTCTTCTTCATGGTTTGAGTGATAGCTTTGCGGATTGTATAGTCGGAGTAACCATTAGCCCTAAGAGCTTGGTGTACGTGCTTGAGTTCACTGCTTATGTGTTCCTGGTCGGATATGCATTGGGCTCTATGATACAGAGTCTTGATGAGAGAATTCTTCTGTGATGGATGGTGGTGGGAATCCGGTTTCAGATAAGCATCCGTATGGGTAGCTTTCCTGTAGACAGAGTGGCTCATTGAACCATCAGGTCTCTTTTTAATTAGGACATCCAAAAAAGGTATCTTGCCATCTATTTCGACTTCCATGGTAAATCTGATGGCTGGGTGTATGGAATTGATGTGGTCGAAGAATTGGTCTAGAGCAGGCCGGCCATGTGGCCAGATGACAAAAGTGTCATCCACGTACCTCTTCCATAAGGTTGGGCGCAGAGTGGCAGTCTGGATGGCGTCAGTCTCAAATTTCTCCATGAAAATGTTAGCTATAACTGGAGAAAGGGGGGAGCCCATTGGGGTGCCCTCAGTTTGTTTGTAGAAAGTTCCATTCCAAGTGAAGTATGTATTGGTTAAACAGTGTCTCACCAGGGGGGGTACCTCAGTGTTTAGTCCTTGATGAACCAAGTCTTCAATGATTGCAATGGTGTCAGGTACAGGAACCTTGGTGAATAAGGAAACTACATCAAAACTGACAAGCAGGTCGTCTGGGGACAGGGAAATACCCTTGATTGTTGATACCAGGTGAGTAGAATTTTGTACCGCAGAGGTGGTCTTTCCAGTGAAAGGACGCAGGATTTCAGACAAAAAACGAGCTAGTTTGTAGGTGGGGGAGCTGATAGTAGAGACTATGGGACGAAGAGGTGTATCAACTTTATGTATTTTTGGTAAGCCGTATAATCTTGGTGGCCTGGCAGCAGAAGGTTTCAACGAAAACTGTTTAGATTGATCAATTAATGCGGTTGAATCAGAAATTATTTTGTTGGTTTGTGTGACGAGGCTGTTGGTGGGATCTCTTTTTATTTTTGTATAACTACCATCGTCGAGTAATTCTTTAATTTTGTTGTTGTATTCTATTTTATCCATGATAACAGTAGCATTGCCTTTGTCAGCTGAGAGAACTTATCATTGACGGCAATAATGTCCACATCGGATTGGGAACATGTAGACAATATGACTGCCTCTTCAGCTGCTACTATGTCGACCAAATGTAAGGAAAACCTGATTTCCAAATTTAACCTCCTCTTTAACAAAAGACCGGACCCACACACCAAAAAGTTAGACGTTAATAAAGTCGTAATTAATCGCAGTAACAGTTCTATTTCCGATGGTCTGAAATCCGTTTTAGCTAAAGGTCTAAACTTTGCAGTCACACCTAAACACATACCAGTTAATGATATAATTGCCCAAGTAGACGTTGCTCTCAGGGGCCTGGGTCACATCGCTGCAGACGTAGCAAGATCTGAAATCGCTGCAACCCTCAAAAACGCTAAGATGCCAGCTAGCAACCTCAGCAAAGATGAGCGTTTTGAATTATATAAATTAAAAAAGAGGAATGATATTGTAGTTCTCTCAGCTGACAAAGGCAATGCTACTGTTATCATGGATAAAATAGAATACAACAACAAAATTAAAGAATTACTCGACGATGGTAGTTATACAAAAATAAAAAAGAGATCCCACCAACAGCCTCGTCACACAAACCAACAAAATAATTTCTGATTCAACCGCATTAATTGATCAATCTAAACAGTTTTCGTTGAAACCTTCTGCTGCCAGGCCACCAAGATTATACGGCTTACCAAAAATACATAAAGTTGATACACCTCTTCGTCCCATAGTCTCTACTATCAGCTCCCCCACCTACAAACTAGCTCGTTTTTTGTCTGAAATCCTGCGTCCTTTCACTGGAAAGACCACCTCTGCGGTACAAAATTCTACTCACCTGGTATCAACAATCAAGGGTATTTCCCTGTCCCCAGACGACCTGCTTGTCAGTTTTGATGTAGTTTCCTTATTCACCAAGGTTCCTGTACCTGACACCATTGCAATCATTGAAGACTTGGTTCATCAAGGACTAAACACTGAGGTACCCCCCCTGGTGAGACACTGTTTAACCAATACATACTTCACTTGGAATGGAACTTTCTACAAACAAACTGAGGGCACCCCAATGGGCTCCCCCCTTTCTCCAGTTATAGCTAACATTTTCATGGAGAAATTTGAGACTGACGCCATCCAGACTGCCACTCTGCGCCCAACCTTATGGAAGAGGTACGTGGATGACACTTTTGTCATCTGGCCACATGGCCGGCCTGCTCTAGACCAATTCTTCGACCACATCAATTCCATACACCCAGCCATCAGATTTACCATGGAAGTCGAAATAGATGGCAAGATACCTTTTTTGGATGTCCTAATTAAAAAGAGACCTGATGGTTCAATGAGCCACTCTGTCTACAGGAAAGCTACCCATACGGATGCTTATCTGAAACCGGATTCCCACCACCATCCATCATAGAAGAATTCTCTCATCAAGACTCTGTATCATAGAGCCCAATGCATATCCGACCAGGAACACATAAGCAGTGAACTCAAGCACGTACACCAAGCTCTTAGGGCTAATGGTTACTCCGACTATACAATCCGCAAAGCTATCACTCAAACCATGAAGAAGAACCCTCTTGAGGAGCCTTTCAAAACCATCACTTTACCCTACATTGCTGGGATCACAAAAAAGATCTCCAAAATCTTGAATAAACACAAGATCCAGGTCCGTTTCAACACATTACATAAAATCCGTGATCTGGTTCCGTCTGTAAAAGATGTGATTCCGGACATACAATACCCTGGTGTCTACAAACTAAGTTGCCTCTGTGGTAGTAGTTACATTGGAGAAACCAAACGCCATATCTCGGACCGCATTCGTGAACATAAAGCAGACCTTAAACACGGTAGGACCAACACCTCGGCCGTAGCAGATCATTGTTCTAATTCAGTAGGCTCACATGCCATTGACTTTTCCAAGACGGAGGTTCTTTGTAAGCCATCTGGCTTCCATGAGAGATTCGTTCATGAGGCTATCCACATATACAAACACAGAGACAATTTCAACCGAGAAGATGGATTCTATCTTAGCAATCATTGGAAAGATTTGATAAATCATTTCAGTTCTTGATTGATTGTTCACGCTTACAG
Source organism: Petromyzon marinus (assembly GCF_048934315.1). Taxonomy (NCBI): domain Eukaryota; kingdom Metazoa; phylum Chordata; class Hyperoartia; order Petromyzontiformes; family Petromyzontidae; genus Petromyzon; species Petromyzon marinus. Next base: position 53,836 of record NW_027422661.1, read on the forward strand.
TGCCTTTCAGACAGCATACATAAAAACAAATTTCGTCTCCCCCCTCCTCTTTTCAAAAAATAGATGGACTAGTCCTGGCAAACAGCCAATCGTTGCGCGTGACGCAAACGTTATTTTTATATATATATAAATAAATATGCCGTTTTCAAAATAAATTTATGCAAACCGACACACCTGATGATGACCGTTTGAGTTATGGTCGAAACGTCGTGAGAATTTTTTATTTTTTATTGTTTTATATATATTTTGTTATTTTGTTGTTTCTCTTCAACGTGACTTTACCGAAAAAACTAAGAATATGAATTACTGCAGTCACGAAAGCTTTAAATCAAAATATAATTTATTCAGTTACAGAGCAGCTCTTGGGAGGAAAGTGACGTCATACTACTTTCTGCTGTCGCGAGGTAACAGGAAGCTGCCGTGTGCGCGCTTGCACTGAAATCCGAGGTGAGAAATTCTCATCGTTGTGGTGTTGGTCGTTGTGGTGGTGGTGGTTGTTGTTGTTTACCAAGGTAGAGCCTCTCTCTGTCGTAGGGATGTCAGTTGAGTAGCAGCGAGCATGGGAATCGATGTCCAGGTTGGAACTTTACAACGCGGGGCCTAGCCACGCGGGGCCTTGCCTCCTGCCCTCGCCTGATTGCATTCACTTTAATTATCTCGCTTAAGTTTAATTTGTCTTCACCCGGCTCGCCACTTTGTAACTTTGTTTTATTGCAAATATTCACGCAGTTTTAATTTTCTTTTGTTAGCAGGCCAAGCCCGCTTGAGCTGCTATACCGCTCTTGTTATCAGAAGCGACCTGCCCACAACAACACAAGGTGAGGCTTTGTCAACGTGTGTGAATGTTTTGACTTAAAACTTTGGTGACTGCAGGAATTAATATTCTTGGTTCTTTCGGTAAAGTCACGTAGATAGAAAATTAAATTAAAATAACAGGTAATAATTTTTCTTTTTTTAAATGAAGCAATACACCCCACAACGTTTCTATGGCAACATTAATGTTGAAGATGCGAGGCCTTACAGGAATATTTATGACATTTGCCCTCTCATTGCGTGCCATGACAGTGCTGTTTGCACAGTCACACATAGTCACTGTAAGATGATTTTCTTGGTCGTGTTTTTGTTTTTTTGCTTGTTGTGGTTGCACCCGATTCAAGAGCCGAATGGCTCACGGGACTCTAACCAAAATAAATCAAACTGAAAATCAAAAAACTGAAACCGCGTGATGAATTTGGGAAAGTTTTTCACTGCATCTCCAAATATATATAAAACGCAAAGTTGTGATTGTGTGTGTTGTCTGTTCAAAATGTTTAGCGTACTTCCCGACATGCAACAAACTGGAAATTTACCATGTGGGTACTTTCCAGACTGTACACCGTGCAAACATTATACAAATACACTTTTGTGTTTTTTGGGGGGGGGAGGGGAGCTCAATAATTTATAGATTTTTTGCACGGCAAGTGAGCTGTGACGTCAAATCTGTCACGTGACCCTCGCATGTGGAAGCGTCACGCATTGTAGTGTAGCGGTTAGTGTTGTCTGTGTGTGTGTCTGTGTGTGTGTGTCTGTGTGTGTGTGTCCGGCAAAACAACCCCCTACCTCCTCGCGGTGCCGGACGGGCAACTCTGCCGTGGACAGTGCTGTGGGGGGAGATCCAATTTTGATTGGCTCCTCCCCTCATGGCATATGTGTCCACCACAGGGGCTAAACGGGGGCTCTGGACGGGTGCGAGGGGCTGGTAACCCCTCCACCTTCAATTAATTACCACGAAACCACGAATTAAACTGAAATATGTAACTAATAAGCTTGTGCCGGAGGCCCCGGGGGGCCAGGCGTCTATGACGTCTCCTGGCCAAACCCCAATTGGCGGAGCCAGGAGATTGAATACCTACCCTCGGGGCTACTCCAGAAACAACGAAAAGCCACTACGGGTGGCCACGTGGAATGTTCGAACGCTCACTGCAGAGGAGAGGCTGCCACTCCTCTGTCGGGAGCTGGACCGGTACCGCCTGGATCTATGCGGCATTCAGGAGGTCCGGTGGACCGGCTCTGGCTCCTGCCACCATGAGGGGTGGACAGTCCTCTACTCGGGGCAGCAGACTGCCAAACAACAGGTTGTGGGTCTTCTTTTGAACAAAAGAATGAAGAGGGCGTGGGAGCGTGGCGGTGAGGTGTGGGAAGCTGTAAGCCCCAGGCTACTTTGGGCTCGCCTTCCCATCAACCGGAGGCGAGGAATGGTGGTCGTGGTTACTTATGCCCCCACCGAAGATGAACATCCGTGGAGGGATGCAGGCAAAGCCGATGAGTCAGATGCCTTCTATGACCTCCTGTCACAGGTGCTGGCTAAAGTGGCCCCTCGGGATAGAGTCATCATGTTGGGTGACTTCAATGCCCGAGTTGGTCATGATACTGGCACCTGGTCTGGAGTGATTGGAGGGCATGGGCCAGATCAGCTCAATAACAACGGTAGGAGGCTGCTAGATTTTTGTGCAGCCCATGGGCTTGTAATTACCAACACGCTGTTCCGGCATCGGCGCATCCACACAACATCATGGATGCATGCCGGGTCCAAGCAAGAACATCTGCTGGACTACATAGTGACGGACCAGCGAATGCGAGCCCATGTCCTTGACACCAGGACCTACCGTGGAGCTGATCTGCCCTCTGACCATCGACTAGTCATCTGTAAGATGCGCCTGCCATTCTTCCACTCCGGTGGTGGGTGTACACCCTCGACCCCATTCCAACATAAAGTGGCCTGGTCTCAGTTATCTGATGAAAGTTGCAAGCGAGAATTTCATCATCGCTTGCGGCTGGGATTGGCATCGTCCCCGACTCCTCCTGATGTCGAGGGTAAATGGGCGAGGTTTAGGACTGTGACTCATGCAGCTGCAATGGCTGCTTTGGGTACGCGGTCCAGACCTCCCCAGAGACCCTGGCTGACAGAGGAGGTGTTTAGGATAGTTGAGAAAAAGCGACAGGCCCACTGTCATCGGCTACAGAATCCCACGTCAGAGAATGAGGAGGCTTACCGCAGCCTTCGCTCGGAGGTTCGGAGAGCCATGAGGCGCTGCAAGGATGGGTGGTGGTCGCGGGTTGCTGAGGAGATGGAGTCTGCCTCAGTGGCCCGTGATCACAAATCTCTATTTAACTCCATCAAAAAAGTAACCTGCAGCGCCACACCTATTACCATCATTAGGGGAAAAAACGGTGATCCAATCTCCGACCCCCAGGAACAGGTTCGCAGATTTGCTGAGCATTTCTGTGAGGTCCTGGGGGAGGGAAAATCCTTCAGCCAGGAAAACATCGTGGCACAAAGTGAGGATGACCCTGCTGAGGCTGCGGTGCCTCAAATATTGGAAGAAGTCACCCCCTGTGAGTGGCTGGCTGCGGTGCCATCTGCTGAGGAAGTATTGAAGGCGATCAGGAGTCTGAGACCAGGAAAGGCAGCGGCCAGAGATGATCTCCCAAACGAAATGCTGAGGGAGGGTGGCGTTTGTGCACAGACTGCCCTCTATGACATCATAACAACAGTCTGGACCACTGGACGGGTTCCGCAGGATTGGAAGGATGCCCTGGTGGTCCCCCTTTTTAAGAAGGGTGACCGCACAGACTGTAACAACTACAGGGGCATCTCACTCCTTAGTGTGCTGGGAAAGGTCCTGGTAAGGATTATTCAGCATCGCCTTGCCAGGCACGCTGAGGAGAGGCTTGCGGAGCCCCAATGCGGTTTCAGGAAAGGGCGGTCCTGCACAGATGCCATATTTTCTGTCCGTCTGCTACAGCAGAGGTGTAGGGAATTCCAACAAGACCTACATCTCTGCTTTATTGACCTGGTCAAGGCCTATGATACTATCAGTAGGCCTGGGCTCTGGGTCGTTCTTCGTGCTTTTGGAGTACCTGACCCTCTGCTCACGATCATTAAGGACCTTCATGATGGTGAGCGGGCCCGGGTAAAACTGCGTGGCCGGGAGTCAGAGCCATTCCCTGTACACCTTGGGGTGCGACAGGGATGTCCTCTAGCTCCCACATTATTTAACATCTATTTTGACCACGTAGTTCGTGAAGCCTTCAATAGCTGTACCGGGGGAATCTCCATATGGTACAGATATAATGGGAGGCTAATCGATGCCCGGGTGCGGTCAAGGGATGGCTCCCTGTTGCTCAACCACGTTATGTATGCTGATGATTTTGTAATAGCTGCTCAGTCAGAGGAGGAGTTGGAGACGCTGCTGCTGAGACTGGAGCGTGCCACTAAGAGGTGGGGCCTTACCATCAGCCCCACCAAAACTAAGCACCTGCCTGGGTATTTTGTACCATCGGACACTCCACCCCCACAACTCCCAATCGGTGATGCGGCAGTTGTGGAGAGAGTGGAGAGTTTCCCATACCTGGGCAGTGTGCTTATGACTGGCTCCAGTTTAACAGCAGAGGTCTCACTCCGAATCAGTCGAGTGGCAATATCTTTTCATCGGTTGCGTAACGCTGTGTGGAAGCTACCTGGTCTGTCGCTCCGCACTAAGCTTCAGGTCTTCTCGGCCACGGTCATTCCCTCCCTTCTCTACGCTTGCGAAACGTGGACCCCCCTAATGGAACATCTTCGCCGGTTAGAAACATTTAGGCTGGCCTGCCTACGATCCATCCTGGGTTTAACCAGACTGGATTGTGTGAGGAGCTCACAAATCCTTGAAAGATCTGGGCAGGGTCCCATCGGTGAGCTCCTCCGGCAGGCAAGGCTGCGATGGCTGGGTCATGTAGCCCGCATGCACAGCCACCGCATGCCGAAACAGCTTTTGTTTGGCCGGATTGAGGGGGCTAGGCGGGCGCGGCACGGGCTAGAGAAGAGATGGAGTGATGTGGTACAGGAGGACGTGGAGCTGAGTGGACTCGCCGATGACTGGTACCAGCGGTGTCAAGATCGGCCTCTGTGGAGGAGGCTCGTGAAGGATGCTACTGGGCAGTTGGAGGCAGTCGCCCTCCAACAACAACGGAGGGCGGAGGAGCGACGCTCAGAACAACGAGCGAAGCGCCGGGTGGCGAAAGCACAGCAGGTTGGCACAGTAGGGGGCACAGGTGGTGCATCAGCCAGTCATCTCAGTCAGTCGACCCATGGCACCTGGGTCTGCCCCGTGACCTCCTGCCAGCGGGCGTTCGACACTTCACGTGGCCTCAGGGTGCACATAGCCTGGCACAAGCGTCGTGGTGACGTCACCGCCACTTAGTGGCGAATGGCGGTTGTTGTTGTTGTCTGTGTGTGTCTGTGTGTGTGTATCTGTGTCTGTGTGTGTGTCTGTTTGTGTGTGTGTCTGTGTGTGTGTATCTGTGTGTGTCTGTGTGTGTGTGTGGAAGCATAATGCATTGTAGTGTATCGGTTAGCGCTACGCTACGAACCCGGCGACCCGAGTTTGATTCCCGTTCACGGCCACCACCGGTGATGATTATTTGAACCGCTTCTGGGCCTCCCCTAGGTCGACTCAGCCTCAAACGAGTAACTGTTGTGGTGTGAACATCGCCACTGGGGAGACAAAGGCGACCGGACGTGGGGATCCAAGTCCCGGGCGAAGCCGGGTAGTACAGCTAGTCATGAATATATGAATGAATATAGACGTGTAAGTCACGTGTGACTGTATATATTAATTCCTCCATGGCTCGATACTGACGTGTAGATGGTGTGGATATTCTTATTTTCTGTCTGCAGCTGAGGCTGGTCTGATGGAGCAAAGGCCCTCAGCACAGCAGCTCGGTACGACAAGTCAACAATGCGACCGGCGTGCATACAGCACGGATCGGACTGGAAATTTGACACAGCACCAGAGAACTCACACAGGAGAGAAACCCTTTAAGTGCACTGTGTGTGACAAAGCATTTGCATGGCCATCAGTTCTTGAGACCCACCAGAGAACACACACGGGAGAGAAACCCTTTAGGTGCACTGTGTGTGGGAAGGCATTTTCACAGTCATCTGCTCTTAAAGTACACCAGAGAACACACACGGGAGAGAAACCTTTCAAGTGCAGTGTGTGTGGGAAGGCATTTTCAGATTCATCTACTCTTCAAAGACACCAGAGAATACACACGGGAGAGAAACCCTTCAAGTGCAGTGTGTGTGGGAAGGCATTTTCAGATTCATCTCATCTTCAGAGACACCAGAGAACACACACGGGCGAGAAACCCTTCAAGTGCAGTGTGTGTGGGAAGACATTTTCAGATTCATTTGCTCTTAAAACACACCAGAGAACACACACGGGAGAGAAACCCTTCAAGTGCAGTGTGTGTGGGTAGGCATTTTCAGATTCATCTCATCTTCAAAGACACCAGAGAACACACACGGGCGAGAAACCCTTCAAGTGCAGTGTGTGTGGGAAGACATTTTCAGATTCATTTGCTCTTAAAACACACCAGAGAACACACACGGGAGAGAAACCCTTCAGGCGCAGTGTGTGTGGGAAGACATTTTCAGATTCATCTGCTCTTAAAACACACCAGAGAACACACACCGGAGAGAAACCCTTCAAGTGCACTGTGTGTGGGAAGACATTTTCAGATTCATCTACTCTTAAAAAACACCAGAGAACACACACGGGAGAGAACCCCTTCAAGTGCAGTATGTGTGGGAAGACATTTTCAGATTCATTTGCTCTTAAAACACACCAGAGAACACACACCGGAGAGAAACCCTTCAAGTGCAGTGTGTGTGGAAAGGCATTTTCACAGTCATCTACTCTTAAAAAACACCAGAGAACACACACGGGAGAGAAACCCTTCAAGTGCACTGTGTGTGGGAAGACATTTTCAGATTCATCTACTCTTCAAAGACACCAGAGAACACACACGGGAGAGAAACCCTTCAAGTGCAGTGTGTGTGGGAGGACATTTTCAGATTCATCTACTCTTAAAAAACACCAGAGAACACACACGGGAGAGAAACCCTCCAGGTGCAGTGTGTGTCGGAAGACATTTTCAGGTTCATTTGCTCTTAAAACACACCAGAGAACACACACGGGAGAGAAACCCTTCAAGTGCAGTGTGTGTGGGAAGGCATTTTCAGATTCGTCTCATCTTCAAAGACACCAGAGAACACACACGGGAGAGAAACCCTTCAAATGCACTGTGTGTGGGAAGACATTTTCATGGTCATCTGCTCTTAAAACACACCAGAGAACACACACGGGAGAGAAACCCTTCAAGTGCAGTGTGTGTGGGAAGACTTTTTCAGTTTCATCTGCTCTTAAAACACACCAGAGAACACACACGGGAGAGAAACCCTTCAAGTGCAGTGTGTCTGGGAAGGCATTTGCAAATTCATCAAATCTTCAAGTACACCAGAGAACACAAAAGCATCAGAAGATCCACAAGGAGTGGAGTCTGAAATCGGTTTGTGAAAGTCAAAGTGCCGCAATGAGCCCATCCCTCATGAAACACGAACCGGAAGAAAATCCCAGCTTGGACACTTTTAAAGGTATCGAGGTGAAATATGAAGAGGTGATGGTGAAGAGGGAAGAAGTGAAGGTAAAATGTGAAGATGAAGATTCAACTCCAAAATGGGACCTTCACATCGATGGAGGCAACGTGAAGCATGAGGAGAATTCTGACTGAGGCAGAGCGAGGCAACTCCCAGCAGTTTGTGGAAGTGGAGGTGTGGGTGGACTTGCTCCTAGACAATCCAAAGTCAAGTGGAGACCCGGTAGATGTGTAAGCTTGAGATGATGTCGCTCCAATAGATGCACCTTTGTCATAGGCCTTTAATGACAAGAACGTGAAGTTGGACACTTTGTGGGCCCGTGGGTTGGGTAGATCTGTAACCAGGAGCGAGAGACAATAAGCTCCCAAGCATTCACTATGTTATAACAATAATTGCATTTACACGGTGCTTCCTTAACCGCCTCAGCAACTCGGAGTTTTGTGTCGTACCTCGTTTGAAACACTCGAGCATCCCCAAGTAGCAGCTGCCCCTGTGTGGCACAAGGTGGTGGCCCTGCACCAGCCTGCATGTCGACAAGAACCTATCAGTAGGGGGCGATGATTGATGCGTCATCTGAGTTGTGTAGTTTGTAGGTAATCTTGATTCGAAGCTTTCGTGGCTGCAGGAATCCACACTCTTGAGTTCTTTCGGTAAAGTCACCACGTGGGTAGAAACATAACAGATCACGGCGTTTAGATCACAACACAAGCAATCGTCATCAGGTGGGACAACCACAGCAAGAGAAACTGCTGAAGTAGTAGGCGCCTACTCCAGCAGTTTCTTATTATTGCTGCTGTGCTTGTCCCACCTGATGATGATTGCTTGTGTTGTCATCGAAGTGCCGTGATCTATTATTTGTAGCGTAATGTTTAGAATTTGATACATTTTGACCAAGACGCCAGCATGCAACGGCCTACTCATTTTGAATGACGCAACAATAGTACGGTGTACATACACTTTTGATTTAAAGCTTTCGTGACTGCAGGGATTCATATTCTTCGTTCTTTTGGTAAAGCCACGTAGAAGGGAAACAATAAAATAATAAAAATATAAAACAACAGAATTCTCACGACGTTTCGACTGCAGTGAGAATTTTATTGTTTTATATTTTGATTATTTTATTGTTTCCCTTCTACGTGACTTTACCGAAAGAACCAAGAATATGTACATACACTGTTAAGCAGACGGTGCGCATTTTTAAAAATAGCTTCTTGTTCATACGATGTAACCTGATGCAGGATATTTCACTGCAGTAATTAAATTTTGTTAATATGCTTGTCAATAATTAAGAATGAATACTTGTCTGATTGTGCGTGTACATGTAACATTTTTCTATGAGTGTCAAACATTGATTAAGTGTTCAAATCTAGATTAAGTGATGTTAGGACAAAGTTTGTGTGTGTGTTTGGAAGTAACCTGTACAGATCACTCGGGTGAGACCCGTTGTTCTTGTGATACAGGTCAAAGGGTACTTTTGTGTTTCACGAAGTGTCTGCCTCTCGAGCAACTCATCGTCTTTGAAATAGGGAGCACGCTCGGATCATTCATCAGTTACAAGGCATACCACTTGAAAGTTACACGTATAGGAGGAGGTACATTCCCTACAACACGAATTGTAGTTTTGTCTTACGTGTTGACGTAGATTTTGTCTAACTGGGACTAGAAATGCTCTTTGCTGATTAACGTCTGGATGTTCGGACCTATCGGTTGAAGCAAACCCCACTGCTATTGTTGAGACGCTGTGCACCAATAATGGTCCAACACATTGACGGCCTTCAGGCCAGGAAAGTCACAACATTTGCACACGAAGGACGCATTCACGCAAGTACCCCATGCTCCGTTTTGAAGTTTTAAAATGAAACATCTTCGAATTGTGTTGTTTTGAATTAGATGATTTTATTTACTCATTAAAAGCTTGTATCAATTTACATCTGGAAGACTTCATTGAAAAGTACATTTCGTGTGAATTTTCTCTCGTCATTAAGTAAATGGCCTTGCCGGGGGTTAGGTTCAATGTGGACACAAACAGGGTACATACACAGTGTATACACACAGTGTATACACAGTGTACACACACAGTGACACACACAGTGTACACACACAGTGACACACAGTGACACAGTGTACACACACACAGTGTACACACTCAGTGACACACACTGACACAGTGACACAACCACAACCGCCATTCGCCACTAAGTGGCGGTGACGTCACCACGACGCTTGTGCCAGGCACAGTGACACACACACAGTGACACAGTGACACACACAGCGACACACAGTGACACAGTGTATACACAGAGTGTACACACAGTGACAGTGTATACACAGTGTACACACACACACAGTGTACACACACAGTGACAGTGACACAGTGACACACATAGTGTGCACACACAGTGACACACACACAGTGACACACAGTGTACACACACAGTGTACACACAGTGACACAGTGACATACACAGTGACACAGTGACGTAACAACCGCCATTCGCCACTAAGTGGTGGTGACGTCACCACGACGCTTGTGCCAGGCACAGTGACACACACACAGTGACACACACAGCTACACACAGTGACACACAGTGACACACACAGTGTATACACACAGTGTACACACACACAGTGTACACACAGTGTATACACACGCAGTGTATACACAGTGACACATAGTGTACACACACACAGTGTACACACACACAGTGTACACACAGTGTATACACAATAATGTCCACGTTGCTGAGCCCACGCACCCAAGGGAGGGAGGGATGGAAAATGAATCTAAATCAACTTAAACTCCAACCCTGTGACGTCACCACTCTGCATTACCTCATCGGCGTGAAACGCCAGGGGGAGGTGTACCTCGCTAGTGACGTCATGTCACCAAGGTATTCACCCCAACCCCGCCCACCGCGCTCTTGAGCGTGACGTCACCTCCGCTTGGGTCACTGTCGATATCGTTCCAGTGGCAATCCTTATTTGGGCAAAGCTACGCCCAGTACTCTTTGGTTCTATTGGGTAAATTCTAGATTTAAAGCTTTCGTGACTGCTAGGATCCATACTCTTTGGTTCTATTGGGTAAAGTCACGTAGGTGAAAATAAAATAAAAAATTAACAAAAAATCACGACGTTTCGGCCACAACACAAGCGGCCTTCATCAGGTGAAGGGACGAGACTGTCTGGAGGACAGCGCTGGAGTGGAAGAAGCCACGCTTAGATCACGACCTTTAAGCTGTGTGAGAAGAAAAAGACCAAGCGCCTTGACAAAGGAATTAGCATATAATTTTGCATTGAAATGGCTCATTGAAATAGCTAAGTTAAAGTATACACATCCGCAGAGGTACCCCTTGACAAAGGAATTAGCATAGAATTTAGCATTGAAATAGCTGAGTGATTAGCTTGTAACTGGTCACAGAAATAGCTATGTTAAAGTCAGAGCATATACATTCACCGAGGCACCTAGTACTCATCACGCCCAGTGACTGGCGGCTCATTAACATAATGTATCCGTTAAAGCCGTCGCGAGTTTATTGCGACGGGTTCAGCGCCCACGCCCCCATTCCTCGACACATGGGCCGGCCTCATTAACATAATTTATTCAGTTGGAGAGCCGCTCTTGGGAGGGAAGTGACGTCATACTACTTCCTGCTGTCGCGAGTTAACAGGAAGCTGCCGTGTGCGCGCTTGCACTGAAATCCGAGGTGAGAAATTCTCATCGTTGTGGTGGTGGTTGTTGTTGTTGTTTACCAAGGTAGAGCCTCTCTCTCTTGTAGGGATGTCAGTTGAGTAGCAGCGAGCATGGGAATCGATGTCCAGGTTGGAACTTTACAACGCGGGGCCTAGCCACGCGGGGCCTTGCCTCCTGCCCTCGCCTGATTTGCATTCACTTTAATTATCTCTCTTAAGTTTAATTTGTCTTCACTCGGCTCGCCACTTTGTAACTTTGTTTTATTGTAAATATTCACGCAGTTTTTACTTTCGTTCTTTTGTTAGCAGGCCAAGCCCGCTTGAGCTGCTATACCGCTCTTGTTATCAGAAGGGACCTGCCCACAACAACACAAGGTGGGGCTTTGTCAACGTGTGTGAATGTTTTGACTTAAAACTTTGGTGACTGCAGGAATGAATATTCTTGGTTCTTTCGGTAAAGTCACGTAGATAGAAAATTAAATGAAAATTACAAGAAAAATAAATAAATGTAAATAAAGCAAAAAAACTCATGTCGTTTTGATCGCAACACAAGTGGTCTTTATTTAATGTAATTGTATTATCAATTATTGTTATTTTCTATCTACGTAACTTTACTGAAAGAAACAAGAATACGTGTGTCAATATCTATCGGCCTGGTATACTTCCTGTATACCAGGTGAGGTAGTTAACATCTCACCACGGAGAGAGACACGCAAACTCCAGTTAGCCTCGGCTATGTTCGTTGATCCTCAATTATTTGGTGGAGTGAGGAAGCATTCATGCCAAGCAGATGAAGGTGGCAGGCATGATTCTAGACACGCCACTGCCTGTTTACCCAGTGACAGTGTACAGTTTGTGTTTGCAGTAACGTCTATTAACTCTGTTGAACACGGAGGTTATATCATAATAGTTATTTTTTGTTTTCCTCTGGAACTCTTTATAAGAATGGAACAGGAAGTTAACACAGCACGCACGTGCAGCTGAAGTCGGAACTGTTCATCCCAGCTTTTAAGGACATCTGAGCCTGGATTCACACCTCTAAGTTGCGATTGAACATTAATTTATGCATTTCTGCCTAACACAAATAGTATTGTTTTCAACACCCTTTGCTATGTCAGCTGAATTTAGCTCTCATAAATATTCCTTTTGTAGCCAGACAGCTGAAATTGTGCTCGGAGTTTTGGGTGAACATTCATTTTGAAGATACGAGGGCTTCCAGGCATGTTTATAACCATTTGCCCTCTCATTGTGTGCCATAACAGCCCGTGTGATGAATTTGGGACACTTTTCCACTATATCATGAATATATGAATAAGTATAGACGTGTAAGTCACGTGTTACTGTGTATATATGCTTTCCTCTGTGCATCGATACTGACGTGTAGATGGTGTGGATATTATTTTTTTCTGTCTGCAGCTGACGCTTCCTCTGACGCTTCCTCTGCAGAATTGGTCTGATGGAGCAAAGGCACTCAGCGCAGCTCGGTAGGACAAGGCTCCAATGCGACCGGTGTGCATACAGCACGGATCGTACTGGAGATTTCACACGGCACAAGAGAACTCACACGGGAGAGAAACCCTTCAAGTGCAGTGTGTGTGGGAAGGCGTTTGCACATTCATCTAATCTTGTAGAACACCAGAGAACACACACGGGAGAGAAACCTTTTAGGTGCACCCTGTGCGGGATGGCGTTTGCACAGTCACCACATCTTAAACTACACCAGAGAACACACACGGGAGAGAAACCCTTCAGGTGCACGATGTGCGGGATGGCGTTTACACAGTCATGTAATCTTGTAAAACACCAGAGAACACACACGGGAGAGAAACCCTACAAGTGCAGTGTGTGCGTGAAGGCATTTGCACAGTCATCTGATCTTGTAAAACACCAGAGAACACACACGCGAGATAAACCCTTCAAATGCAGTGTTTGTGGGAAGGCATTTTCACAGTCATCTGCTCTTAAAAAACACCAGAGAACACACGGGAGAGAAACCCTTCAAGTGCAGTGTTTGTGGGAAACCTTTGTCACGGTCACCTGCTCTTGTAATACACCAGAGAACACACACAGGAGAGAAACCCTTCAAGTGCACTCTGTGCAGGAAGGCGTTTGCACAGTCACCACATCTTAAAGTACACCAGAGAACACAGAAGCATCAGAAGATCCACAAGGAGTGGAGTCTGAAATCAGCTTGTGAAAGTGAAAGTGCCACCATGAGCCCATCCTTCATGAAACACGAACCGGAAAAAAATCCCAGCTTGGAAACTTTTAAAGTTATCGAGGTGAAATATGAAGAGGTGATGGTGAAGAGGGAAGAAGTGATGGTGAAGAGTGAAGAAGTGATGGTGAAGAGGGAAGAAGTGAAGGTAAAATGTGAAGATGAAGATTCAACTCCAAAATGGGACCTTTACATCGTGAAGCAGGAGAGAATTCTGACTGTGAGGCAGAGCGAGGCAACTCCCAGCAGTTTGTGCAAGTGGAGGTGTGGGTGGACTTCCTCCGAGACAATCCAAAGTCAAGTGGAGACCCGGTAGATGTGTAAGCTTGAGACGATGTCGCTCCAATAGATGCACCTTTGTCACAGGCCTTTAATGACAAGAACGTGAAGTTGAACACTCTGTTCCTAGGTTCAACCTGCAGAGTAAGGGCGGCCAGTCTTTGTGGACCTGTGGGTTGGGTAGATCTCTAACCAGGAGCGAGATACAATAAGCCCCCAAGCATTCACTATGTTATGATAATTGTATTTACACGTTGCTTGCTTAACCGCCTCAGCAACTCGGATTTTTGTGTTGTACCTCGTCTGAAACACTCGAAGAGCATCCCCAAGTAGCAGCTGCCCCTGTGTGGCACAAGGTGGTGGCCCTGCACCGGCCTGCATGTGGACAAGAGCCTGTCAGTAGGGGGCGATGATTGATGCGTCATCTCAGTTGTGTAGTTTGTAGGCAATCTTGATTCGAAGCTTTCGTGACTGCAGGAATCCACACTCTTGAGTTCTTTCGGTAAAGTCACCACGTGGGTAGAAACATAACAGATCACGGCGTTTAGATCGCAACACGCACAATCGTCATCAGGTGGGACAACCACAGCAAGAGAAACTGCTGAAGTAGTAGGCACCTACTCCAGCAGTTTCTTCTTCTTGCTGCTGTGGTCCCACCTGATGACGATTGCTTGTGTTGCCATCGAAGTGCCGTGATCTATTATTTGTAGCGTAATGTTTTGAATTTGCTACATTTTGACCCAGACGCCAACATGCAACGGCTTACTCGTTTTGAATGACGCAACAATAGTACGGTGTACATACACTGTTAAGCAGACGGTGCGTATTTGTAAAATTACTTCTTGTTAATACGATGTAACGTGATGCAGTCAATTTCGCTGCAGTAATTCAATGTTGTTAATATGCCCGTCAATGATTTAGAATGAATACTTGTCTGATTGTGCGCGTGCATGTAACATTTTGTCTGAGGGTCACACATTGAATAAGTGATGTTAGGACAAAGTGCGTGTGTGTTTTGGAAGTAACCTGTACACATAACTCGGGTGACATCCGTTGTTGTGATACAGGTCAAAGGGTACTTTTGTGTTTCACGAAGCGTCTGCCTCTGAAGCAACTCATCGTCTTTGCAATAGGGAGCACGCTCGGATCATTCATCAGTTACAAGGCATACCACTTGAAAGTTACACGTATAGGAGGAGGTACATTCTCTACAACACGAATTGTAGTTTTGTCTTACGTGTTGACGTAGATTTTGTCTAGCTAGGACTAGAAATGCTCCTTGCTGATTGACGTCTGGATGTTCGTTACCTATCGGTTGAAGCAAACCCCACTGCTGTTGTTGAGACGCTGTGCACCAATAATGGTCCAACACATTGACGGCCTTCAGGCCAGGAAAGTCACAACATTTGCACACGAAGGACGCATTCACGCAAGTACCCCATGCTCCGTTTTGAAGCTTTAAAATGAAACATCTTTGAATTGTGTTGTGTTTTGAATTAGATTATTTTATTTCCTCATTAAAAGCTTGTATCAATTTACATCTGGAAGACTTCATTGAAAAGGACATTTCGTGTGAATTTTCTCTCGTCATTAAGTGGATGGCCTTGCCGGGGGTTCGGTTCAATGCGGACACACAGTGTACACACACACACAGTGTACACACAGTGTAGACACACAGTGTACACACAGTGTAGACACACAGTGTACACACACAGTGTACACACAGTGTACACACACAATGTACACACACACAGTGTAGACACACAGTGTGTGCACACACACAGTGTGCACACACAGTGTATGCACTGTACACACACAGTTTGCACACAGTGTATACACACTGTACACACACAGTGTACACACAGGGTACACACACAGTGTACACACAGTGACACAGTGACACACACAATGACATAGTGACACAACAACAACCGCCATTCGCCACTAAGTGGCGGTGACGTCACGACGCTTGTGCCAGGCACAGTGACACACACAGTGACACAGTGACACACACAGCGACACACAGTGACACACACAGTGTACACACACAGTGTACACACACACAGTGTATACACAATAATGTCCACGTTGTTGCTGAGCTCACACACCCAAGGGAGGGAGCAATGGAAAATGAATCTAAATCAACTTAAACTCCAACTCTGTGACGTCACCACTCTGCATTACCTCATCGGCGTGAAACGCCAGGGTGAGGTGTACCTCCCTAGTGACGTCAGGTCACCAAGGTTTTTACCCCTCGCCCGTCCACCGCGCGCTTGAGCGTGACGTGCCCTCCGCTTGGGTCACTGCCGATATCGTTCCAGTGGCAATCCTTATTTGGGCAAAGCTACGCCCAGTGACTGGTGGCTCATTAACATAATGTTTCCGTTAAAGCCGTCGCGAGTTTCGACGAGTTCAGCGCCGACGCCCCCATCCCTCGACGTATGGGCCGGCCTCATTAACATAATTTATTCAGTTACAGAGCCGCTCGTGGGAGGGAAGTGACGTCGTACTACTTCCTGCTGTCGCGAGGTAACAGGAAGCTGCCGCGTGCGCGCTAGCACTGAAATCCGAGGTGAGAAATTCTCATCGTTGTGGTGGTTGTGGTGGTGGTGGTTGTTGTTGTTGTTTACCAAGGTAGAGCCTCTCTCTCTCGTAGGGATGTCAGTTGAGTAGCAGCGAGCATGGGAATCGATGTCCAGGTTGGAACTTTACAACGCGGGGCCTAGCCACGCGGGGCCTTGCCTCCTGCCCTCGCCTGATTGCATTCACTTTAATTATCTCGCTTAAGTTTAATTTGTCTTCACCCGGCTCGCCACTTTGTAACTTTGTTTTATTGTCAATATTCACGCAGTTTTTATTTTCTTTTGTTAGCAGGCCAAGCCCGCTTGAGCTGCTATACCGGTCTTGTTATCAGAAGCGACCTGCCCACAACAACACAAGGTGAGGCTTTGTCAACGTGTGTGAATGTTTTGACTTAAAACTTTGGTGACTGTAGGAATTTATATTCTTGGTTTATTCGGTAAAGTCACGTAGATAGAAAATAAAATAATAAAAATAAATGAAAAATATATTTTTTAAATAAAGCAAAAACCCACGAGGTTTCGATCGCAACACAAGTGGTCTTTATCATATTGAATTTAATCTGTTATTTTTATTTTCTATCTACGTGCCTTTACTGAAAGAACCAACAATACGTGTGTCAATATATCTATCGGTCAAAGACGCTAAGCGCGTGCCGCTGTTGACTCTGAATGTGTGGAGGGGAACACCTTCACCACGGGGAGAGAGAGACAGAGACATGGATAGCTATGTTGATTGATCCTCGATTCATTACTTGGTGGAGTGAGGAAGAATTAATGCTGAGCAGATGAAGGTGGCCAGGCATGGTTCTGGTCACACCACCACCTGTTTACCCATGGCAGTGTGTGACAGTGTCAAGTTTGTGTTTGCAGTAAAGTCTATTAACTCTGTTGAACACGGAGGTTATATCAAAACAATAGTTTATTTTTGTTTTCCTCTGGAACTCTTTATACGAATGGAAACAGGAGGTGAACACAGCACACACATGCAGCTGAAGTCGGATCTGTTCATCCCAGCATTCAAGGACATCAGAGCCTGGATTCACACCTCTAAGTTGCGATTGAACATTGATTTATGCATTTCTGCATAACACAAATAGTATTGTTTTCAACACCCTTTGCTTTGTCAGCTGAATTTAGCTTTCATAGATATTCATTTTGTAGTCAGACAGCCGAAATTGTGTGCTTAGAGTTTTGGGTTAACATTCATCTTGAAGATATGAAGGCTTCCAGGCATATTAATGACATTTTCCCTCTCATTGTGTGCCATAACAGCCCGTGGAGAGAAACCCTTCAGGTGCACTCTGTACGTGAAGGCGTTTGCACAGTCACCACATCTAAAAGTACACCAGAGAATACACACGGGAGATAAACCCTTCAAGTTGCAGGGTGTGCGTGAAGGCATTTGCACGTTCATCAAATCTGATTAATTTGGGAAACTTTTTCACTACATCATGAATATATTAACAAGTATAGACGTGTAAGTCACGTGTGCATTCCTCTGTGCCTGACGTGTAGATGGTGTGGATATTATTTTTTTCTGTCTGCAGCTGACGCTTCCTCTGCAGAATTGGTCTGATGGAGCAAAGACACTCAGCGCAGCTCGGTACGACAAGTCAACAATGCGACCAGCGTGCATACAGCACGGACCGGACTGGAAATTTGACACGGCACCAGATAACTCACACGGGAGAGAAACCCTTCAAATGTACTGTGTGTAACAAGGCATTTGCATGGCCATCAGTTTTTCAGAACCACCAGAGAACACACACGGGAGAGAAACCCTTCATGTGCACGATGTGCGGGATGGCGTTTACACAGTCATGTAATCTTGTAACACACCAGAGAACACACATGGGAGAGAAACCCTTCAAGTGCAGTGTTTGTGGGAAGACATTTTCTGGTTCATTTGTTCTTAAAACACACCAGAGAACACACACGGGAGAGAAACCCTTCATGTGCACGATGTGCGGGATGGCGTTTACACAGTCATGTAATCTTGTAACACACCAGAGAACACACATGGGAGAGAAACCCTTCAAGTGCAGTGTTTGTGGGAAGACATTTTCTGGTTCATTTGTTCTTAAAACACACCAGAGAACACACACGGGAGAGAAACCCTTCAAGTGCAGTGTGTGCGTGAAGGCATTTGCACAGTCATGTAATCTTGTAACACACCAGAGAACACACACGGGAGAGAAACCCTTCAGGTGCCGTGTGTGTCGGAAGACATTTTCAGGTTCATTTGCTCTTAAAACACACCAGAGAACACACACAGGAGAGAAACCCTTCAAGTGCAGTGTGTGTGGAAAGGCATTTTCAAATTCATCTCATCTTCAAAGACACCAGAGAACACGCACGGGAGAGAAACCCTTCAAGTGCAGTGTGTGTGGGAAGACATTTTCAGATTAATTTGCTCTTAAAACACACCAGAGAACACACACACAGGAGAGAAACCCTTCAAGTGCAATGTGTGTGGAAAGGCATTTTCAAATTCATCTGCTCTTAAAACACACCAGAGAACACACACGGGAGAGAAACCCTTCAAGTGCACTGTGTGTGGGAAGGCATTTGCACAGTCATCCGCTCTTAAAAAACACCAGAGAACACACACGGGCGAGAAACCCTTCAAGTGCACTGTGTGTGGGAAGGCATTTGCACAGTCATGTAATCTTGTAACACACCAGAGAACACACACAGGAGAGAAACCCTTCAATTGCACTGTGTGTGGGAAGACATTTTCATATTCATCTCATCTTCAAAGACACCAGAGAACACACACGGGAGAGAAACCCTTCAAGTGCAGTGTGTGTGGGAAGACATTTGCAGATTCATTTGCTCTTAAAACACACCAGAGAACACACACAGGAGAGAAACCCTTCAAGTGCAGTGTGTGTGGAAAGGCATTTTCACATTTATCTACTCTTAAAAAACACCAGAGAACACACACAGGAGAGAAACCCTTCAAGTGCAGTGTGTGTGGGAAGACATTTTCAGATTTATCTACTCTTAAAAAACACCAGAGAACACACACAGGAGAGAAACCCTTCAAGTGCAGTGTGTGCGTGAAGGCATTTGCACAGTCATCTGATCTTGTAAAACACCAGAGAACACACACGGGAGAGAAACCCTTCAGGTGCAGTGTGTGTCGGAAGACATTTTCAGGTTCATTTGCTCTTAAAACACACCAGAGAACACACACAGGAGAGAAACCCTTCAAGTGCAGTGTGTGTGGAAAGGCATTTTCAGATTCATCTCATCTTCAAAGACACCAGAGAACACACGGGAGAGAAACCCTTCAAGTGCAGTGTGTGTGGGAAGACATTTTCAGATTCATTTGCTCTTAAAACACACCAGAGAACACACAGGAGAGAAACCCTTCAAGTGCAGTGTGTGTGGAAAGGCATTTTCAAATTCATCTGCTCTTAAAACACACCAGAGAACACACACGGGAGAGAAACCCTTCAAGTGCACTGTGTGTGGGAAGGCATTTGCACAGTCATCTGCTCTTAAAAAACACCAGGGAACACACACAGGAGAGAAACCCTTCAAGTGCAGTGTGTGCGTGAAGGCATTTGCACAGTCATCTGATCTTGTAAAACACCAGAGAACACACACGGGAGAGAAACCCTTCAGGTGCAGTGTGTGTCGGAAAACATTTTCAGGTTCATTTGCTCTTAAAACACACCAGAGAACACACACAGGAGAGAAACCCTTCAAGTGCAGTGTGTGTGGAAAGGCATTTTCAGATTCATCTCATCTTTAAAGACACCAGAGAACACACACGGGAGAGAAACCCTTCAAGTGCAGTGTGTGTGGGAAGACATTTTCAGATTAATTTGCTCTTAAAACACACCAGAGAACACACACAGGAGAGAAACCCTTCAAGTGCAGTGTGTGTGGAAAGGCATTTTCAAATTCATCTGCTCTTAAAACACACCAGAGAACACACACGGGAGAGAAACCCTTCAAGTGCACTGTGTGTGGGAAGGCATTTGCACAGTCATCTGCTCTTAAAAAACACCAGAGAACACACACGGGTGAGAAACCCTTCAAGTGCACTGTGTGTGGGAAGGCATTTGCACATTCATTAAATCTTCAAGTACACCAGAGAACACAGAAGCATCACAAGATCCACAAGGAGTGGAGTCTGAAATCAGCTTGTGAAAGTCAAAGTGCCGCAATGAGCCCATCCCTCATGAAACAAGAACCGGACGAAAATCCCAGCTTGGACACTTTTAAAGGTATCGAGGTGAAATATGAAGAGGTGATGGTGAAGAGGGAAGAAGTGATGGTGAAGAGGGAAGAAGTGATGGTGAAGAGGGAAGAGGTGATGGTGAAGAGTGAAGAAGTGAAGGTGAAATGTGAAGATGAAACTCCAAAATGGGACCTTCACATCGATGGGGGCAACGTGAAGCAGGAGGAGAATTCTGACTGTGAGGCAGAGCGAGGCAACTCCCAGCAGTTTGTGGAAGTGGAGGTGTGGGCGGACTTCCTAGACAATACAAAGTCAAGTGGAGACCCGGTAGATGTGTAATCCAGAGACAATGTCGCTACAATAGATGCACCTTTGTGATAGGCCTTTAATGACAAGAATGTGAAGTTGAACACTCAGCTCCTTGGTTCATCCTGCAGAGTAAGAGCGGCCAGTCTTTGTGGACCTGTGGGTTGGGTCAATCTCTCACCAGGAGCGAGAGACAATAAGCTCCCAAGCATTCACTATGTTATAATATTTGCATTTACACCGTGCTTGCTTAACCGCCTCAGCAACATGGAGATTTGTGTCGTACCTCGTCTGAAACACTCGAAGAGCATCCCCAAGTAGCAGCTGCCCCTGTGTGGCACAAGGTGGTGGCCCTGCACCAGCCTGCATGTGAACAAGAGCCTGTCAGTAGGGGGCGATGATTGATGCATCATCTCAGTTGTGTAGTTTGTAGGTAATCTTGATTCGAAGCTTTCGTGACTGCAGGAATCCACACTCTTGAGTTCTTTCGGTAAAGTCACCACGTGGGTAGAAACATGACAGATCACGGCGTTTAGATCGCAACACAAGCAATCGTCATCAGGTGGGACAACCACAGCAAGAGAAACTGCTGAAGTAGTAGGCGCCTACTCCAGCAGTTTCTTATTGCAGCTGTGCTTGTCGCACCTGATGACGATTGCTTGTGTTGCCATCGAAGCGCCCTCATCTATTATTTGTAGCGTAATGTTTAGAATTTGCTACATTTTGACCCAGGCGCCAGCATGCAACGGCCTACTCGTTTTGAATGACGCAATAGTATGTTTTACATACACTGTGAAGCAGATGGTGCGTATTTGTAAAATAACGTCTTGTTAATACGATGTAACGTGATGCAGTCAATTTCGCTGCAGTAATTCAATGTTAATATGCCCGTCAATGATTTAGAATTAATACTTGTCTGATTGTGCGCGTGCATGTAACATTTTGTATGAGGAACAAACATTGAATAAGTGATGTTAGGACAAAGTGTGTGTGTGTGTTTGGAAGTAACCTGTACAGAGAACTCAGGTGAGACCCGTTGTTCTTGTGATACAGGTCAAAGGGTACTTTTGTGTTTCACGAAGCGTCTGCCTCTGGAGCAACTCATCGTCTTTGAAATAGGGAGCACGCTCGGATCATTCATCAGTTACAAGGCATACCACTTAAAAGTTACACGTATAGGAGGAGGTACATTCTCTACAACACGAATTGTAGTTTTGTCTTACGTGTTGACGTAGATTTTGTCTAAGACTATAAATGCTCCTTGCTGATTAACGTCTGGATGTTCGTTACCTATCGGTTGAAGCAAACCCCACTGCTGTTGTTGAGACGCTGTGCACCATTTAATGGTCCAACACATTGACGGCCTTCAGGCCAGGAAAGTCACAACATTTGCACACGAAGGACGCATTCACGCAAGCACCCCATGCTCCGTTTTGAAGTTTTAAAATGAAACATCTTTGAATTGTGTTGTTTTGAATTAGATGATTTAATTTCTTCATTAAAAGCTTGTATCAATTTACATCTGGAAGACTTCATTGAAAAGGACATTTCGTGTGAATTTTCTCTCGTCATTAAGTAGATGGCCTTGCCCGGGGTTCGGTTCAATGCGGACACACACTGTGTACACACACAGTGTACACACATACACAGTGTACACACACAGTGTACACATACACAGTGTATACACACTGTGTACACACACAGTTTATACACAGTGTACACACACACAGTGTACACACACACACACAGTGTACACACAGTGTACACACACAGTGTACACACACAATGTACACACAGTTTATACACACAGTGTACACACAATGTACACACTGTACACAGACAGTGTACACACACAGTGTACACACAGTGTACACACACACAGTGCACACACAGTGTATACACACAGTGTACACACAGTGTACACACTGTACACACATACAGTGTACACAGTGTACACACAGGGTACACTGTGTACACACACACAGTGTACACACAGTATACACACAGTGACAGTGACACACACAGTGTACGCACACACACAGTGACACAACAGCAAACGCCATTCGCCACTAAGTGGCGGTGACGTCACCACGACGTTTGTGCCAGGCACAGTGACACACACACACACAGTGACACACACAGTAACACAGTGTACATACACAGTGTACACACACAGTGTATATACACAGTGTATACACACACAGTGTACACACACAGTGTAGACACACACAGTGTATACACAATAATGTCCACGTTGTTATTGCTGAGCTCACACACCCAAGGGCGGGAGCAATGGAAAATGAATCTAAATCAACTTAGACTTCAACTCTGTGACGTCACCACTCTGCAGTACCTCATCGGCGTGAAACGCCAGGGGGAGGTGTACCTCGCTAGTGACGTCATGTCACCAAAGTATGCAACCCTCCCTCGTCCACCGCGCTCTTGAGCGTGACGTCACCTCCGCTTGTGTCACTGCCGATATCATTCCAGTGGCAATCCTTATTAGGGCAAAGCAACGCCCAGTGACTGGTGGCTCATTAACATAATGTAACCGTTAAAGCCGTCGCGAGTTTATTGCGACGGGTTCAGCGACCACGCCCCCATACCTCGACATATGGGCCGGCATCATTAACATAATTTATTCAGTTAGAGTCGTTCGTGGGAGGGAAGTGACGTCATACTACTTCCTGCTGTCGCGAGGTAACAGGAAGCTGCCGAGTGCGCGCTTGCACTGAAATCCGAGGTGAGAAATTCTCATCGTTGTGGTGGTGGTGGTCGTTGTGGTGGAGTTTGTTGTTGTTGTTGTTTACCAAGGTAGAGCCTCGCTCTCTCTCTCGTAGGGATGTCAGTTGAGTAGCAGCGAGCATGGGAATCGATGTCCAGGTTGGAACTTTACAACGCGGGGCCTAGCCACGCGGGGCCTTGCCTCCTGCCCTCGCCTGATTGCGTTCACTTTAATTATCTCGCTTAAGTTTAATTTGTCTTCACCCGGCTCGCCACTTTGTAACTTTGTTTTATTGTCAATATTCACGCAGTTTTTATTTTCTTTTGTTAGCAGGCCAAGCCCGCTTGAGCTGCTATACCGCTCTTATCAGAAGCGACCTGCCCACAACAACACAAGGTGAGGCTTTGTCAACGTGTGTGAATGTTTTGACTTAAAACTTTGGTGACTGCAGGAATTAATATTCTTGGTTTAATCGATAAAGTCACGTAGATAGAAAATAAAATAATAATAAAATGAAAAATAAAAATAAAACAATAAACCCACGACGTTTCGATCGCAACACAAGTGGTCTTTATCTTATTGAATTTAATCTGTTATTTTTATTTTCTATCTACGTGACTTTACTGAAAGAACCAACAATACGTGCGTCAGTGTATCTATCGGTCAAAGACGCTAAGCGCGTGCCGCTGTTGACTCTGAATGTGTGGAGGGGAACACCTTCACCACGGGGAGAGAGAGACAGAGACACGGATAGCCTCGGCTATGTTGATTGATCCTCCATTCATTACTTGGTGGAGTGAGGAAGAATTAATGCTGAGCAGATGAAGGTGGCAGGCATGGTTGTGGTCACACCACCACCTGTTTACTCATGGCAGTGTGTGACAGTGTCAAGTTTGTGTTTGAAGTAAAGTCTATGAACTCTGTTGAACACGGAGGTTATATCAAAACAATAGTTTATATATTTTTTTCCTCTGGAAATCTTTATAAGAATGGAAACAGGTGAACACAGCACACACATGCAGCTGAAGTCGGATCTGTTCATCCCAGCGTTCAAGGACATCTGAGCCTGGATTCACACCTCTAAGATGCGATTGAACATTGATTTATGCTATTCTGCATAACACAAATAGTATTGTTTTCAACACCCTTTGCTTTGTCAGCTGAATTTAGCTTTCATAGATATTCATTTTGTAGTCAGACAGCCGAAATTGTGTGCTCGGAGTTTTGGGTTAACATTCATTTTGCAGATATGAGGGCTTCCAGGCATATTTATGACATTTCCCCTCTCATTGTGATGAATTTGGGAAACGTTTTCACTACATCATGAATATAGTAATAAGTATAGATGTGTAAGTCACTGTGTATATATGCATTCCTCTGTGCCTCGAAACTGACTTGTAAATGGCGTGGATATTCTTATTTTCTGTCTGCAGCTGACGCTTCCTCTGATGCTTCCTATGCAGAATTGGTTTCATGGAGCAAAGGCAGCAGCTCGGTACGACAAGTCAACCATGCGACCAGCGTGCATACATCTCGGACCGGACTGGAAACTTGACACGGCACCACAGAACTCACACAGGAGAGAAACCCTTCAAATGTTCTGTGTGTGGGAAGGCATTTGCATGGCCATCAGTTCTTGAGACCCACCAGAGAACACACACAGGAGAGAAACCCTTCAAGTGCACTGTGTGTGGGAAGGCATTTTCATGGTCATCTGCTCTTAAAAAACACCAGAGAACACACACGGGAGAGAAACCCTTCAGGTGCACGATCTGCGGGATGGCGTTTACACAGTCATATCATCTCGTATTACACCAGAGAACACACACGGGAGAGAAACCCTTCAAGTGCAGTGTGTGTGGGAAGACATTTCAGATTCATCTGCTCTTAAAAAACACCAGAGAACACACACGGGAGAGAAACCCTTCGGGTGCAAGATCTGCGGGATGGCGTTTACACAGTCATCACATCTTGTATTACACCAGAGAACACACATGGGAGAGAAACCCTTCCAGTGCAGTGTTTGTGGGAAGGCATTTTCACGGTCATCTTCTCTTAAAAAAACACCAGAGAACACACACGTGAGAGAAACCCTTCAAGTGCAGTGTGTGTGGGAAGACATTTTCAGATTCATGTAATCTTGTAATACACCAGAGAACACACACGGGAGAGAAACCCTTCAAGTGCAGTGTGTGCGTGAAGGCGTTTGCACAGTCATCTGATCTTGTAAAACACCAGATAACACACACAGGAGAGAAACCCTTCAAGTGTACTCTGTCCGGGAAGCCGTTTGCAGATTCATCAACTCTTCGAAGACACCAGAGAACACAAAAGCATCGGAAGATCCACAAGGAGCGGAGTCGGAGTCTGAAATCAGCTTGTGAAAGTCAAAATGCCGCAATGAGCCCATCCCTCATGAAACAAGACCCGGACGAAAATCCCAGCTTGGACACTTTTAAAGGTATAAAGGTGAAATATGAAGAGGTGATGGTGAAATGTGAAGAAGTGATGAGCGAAGAAGTGAAAGTAAAATGTGAAGATAAAGATTCAACTCCAGAATGGGACCTTCACATCGTGAAGCAGGAGGAGAATTCTGACTGTGAGTCAGAGTGAGGCAACTCCCAGCAGTTTGTGGAAGTGGAGGTGTGGGTGGACTTGCTCCTAGACAATACAAAGTCAAGCGGAGACCCGGTAGATGTGTAAGCCAGAGACGATGTCTCTACAATAGATGCACCTTTGTCACAGGCCTTTAATGACAAGAACGTGAAGTTGAACACTTTGTGGGCCCGTGGGTTGGGTAGATCTCTAACCAGGAGCAAGAGCCAATAAGCTCCAAAGCATTCACTATGTTATCATAATAATTGCTTTTACATGGTGCTTGCTTAATCGCCTCAGCAACTCGGAGTTTTGTATCTCATCTCAAACACTCAAAGAGCATCCCCAAGTAGCAGCTGCCCCTGTGTGGTACAAGGTGGTGTCCCTGCACCGGCCTGCATGTGGACAAGAGCCTGTCATCTTCTTTGGTTCTTTTGGTAAAGTAATGTAGAATGAGAATAAAATAATAAAATAAAACAATAAAATTCTCACGACGTTTCGGCCACAACACAAGTGGCCTTCAGGTGAAAGGAACAAACCTGTCGGGACGACAGAGCTACAATGAACGCTGCTAAGATTCTACGTGACTTCACCGAAAGAACCAAAGAAGATGAATCCTTGCAGTCACGAAAGCTTTAAATCGAAAAAAGAGCCTGTCAGTAGGGGGCGATGATTGTTGTGTCATCTCAGTTGTGTAGTTTGTAGGTAATGTTTAGAATTTGCTACATTTTCACTCAGACGCCAGCATGCAATGGCCTACTCGTTTTGAATGACACAATAGTATGTTTTACATACACTGTGAAGCAGACTGTGCCACTTTTTTAAAAGCTTCTTGTTAATACGATGTAACGTGATGCAGTATATTTCACTGCAGTAATCCAATTTTGTTAATATGCCTGTCAATAATTTAGAATGAATACTTGTCTGGTGTTGTGCATACTTGTAACATTTGATCTATAAGGGTCAAACATTGAACAAGTGATGTTAGGACAAAGTGTGTGTGTGTGTTTGAAAGTAACCTGTACAGAGTTCTCAGGTGAGACCCGTTGTTCTTGTGATACAGGTCAAACGGTGTTTTTGTGTTCCACGAAGCATCTGGAGCAACTCATTGTCTTTGAAATAGGTAGTACGCTCGGATCATTCATCAGTTACAAGGTATACCACTTAAAGGTTACACGTATAGGAGGAGGTACATTCTACAACACGAATTGTAGTTTTGTCTTACGTGTTGACGTAGATTTTGTCTAACTGGGACTAGAAATGCACCTTGCTGATTCACGTCTGGATGTTCGTACCTATCGGTTGAAGCAAACCCCACTGCTGTTGTTGAGACGCTGTGCACCATTTAAGGGTCCAACACATTGACGGCCTTCAGGCCAGGAGAGTCACAACATTTGCACACGAAGGACGCATTCACGCAAGTACCCCATGCTCCGTTTTGAAGTTTTAAAATGAAACATCTTTCAATTGTGTTGTGTTTTGAATTAGATTATTTTATTTCTTCATTAAAAGCTTGTATCAATTTACATCTGGAAGACTTCATTGCAAAGGACATTTCGTGTGAATTTTCTCTCAACGTTAAGTAGATGGCCTTGCAGGGGGTTCGATTCAATGTGGACACAAACAGTGTACACACACACAGTGTACACAGTGTACACACAGTGTACACACACACAGTGTACACACACACAGGGTACACACACACAGTGTGTACATACAGTGTACACACACACAGTGTATACACAATAATGTCCACGTTATTGCTGAGCTCACACATCCAAGGGAGGGAGCAATGGAAAATTAATCTAAATCAACTTAAACTCCAACTCTGGGACGTCACCACTCTGCATTACCTCATCGGCGTGAAACGCCAGGGTGAGGTGTACCTCGCTAGTGACGTCATGTCACCAAGGTATTCACCCCTCCCCCGTCCACCGCGCTCTTGAGCGTGACGTCACCTCCGCATTGGTCACTGCCGATATCGGTCCAGTGGCAATCCTTATTTGGCCACAGCTACGCCCAGTGACTGGTGGCTCATTAACATAATGTTTCCGTTAAAGCCGTCGCGAGTTTCGACGAGTTCAGCGCCGACGCCCCCATCCCTCGACGTATGGGCCGGTCTCATTAACATAATTTATTCAGTTACAGAGCCGCTCGTGGGAGGGAAGTGACGTCATACTACTTCCTGCTGTCGCGAGGTAACAGGAAGCTGCCGCGTGCGCGCTTGCACTGAAATCCGAGGTGAGAAATTCTCATCGTTGTGGTGGTTGTGGTGGTGGTGGTTGTTGTTGTTGTTTACCAAGGTAGAGCCTCTCTCTCTCGTAGGGATGTCAGTTGAGTAGCAGCGAGCATGGGAATCGATGTCCAGGTTGGAACTTTACAACGCGGGGCCTAGCCACGCGGGGCCTTGCCTCCTGCCCTCGCCTGATTGCGTTCACTTTAATTATCTCGCTTAAGTTTAATTTGTCTTCACCCGGCTCGCCACTTTGTAACTTTGTTTTATTGTCAATATTCACGCAGTTTTTATTTTCTTTTGTTAGCAGGCCAAGCCCGCTTGAGCTGCTATACCGCTCTTATCAGAAGCGACCTGCCCACAACAACACAAGGTGAGGCTTTGTCAACGTGTGTGAATGTTTCGACTTAAAACTTTGGTGACTGTAGGAATTAATATTCTTGGTTCTTTCGGTAAAGTCACGTAGATAGAAAATAAAATAACAAATTATAAAATAAAATAAATGTTTTTTTTAAATACAGCAATAAACCCACGAGGTTTCGATTGCAACACAAGTGGTCTTTATCTTATTGAATTTAATCTGTTATTTTTATTTTCTATCTACGTGACTTTTCTGAAACAACCAACAATACGTGTGTCAATGTATCTATCGGTCAAAGACGCTAAGCGCGTGCCGCTGTTGACTCTGAATGTGTGGAGGGGAACACCTTCACCACGGGGAGAGAGAGACAGACACGGATAGCCTCGGCTATGTTGATGATCCTCGATTCATTACTTGGTGGAGTGAGGAAGAATTAATGCTGAGCAGATGAAGGTGGCCAGGCGTGGTTCTGGTCACACCACCACCTGTTTACTCATGGCAGTGTGTGACACTGTCAAGTTTGTGTTTGCAGTAAAGTCTATTAACTCTGTTGAACACGGAGGCTATATCAAAACAATAGTTTATTTTTGTTTTCCTCTGGAACTCTTACTAAGAATGGAAACAGGAGGTGAACACAGCACACACATGCAGCTGAATTCGGAACTGTTCATCCCAGCATTCAAGGACATCTGAGCCTGGATTCACACCTCTAAGTTGTGGTTGAACGTTAATTAGTGAATTTCTGCAAAACACAAATAGTATTGTTTTCAACACCCTTTGCTATGTCAGCTGAATTTAGCTTTCATAAATATTCCTTTTGTAGTCAGACAGCCAAATTTGTGTGCTTAGAGTTTTGGGTTAACATTCATCTTGGAAGATACAAAGGCTTCCAGACATATTAATGACATTTTTCCTCTCATTGTGTGCCCTAACAGCCCGTGGAGAGAAACCCTTCAGGTGCACTCTCTACGTGAAGGCGTTAGCACGTTCATCAAATCTGATGAATTTGAGAAACTTTTTCACTACATCATGAATATATTAATAAGTATAGACGTGTAAGTCACGTGTGCATTCCTCTATGCCTGACGTGTAGATGGTGTGGATATTCTTTTTTTCTGTCTGCAGCTGACGCTTCCTCTGCAGATTTGGTCTGATGGAGCAAAGGCACTCAACGCAGCTCGGTACGACAAGTCAACAATGCGACCAGCGTGCATACAGCACGGACCGAACTGGAAATCTGACACGGCACCAGAGAAGTCACACAGGAGAGAAACCCTTCAAATGTACTGTGTGTAACTAGGCATTTGCATGGCCATCAGTTCTTCAGACCCACCAGAGAACACACACGGGAGAGAAACCCTTCAAGTGCAGTGTGTGTGGGAAGGCATTTTCAGATTTATCTACTCTTAAAAAACACCAGAGAACACACACAGGAGAGAAACCCTTCAAGTGCAGTGTGTGTGTGAAGGCATTTGCACAGTCATCTGCTCTTAAAAAACACCGGAGAACACACACGGGAGAGAAACCCTTCAAGTACAGAGTGTGCGTGAAGGCATTTGCACATTCATCTGCTCTTAAATCACACCAGAGAACACACACAGGAGAGAAACCCTTCAGGTGCAGTGTGTGTGGGAAGACATTTTCAGATTCATCTGCTCTTAAAAAACACCAGAGAACACACACGGGAGAGAAACCCTTCAGGTGTACTCTGTGCGGGATGGCGTTTGCACAGTCACCAAATCTTCAAGTACACCAGAGAACACACACGGGAGAGAAACCCTTCAAGTGCAGTGTGTGCGTGAAGGCATTTGCACATTCATCTGCTCTTAAATCACACCAGAGAACACACACAGGAGAGAAACCCTTCCAGTGCAGTGTTTGTGGGAAGGCATTTTCACGGTCATCTCTTAAAAAACACCAGAGAACACACACGTGAGAGAAACCCTTCAAGTGCAGTGTGTGTGGGAAGACATTTTCAGATTCATGTAATCTTGTAATACACCAGAGAACACACACAGGAGAGAAACCCTTCAAGTGTACTCTGTGCTGGAAGCCGTTTGCAGATTCATCAACTCTTCGAAGACACCAGAGAACACAAAAGCATCGGAAGATCCACAAGGAGCGGAGTCGGAGTCAAAAGTCAAAGTGCTGCAATGAGCCCATCCCTCATGAAACAAGAACCGGACGAAAATCCCAGCTTGGACACTTTTAAAGGTATCAAGGTGAAATATGAAGAGGTGATGGTGAAATGTGAAGAAGTGATGAGCGAAGAAGTGAAGGTAAAATCTGAAGATGAAGATTCATCTCCAAAATGGGACCTTCACATCGTGAAGCAGGAGGAGAATTCTGACTGTGAGTCAGAGTGAGGCAACTCCCAGCAGTTTGTGGAAGTGGAGGTGTGGGTGGACTTGCTCCTAGACAATACAAAGTCAAGTGGAGACCCGGTAGATGTGTAAGCCAGAGACGATGTCGCTACAATAGATGCACCTTTGTCACAGGCCTTTAATGACAAGAACGTGAAGTTGAACACTTTGTGGGCCCGTGGGTTGGGTAGATCTCTAACCAGGAGCAAGAGCCAATAAGCTCCCAAGCATTCACTATGTTATCATAATAATTGCTTTTACATGGTGCTTGCTTAATCGCCTCAGCAACTCGGAGTTTTGTATCTCATCTCACGCTCGAAGAGCATCCCCAAGTAGCAGCTGCCCCTGTGTGGTACATGGTGGTGTCCCTGCACCGGCCTGCATGTGGACAAGAGCCTGTCATCTTCTTTGGTTCTTTCGGTAAAGTCACGTAGAATGAGAATAAAATAATAAAATAAAGCAATCAAATTCTCACGACGTTTCAACCACAACACAAGTGGCCTTCAGGTGAAAGGAACAAACCTGTCGGGACGACAGAGCTACAATGAACGCTGCTAAGATTCTACGTGCTTTACCGAAAGAACCAAAGAAGATGAATCCTTGCAGTCACGAAAGCTTTAAATCGAAAAAAAGAGCCTGTCAGTAGGGGGCGATGATTGTTGCGTCATCTCAGTTGTGTAGTTTGTAGGTAATGTTTAGAATTTGCTACATTTTCACTCAGACGCCAGAATGCAATGGCCTACTCATTTTGAATGACACAATAGTATGTTTTACATACACTGTGAAGCAGACTATGCCACTTTTTTAAAAAGCTTCTTGTTAATACGATGTAACGTGATGCAGTATATTTCACTGCAGTAATCTAATTTTGTTAATATGCCTGTCAATAATTTAGAATGTATACTTGTCTGGTTTTGTGCATACTTGTAAAATTTGATCTATAAGGGTCAAACATTGAATAAGTGATGTTAGGACAAAGTGTATGTGTGTTTGAAAGTAACCTGTACAGAGAACTCAGGTGAGACCCGTTGTTCTTGTGATACAGGTCAAACGGTGTTTTTGTGTTCCACGAAGCATCTGGAGCAACTCATTGTCTTTGAAATAGGTAGCACGCTCGGATCATGA
Organism: Petromyzon marinus; assembly: GCF_048934315.1. Lineage (NCBI taxonomy): Eukaryota > Metazoa > Chordata > Hyperoartia > Petromyzontiformes > Petromyzontidae > Petromyzon > Petromyzon marinus. Next base: position 85,970 of record NW_027422661.1, read on the forward strand.
ATCAGTTACAAGGCATACCACTTGAAAGTTACACGTATAGGAGGAGGTACATTCTCTACAACACGAATTGTAGTTTTGTCTTACGTGTTGACGTAGATTTTGTCTAACTGGGACTAGAAATGCTCCTTGCTGATTCACGTCTGGATGTTCGTAACCATCGGTTGAAGCAAACCCCACTGCTGTTGTTGAGACGCTGTGCACCAATAAGGGTCCAACACAGTGACGGCCTTCAGGCCAGGAAAGTCACAACATTTGCACACGAAGGACGCATTCACGCAAGTACCCCATGCTCCGTTTTGAAGTTTTAAAATGAAACATCTTTGAATTGTATTGTGTTTTGAATTAGATGATTTTATTTCTTCATTAAAAGCTTGTATCAATTTTCATCTGGAAGACTGCATTGAAAAGGACATTTCGTGTGAATGTTCTCTCGTCATTAAGTAGATGGCCTTGCCGGGGGTTCGGTTCAATGCGGACACAGTGTACACACACACAGTGTACACACAGTGTACACACACAATGTACACAAGCACACAGTGTACACACACACACAGTGTACACTGTGTGTGTGTGTACATACAGTGTACACACAGTTTGTACATACAGTGTACACACACAATGTGCACACACAGTGTACACACACAGTGTGCACACACAGTGTACACACACAGTGTCTGTACACAGTGTACACACACAGTGTACACACAGTGTACACACACATACAGTGTACACACACAGTGTACACACACACAGTGTACACACAGTGACACAGTGACACACACAGTGTATACACATAGTGTACACACACACACAGTACACACAGTATATACACAGTGTACACACAGTGACAGTGACACACACAGTGACAACAACCGCCATTCGCCACTAAGTGGCGGTGACGTCACCACGACGCTTGTGCCAGGCACAGTGACACACAGTGACACACACAGCGACACACAGTGACACACACAGTGTATACACACAGTGTACACACAGTGTACACACACAGTGTACACACACAATGTACACACAGTGTACACACACACAGTGTACACACACAGTGTATACACAGTGTACACAAACAGTGTACACACAGGGTATACACAGTGTACACATACACATCGTATACACGGTGTACATACAGTATATACACAATGACACACACAGTGACACACACAGTGTGCACACACAGTGACACACACAGTGACACAGTGACACACAGTGACACACACAGTGTATACACACACAGTGTACACACACACAGTGTATGCACAATAATGTCCACGTTGTTGTTGCTGAGCTCACACACCCAAGGGAGGGAGCAATGGAAAATGAATCTAAAGTCAACTTAAACTCCAACTCTGTGACGTCACCACTCTTAATTACCTCATCGGCGTGAAACGCCAGGGTGAGGTGTACCTCGCTAGTGACGTCATGTCACCAAGGTATTCATCCCTCCCCTGTCCACCGCGCTCTTGAGCGTGACGTCACCTCCGCTTGGGTCACTGCCGATATCGCTCCAGTGGCAATCCTTATTTGGGCAAAGCTACGCCCAGTGACTGGTAGCTCATTAACATAATGTGACCGTTAAAGCCGTCGCGAGTTTATTGCGACGGGTTCAGCGTCCACGCCCCCATCTCTCAACATATTGGCCGGCTTCATTAACATAATTTATTCAGTTAGAGAGCCGCTCGTGGGAGGGAGTTGACGTCATACTACTTCCTGCTGTTGCGAGGTAACAGGAAGCTGCCGTGTGCGCGCTTGCACTGAAATCCGACGTGAGAAATTCTCATCGTGGTGGTGGTTGTTGTTGTTGTTTACCAAGGTAGAGCCTCTCTCTCTTGTAGGGATGTCAGTTGAGTAGCAGCGAGCATGGGAATCGATGTCCAGGTTGGAACTTTACAACGCGGGGCCTAGCCACGCGGGCCTTGCCTCCTGCCCTCGCCTGATTGCATTCACTTTAATTATCTCGCTTAAGTTTAATTTGTCTTCACCCGGCTCGCCACTTTGTAACTTTGTTTTATTGTAAATATTCACGCAGTTTTTATTTTCTTTTGTTTTCACCAGGCCAAGCCCGCTTGAGCTGCTATACCGCTCTTGTTATCAGAAGCGACCTGCCCACAACAACACAAGGTGAGGCTTTGTCAACGTGTGTGAATGTTTTGAATTAAAACTTTGGTGACTGCAGGAATTAATATTATTGCTTCTTTCGGTAAAGTCACGTAGATAGAAAATAAAATAATAAAAATTAATGAAAAATAAAAAAATTAAAATAAAGCAAAAAACCCACGACGTTTCGATCGCAACACAAGTGGTCTTTATCTTATTAAATTGAATCTGTTATTTTTATATTCTATCTACGTGACTTTACTGAAAGAACCAACAATACGTGCGTCAATGTATCTATCGGTCAAAGACGCTAAGCGCGTGCCGCTGTTGACTCTGAATGTGTGGAGGGGAACACCTTCACCACGGGGAGAGAGAGAGACAGAGACACGGATAGCCTCGGCTATGTTGATTGATCCTCGATTCATTACTTGGTGGAGTGAGGAAGAATTAATGCTGAGCAGATGAAGGTGGCCAGGCATGGTTCTGGTCACACCACCACCTGTTTACTCATGGCAGTGTGTGACAGTGTCAAGTTTGTGTTTGAAGTAAAGTCTATTAACTCTGTTGAACACGGAGGTTATATCAAAACAATAGTTTATTTTTGTTTTCCTCAGGAACTCTTTATAAGAATGGAAACAGGATGTGAACACAGCACACACATTCAGCTGAAGTCGGAACTGTTCATCCCAGCATTCAAGGACATCTGAGTTGTGATTGAACATTAATTCATGCATTTCAGCATAACACAAATAGTATTGTTTTCAACACCCTTTGCTATGTCAGCTGAATTTAGCTCTTAGAAATATTCCTTTTGTAGCCAGACAGCCGAAATTGTGTGCTTAGAGTTTTGGGTTATCATTCATTTTGAAGATACGAGGGCTTCCAGGCATGTTTATAACCATTTGCCCTCTCATTGTGTGCCATCACAGCCCGTGTGATAAATTTGGGACACTTTTTCACTACATCATGAATATATGAATAAGTATAGACGTGTAAGTCACATGTGACTATATGTGCATTCCTCTGTGCATCGATACTGACGTGTCGATGGTGTGGATATTATTTTTTTCTGTCTGCAGCTGACGCTGGTCTGATGGAGCAAAGGCCGTCGGCACAGCTCGGTACGACAAGTCAACAATGCGACCAGCGTGCATACAGCACGGATCGGACTGGAAATTTGACACAGCACCAGAGAACTCGCACGGGAGAGAAACCCTTCAAGTGCACAGTGTGTGGGAAGGCATTTGCATGGCCATCAGTTCTTGAGATACACCAGAGAACTCACACGGGAGAGAAACCCTGCAAGTGCAGTGTGTGTAACAAGGCATTTTCACAGTCATCTGCTCTTAAAAAACACCAGAGAACACACACGGGAGAGAAACCCTTCAAGTGCAGTGTGTGTGGGAAGGCATTTCCAGATTCATCTAATCTTCAAAGACACCAGAGAACACACACGGGAGAGAAACCCTTCAAGTGCAGTGTGTGTGGGAAGACATTTTCAGATTCATCTACTCTTAAAAAACACCAGAGAACACACACGGGAGAGAAACCCTTCAGGTGCAGTGTGTGTCGGAAGACATTTTCAGGTTCATTTGCTCTTAAAACACACCAGAGAACACACACGGGAGAGAAACCCTTCAAGTGCAGTGTTTGTGGGAAGGCATTTTCACGGTCATCTGCTCTTAAAAAACACCAGAGAACACACACGGGAGAGAAACCCTTCAAGTGCAGTGTGTATGGGGAGGCATTTGCACAGTCATCTGTTGTTAAAAAACATCAGAGAACACACACTGGAGAGAAACCCTTTAAGTGCACTGTGTGTGGGAAGGCATTTGCCTGGCCATCAGTTCTTCAGACCCACCAGAGAACACACACGGGAGTGAAACCCTTCAGGTGCACCTTGTGCGGGAAGGCGTTTGTACATGTGTCACATCTTCAAAGACACCAGAGAACACACACGGGAGAGAAACCCTTCAGGTGCATTCTGTGCGGGATGGCATTTGCACAGTCACCACATCTTAAAGTACACCAGAGAACACACACGGGAGAGAAACCCTTCAAGTGCAGTGTGTGTGGGAAGGCGTTTGCACATTCATCTGCTCTTGTAGTACACCAGAGAACACACACGGGAGAGAAACCCTTCAAGTGCACTGTGTGTAGGCAGATGTTTGCAAATTCATCAAATTTTCAAGTACACCAGAGAACACAGAAGCATCAGAAGATCCACAAGGAGTGGAGTCTGAAATCAGCTTGTGAAAGTCAAAGTGCCGCCTTGAGCCCATCCCTCATGAAACACGAACCAGAAGAAATTCCCAGTTTGGACACTTTTAAAGTTATCGAGGTGAAATATGAAGAGGTGATGGTGAAATATGAAGAGGTGAAGGTGAAATGTGAAGATGTGATGGTGAAGAGTGAAGAAGTGAAGGTGAAATGTGAAGATGAAGATTCAACTCCAAAATGGGACCTTCACATCGATGGAGGCAACGTGAAGCAGGAGGAGATTTCTGACTGTGAGGCAGAGCGAGGCAACTCCCAACAGTTTGTGGAAGTGGAGGTGTGGGTGGACTTCCTAGACAATACAAAGTCAAGTGGAGACCCGGTAGATGTGTAAGCCAGAGACGATGTCGCTACAATATATGCATCTTTGTCACAGGCCTTTAATGACAAGAATGTGAAGTTGAACACTCAATTCCTAGGTTCAACCTGCAGAGTAAGAGCGAGCGGCCAGTCTTTGTGGACCTGTGGGTTGGGGAGATCTTTAACCAGGAGCGAGAGCCAAGAAGCTCCCAAGCATTCACTAAATAATTGCATTTACACGGTGCTTGCTTAATAACCTTTGCAACTCCGAGTTTTGTATCGTATCTCATCTGAAACACTCGAAGAGCATCCCCAAGTAGCAGCTGCCCCTGTGTGGCACAGGGTGGTGGCCCTGCACCGGCCTGCATTTATTATTTTTTTCCGCCTGAGGACGGCCGCTTGTGTTACGATCGAAATGTCGTGATCTATTATTTTTTTTTCTGCCTACGTGACATTACTGAAAGAACCAAAGAGTATGTGAACAAGAGGCTGTCAGTAGGGGGCGATGATCGATGTTTCATCTCAGTTGTGTAATTTGTCGCTAATGTTTAGAATTCGCCAGCATGCAATGGCCTACTCGTTTTGAATGACACAATAGTATGTTTTACATCCACTGTTAAGCAGACGGTGCATATTTTTTCAAATAGCTTTTTAATCAGATGTTATCTGATGTAGTAGATTTCACTGCAGTAATTACATTTTCTTAAAATTCCAGTCAATAATTTAGAATGAACATTTATTTTGGTTCTTTCGTTAAAGTCACGTAGAATGAGATTATAATAATAAAATCAAATAACACAATAAAATTCTCACGACGTTTCGGCCACAACACAAGTGGCTTTCAGGTGAAAGGAACAGACCTGTCGGGACGACAGAGCTTCAATGAACGCTGTTAAGATTCGTAGCGTCTTTTAAGCTGGTTTAGAGAGGTGAGGCACCTTGACAAAGGGGTTTACATATAAAACAAGAGAATTTAGCATTGAAATAGCTGAGTGATTAGCTTGTGACTGGTCATAGAAATAGACTGGTCATAGAAATTGCTTTATTGTTTTATTTTATTAATTTATTATTTTATTCTCATTCTACGTGACTTAAGATGAATCCTTGCAGTCACGAAAGCTTTAAATCGAAATTTAGAATGAACACTTGTCTGATTTTGTGTGTACGTGCATCACTTTTTTTTTATAAGGGTCAAACATTGAATTAGTGATGTTAGGACAAAGTGTGTGTGTGTTTTGGAAGCAACCTGTACAGATAACTCAGGTGAGACCCGATGTTCTTGTGATACAGGTCAAAGGGTATTTTTGTGTTTCAGGAAGCATCTGGAGCAACTCATTGTCTTTGACATAGGAAGCACACTCGGATAATTCATCAGTTACAAGGCATACCACCTTAAAGTTACACGCAGAGGAGATACATTCTCTACAACACGAATTATAATTTTGTCTTACGTGTTGACGTAGATTTGTCGAACTTGAACTAGAAATGCTCCTTGCTGATTCACGTCTGGATGTTCACAACCATGGCTTGAAGCAAGCCCCACTACTGTTGAGACATTGTCCACCAAAACTGGTCCACAGTTGGCTTGCACTGAATCAATGCTGCAGTAATTATGGACTCGCACGAAGGCCGTGGGATTTATATTTTGTGTTCAACATTCCTTTGTTTCGTGGAGAGACCGATTAAATTAAAGACGTCTTGTCTGCTGATCTTGTTCATATCTGTGTACATCGATATCCCACATTGCTTGCACGTACACACCACACGCAATTAAATCAATAAAAATAAGAACGACTTCCGGGGATTGCGAAGATCGAGGAATCTCTTTCAATGGAGCGCGCTCAGTGTGTTCGATTCAACATCTCTCTGTCTCTGTCCGTCTGTGTCATCTGTTTGCCTCTGTGTTTCTCTCTGCCTGTCTCTCTGTCGTCTCTGTGTTCCTCTTGTCTGTGTCTATCTGCCTGTCTTGTCTGTGTGTGTGTCTCTCTATCAGCGTCTATCCAACCGTATTCAACGACTGTCAGTAGCAACACGCGCCCGGTCAACTTGCATGGCCCGTGACTCAAACTTGCTCAAAGGAGTGTTTATCTGTAATTTATTTCGCACCATACCTAGCCAACCGTGTTAATCCATGGGTCTCTGTGTGAGTCTCTGTGTGTGTGTCTGTGTGTGAGTCTCTGTGTGTGTATCTGTGTGAGTCTCTGTGTGTGTATCTGTGTGTGTATCTGTGTGAGTCTCTGTGTGAGTCTCTGTGTGTATCTGTGTGAGTCTCTGTGTGTGTGTATCTGTGTGAGTCTCTGTGTGTGTATCTGGAACTTATTTCGCACCGTACGTAACCGAACCTGCCCAGGAGGAGCGGCTGGTATCTGTGGAGCTGTGGGCCGGGTAAATCTGTGAGCAGGAGCGAGAGACAAGATCCCAAGCATTCACTACGTTATAAACAACATATTTGCACTCATAAGTCGCTTGCCTAATTGCCTCAGCAACTCGGTGTTTCGTATCGAACCTCATCTCAAACAATCGAAGGGCGCCCCTAGTGGCAGCTGCCCCTGTGTGGCACAAGGTGGCCCTGCACCGGCCTGCACGTGGACATGAGTCTGTCGGTAGGGGGCGATCATTGACGCGTCATCTCCCTGTGGAGTTTCTGGCTGTTTGGAATTAACCACAATTTTGACCGTGCCACCAACATGCAATGACCTGTGCGTTGTGAGTGACACAATACTCTGTTTTACATCCGCCGTGAAGCAGAACAGCGCATATTGTGGTGAATGTTACTGGGGTAGCCAGGTGTGCCTGTCGGATTTGAACTTTGAACCTCTGCAACAAAGAGAGAATGCGCTACCATATTCCTGGTTCTTTCGGTAAAGTCACGTAGATAGAAAACAAAAAATAATCAATAAAAGATTAAAAAATTTAATACAAATAAATAAAAATAATACATTTAAAAAAAATAATTGATGATAAGATGCCATGGGTCGACTTTGCCCTCCACTACACACACACAGTGTGTACTGTACACACACACTGTGTACACACACACTGTACACAATAATGTCCACGTTGTTGCTGAGTTCACGCACCCAAGGGAGGGGCCAATGGAAAATGAATCTAAATCAACCGTGCTCTTGAGCGTTATTTTAATTTCTGCAGGGTCACTGCCTATATCGTTCCAGTGGCAATCCTTATTTGGGCAAAGCTACGCCCAGTGACTGGTGGCTCATTAACATAATGTGTCCGTTAAAGCCGTCGCGAGTTTATTGCGACGGGTTCAGCGCCCACGCCCCCATCCCTCCACATATGGGCTGGCCTCATTAACATAATTTATTCAGTTACAGAGCCGCTCGTGGGAGGGAAGTGACGTCATACTACTTCCTGCTGTCGCGAGGCAACAGGAAGCTGCCGTGTGCGCGCTTGCACTGAAATCCGAGGTGAGAAATTCTCATCGTGGTGGTGGTTGTTGTGGTGGTGGTTGTTGTTGTTGTTTACCAAGGTAGAGCCTCGCTCGCTCTCTCGTAGGGATGTCAGTTGAGTAGCAGCGAGCATGGGAATCGATGTCCAGGTTGGAACTTTACAACGCGGGGCCTAGCCACGCGGGGCCTTGCCTCCTGCCCTCGCCTGATTGCGTTTACTTTAATTATCTCGCTTAAGTTTAATTTGTCTTCACCCGGCTCGCCACTTTGTAACTTTGTTTTATTGTCAATATTCACGCAGTTTTTTATTTTCTTTTGTTAGCAGGCCAAGCCCGCTTGAGCTGCTATACCGCTCTTGTTATCAGAAGCGACCTGCCCACAACAACACAAGGTGAGGCTTTGTCAACGTGTGTGAATGTTTTGACTTAAAACTTTGGTGACTGCAGGAATGAATATTCTTGGTTCTTTCGGTAAAGTCACGTAGATAGAAAATAACAATAAAAATAACATAATAATTTTTCTTTTTTACAATGAAGCAAAACACCCCACAACGTTTCTATGGCAACATTAATGTTGAAGATGCGAGGGCTTACAGGAATATTTATGACATTTGCCCTCTCATTGCGTGCCATGACAGTGCTGTTTGCACAGTCACACAGAGTCACTGTAAGATGTTTTTCTTGGTCGTGTTTTTTTGTCGCTTGTTGTGGTTGCACCCGATTCAAGAGCCGAATGGCTCACGGGACTATAACCAAAATAAATCAAACTGAAAATCAAAAAACTGAAACCGCGTGATGAATTTGGGAAAGTTTTTCACTGCATCTCCAAATATATATAAAAGGCAAAGTTGTGATTGTGTGTGTTGTCTGTTCAAAATGTTTAACGTACTTCCCGACATGCAACAAACTGGAAATTTGCCATGTGGGTACTTTCCAGACTGTACACCATACAAACATACAAATACACTTTTGTGTTTTTGTTGGGGGGGGGAGGGGAGCTCAATAATGTATAGATTTTTTGCACGGCAAGTGAGCTGTGACGTCAAATCTGTCACGTGACCCTCGCACGTGGAAGCGAAACTCATTGTAGTGGTTAGCGTTGTCTGTGTGTGTGTGTCTGTGTGTGTGTCTGTGTGTGCGTGTGTCTGTGTGTGTCTGTGGATTTGTGTCTGTGTGTGTGTGTGGAAGAGTAACGCATTGTAGTGTAGCGGTTAGCGCTACGCTACAAACCCGGCGACCCGGGTTCGATTCCCGCTCACGGCCAACACCAGTGACGATTATCTGAACCGGTCCCGGGCCTCCCCTAGGTCGACTCAGCCTCAAATGAGTACCTGGTGTGGTGTGTAAACATTGCCACTAGGGAGACAAAGGCGGTCGGGCGTGGTGCTGGCCACCCATCCCCTCGTGTACCGTTACCGGCCTTCATAGGTGCTCGCTAACAGCACTTGCCCCTACAGTCTGTTGAGGCTATACGGGGGATCTTTGTCTTTGTTTGTGTGTCTGTGTGTGTGTGTCTGTGTGTATGTATGTGTGTGTGTCTGTGTGTGTGTATGTGTGTCTGTGTGTGTGTATGTGTGTGTCTGTGTGTGTGTGTCTGTGTGTGTGTGTATGTCTGTGTGTGTGTGTGGTTAGTGCGCTGCTCTACCAACATAACGACCCGAGTTTGATTCCCGCTCACAGCCAACACCCAGTGACGATTATTTGAACCGGTTCTGGGCCTCCCCTAGGTCGACTCAGCCTCAAGAGAGTACCCGGTGTGATGTGCAAACATCATTACTGGGGAGACAAAGGCGGTCGGGCGCGGTGCTGGCCACCCACCCCCTCGTGTACCGTTCCGGCCTTCATAGGTGGTGCTGCTACTTGCTAACAGCACTTGCCCCAACAGTCTGTTAAGGCTACACGGGGGACCTTTGTCTTTGTATTACCACCCGGAAGTCACGGAGCTTTTGAGGCTCCGAGCCACGTGGGGATCCACAACAGCGTCAGGTGGTGCCACTCACAGGTGAGACTCGGGGATATGTGATTTCTAATCGATAGCCATCCGTCGGTTAACCCATCGCAACTGCTGAGTCTGTCACGCGACTTCCTCCTTCCAGCGAGCCTTTGACGCTTCACGTGGCCTCAAAGTGTACACAGTGTGTACGTATACACAATAATGTCCACGTTGTTGTTGCTGAGTTCACGCACTCAAGAGAGGGGGCAATGGAAAATGAATCTAAATCAACTTAAACTCCATCCCCATGACCTCATCGGCATGAAGTGCCAGCGGGAGGTGTACCTCGCTAGTGACGTCATGTCACCAAGGTATTCACACTCCCCCAACCCCGTCCACGGCGCTCTTGAGCGTGACGTCACCTCCGCTTGGGTCACTGCCGATATTAATCCAGTGGCAATCCTTATTTGGGCAAAGCTACGCCCAGTGACTGGCGGTTCATTAACATAATGTGTTCGTTGAAGCCGTCGAGAGTTGATTGCGAGGCGTTCAGCACCCACGCCCCATCCCTCGACATATGGGCTGGGCTCATTAACATAATTTATTCAATTACAGCGCTGCTCATGGGAGGGGCGTGTCTCTTACCCTGGAAGGACGTCATGTTACCTGTTTACCCGCGTGACGTCGCGAAGTAAGAGGAGGCTGCCGATCCGCGCTTGCACTGAAATCCGAGGTGAGAAATTATCATAGTGGTGGTGGAGGTGGTTGTTGTTTACCAAGGTAGAGCCTCTCTCTCTCGTAGGGATGTCAGTTGAGTAGCAGCGAGCATGGGAATCGATGTCCAGGTTGGAACTTTACAACGCGGGGCCTAGCCACGCGGGGCCTTGCCTCCTGCCCTCGCCTGATTGCATTCACTTTAATTATCTGGCTTAAGTTTAATTTGTCTTCACCCGGCTCGCCACTTTGTAACTTTGTTTTATTGTAAATATTCACGCAGTTTTTATTTTCTTTTGTTAGCAGGCCAAGCCCGCTTGAGCTGCTATACCGCTCTTGTTATCAGAAGCGACCTGCCCACAACAACACAAGGTGAGGCTTTGTCAACGTGTGTGAATGTTTTGACTTAAAACTTTGGTGACTGCAGGAATTAATATTCTTGCTTCTTTCGGTAAAGTCACGTAGATAGAAAATAAGATAAAAATAACGGATACTAAATTAAATGAAAAATCTTTTTTTTAAATTAAGCAAAAACCCACGAGGTTTCGATCGCAACACAAGTGGTCTTTATCTTATTAAATTTAATCTGTTATTTTTATTTTCTATCTACGTGACTTTACCGAAAAAACCAACAATACAATGTATCTATCGGTCAAAGACGCTAAGCGCGTGCCGCTGTTGACTCTGAATGTGTGGAGGGGAACACCTTCACCACGGGGAGAGAGAGACAGAGACACGGATAGCCTCGGCTGTGTTGATTGATCCTCGATTCATTACTTGGTGGAGTGAGGAAGAATTAATGCTGAGCAGATGAAGGTGGCCAGGCATGGTTCTGGTCACACCACCACCTGTTTACTCATGGCAGTGTGTGATACTGTCAAGTTTGTGTTTGCAGTAAAGTCTATTAACTCTGTTGAACACGGAGGTTATATCAAAACAATAGTTTATTTTTGTTTTCCTCTGGAACTCTTACTAAGAATGGAAACAGGAGGTGAACACAGCACACACATGCAGCTGAATTCGGAACTGTTCATCCCAGCATTCAAGGACATCTGAGCCTGGATTCACACCTCTAAGTTGCGATTGAACATTAATTCATGCATTTCTGCAAAACACAAATAGTATTGTTTTCAACACCCTTTGCTATGTCAGCTGAATTTAGCTTTCATAAATATTCCTTTTGTAGTCAGACAGCCGAAATTGTGTGCTTAGAGTTTTTGGTTAACATTCATCTTGAAGATATGAAGGCTTCCAGGCATATTAATGACATTTTCCCTCTCAATGCGTGCCATAACAGCCCGTTGAGAGAAACCCTTCAGGTGCACTCTGTACGTGAAGGCGTTTTCACGTTCATCAAATCTGATGAATTTGGGAAACTTTTTCACTACATCATGAATATATTAATAAGTATAGACGTGTAAGTCACGTGTGCATTCCTCTGTGCCTGACGTGTAGATGGTGTGGATATTCTTTTTTTTCTGTCTGCAGCTGACGCTTCCTCTGCAGAATTGGTCTGATGGAGCAAAGGCACTCAGCGCAGCTCGGTACGACAAGTCAACAATGCGACCAGCATGCATACGGCACGGATCGGACTGGAAATTTGACACGGCACCAGAGAAGACACACAGGAGAGAAACCCTTCAAATGTACTGTGTGTGGGAAGGCATTTTCATGGTCATCTGCTCTTAAAAAACACCAGAGAACACACACGGGAGAGAAACTCTTCAAGTGCACTGTGTGTGGGAAGGCATTTTCAGATTTATCTACTCTTAAAAAACACCAGAGAACACACACAGGAGAGAAACCCTTCAAGTGCAGTGTGTGCGTGAAGGGATTTGCACAGTCATCTGATCTTGTAAAACACCAGAGAACACACACAGGAGAGAAACCCTTCAGGTGCACGATGTGCGGAATGGCATTTAAACAGTCATGTAATCTTGTAACACACCAGAGAACACACACGGGAGAGAAACCCTTCAAGTGCAGTGTGTGTGCGATGGCATTTTCATGGTCATCTGCTCTTAAAAAACACCAGAGAACACACACGGGAGAGAAACCCTTCAAGTGCAGTGTGTGCATGAAGGCATTTGCACAGTCATCTGCTCTTGTAACACACCAGAGAACACACATGGGAGAGAAACCCTTCAGGTGCACGATGTGCGGGATGGCGTTTACACAGTCATATAATCTCGTATTACACCAGAGAACACACACGGGAGAGAAACCCTTCAGGTGCACGATGTGCGGGATGGCGTTTACACAGTCATATAATCTCGTATTACACCAGAGAACACACACGGGAGAGAAACCCTTCAAGTGCAGTGTTTGTGGGAAGGCATTTGCACGTTCATCAAATCTTGAAGTACACCAGAGAACACAGAAGCATCAGAAGATCTGCAAGGAGTGGAGTCTGAAATCAGCTTGTGAAAGTCAAAGTGCCGCAATGAGCCCATCCCTCATGAAACAAGAACCGGAAGAAAATCCCAGCTTGGACACTTTTAAAGTTATCGAGGTGATATATGAAGAGGTGATGGTGAAATATGAAGAGGTGATTGTGAAATGTGAAGAAGTGATGGTGAAATGCGAAGAGGTGAAGGTAAAATGTGAAGGTGAAGATTCAACTCCAAAATGGGACCTTCACATCGTGAATCAGGAGGAGAATTCTGACTGTGAGGCAGAGCGAGGCAACTCCCAGCAGTTTCTGGAAGTGGAGGTGTGGGTGGACTTCCTCCTAGACAATACAAAGTCAAGTGGAGACCCGGTAGATGTGTAAGCCAGAGACGATGTCACTACAATAGATGCACCTTTGTCACAGGCCTTTAATGACAAGAATGTGAAGTTGAACACTTTGTGGGCCCGTGGGTTGGGTCGATCTCTAACCAGGAACAAGAGCCAATAAGCTCCCAAGCATTCACTATCTTATCATAATAATTGCTTTTACATGGTGCTTGCTTAATCGCCTCCGCAACTCAGAGTTTTGTGTCGTACCTCGTCTGAAACACTCGAAGAGCATCCCCAAGTAGCAGCTGCCCCTGTGTGGCACAAGGTGGTGGCCCTGCACCGGCCTGCTTGTGGACAAGAGCCTGTCAGTAGGGGGCGATGATTGATGTGTCATCTCAGTTGTGTAGTTTGTAGGTAATGTTTAGAATTTGCTACATTTTCACTCAGACGCCAGCATGCAATGGCCTACTCGTTTTGAATGACACAATAGTATGTTTTACATACACTGTGAAGCAGACTGTGCAACTTTTTTGTTAAAGCTTCTTGTTAATACGATGTAATGTGATGCAGTATATTTCACTGCAGTAATCCAATTTTGTTAATATGGCTGGCAATAATTTAGAATGTATACTTGTCTGGTTGTGTGCATACTTGTAACATTTTATCTGTAAGGGTCAAACATTGAATAAGTGATGTTAGGACAAAGTGTGTGTGCGTGTTTGAAAGTAACCTGTACAGAGAACTCAGGTGAGACCCGTTGTACTTGTGATACAGGTCAAACGGTATTTTTGTGTTCCACGAAGCATCTGGAGCAAATCATTGTCTTTGAAATAGGTAGCACACTCGGATCATTCATCAGTTACAAGGCATACCACTTAAAAGTTACACGTATAGGAGGAGGTACATTCTCTACAACACGAATTATAGTTTTGTCTTACGTGTTGAGGCCACGTGATGTGTTGAAGGCTCTCTGCCAGCTCACAGGACAGACCCAAGTTGCCATGTGCTCAATAAGATGACTGACAGAGGCACCACTGCACCGACTTGGTGTGGCTGACGCTCCGCTCGTCGTGAGCGTCGCTCATCCGCCCTCCGTTGTTACTGGAGGGCGACTGCCTCCAATTGCCCAGCAGCGTGCTTCACGAGCCTCCTCCACAGAGGCCGATCTTGACACCGCTGGTACCGGTCATCGGCAAGTCCACTCAGCTCCACATCCTGTACAGCATCAGTCCATACATCTTTAAGAGGGTTATCGAAATGCCATGCTACAGACAGATGGGCAGATATGAACGAACAGAGCTAATGCATTAACATCTCAACCTTGGAAGGAATGTCTTGACCTGAACTGCATATTGTTTGATTTGAGTTAAGGACAATAAAAAAAAACATACAGAGATCGTGCACTCACACCAGTCTGGGTTAGCGCATGAGAGGACCTCCTGTAATACTATGATCTTACCAGAAACGGAGACAAATTGGCATTAATGCAGATTTGAGGCTATGCGGATGGCTTTGAACCCAATGCACCCTTCTTTGGTAATGCACATAATAGAGACATGCTTTGTTCACTTTTCTAAACCCATGCTTTTAAAATAATCTCAAGCAATTTTCTCTGCCAGTCATTGCCTGATCTTATTGCACACAAACACACTCACACACACTCACACACACACACCCACACACAAAGATCCCCCGTACAGCCTTCAACAGACTGCTGGGGCAAGTGCTGTTGGTGAGCTATAAACGCCGGCACGCACGGCACTCGAGGGGGAGGGTGGCCAACACCGCACCGGGCCACCTTTGTCTCCCCTGATATTTACACACCACACTAGGAAGTAATTCAAGACTACATCAATGTAGGGAAAACCCAGGACTGGTTTAAATATCTGCCACTGTTGTGTGTCATGAGCAGGAATCCAATTTGGGTCACCGGGTTACGGAGTGCAGTGCGATAGCCACTAAATTACCGCTCCCCACTCGTACACAACAACAAGAACAAAGATCCCCGGTAGAGCATTAACAGACTCTAGGGGCAAGTGCTGTTAGCGAGCACCTATGAAGGCTGGCACGGCACACGAGGGGGGTGGGTAGCCAGCACCGCGCCCGGCCGCCTTTGTATCCCGAGCGGCGATGCTCACATCACACTGGGTACTCATTTTTAGGCTGAGTCGACCTAGGGACGGCCCAGGACCGGTTCAGATAATCGTCACTGGCTGTGTTGGCCGTGAGCGGGAAACGAACCTGGGTCTCCGGGTTCGTAGCGCAGCGTAGCGCTAACCGCTGCCCTACCGCTCGTACAAAGATACGTTTAAACGCGCACGCAAATACACATTCTGTTTGACTAACACTTCTTTCAAACCAAACGTAGCCAAACATTTCCGTTGTAGAGTTTCTGGATAATGTTTGGAATTACCACAATTTTGACCGTGACACCAGCATGCAATGACCTGTGCGTTGTGAGTGACACAATACTCTGTTTTACATCCGCCGTGAAGCAGAACAGCGCATATTGTGGTGAATGTTACTGGGGTGGCCAGGTGTGCCTGTCGGATTTGAACTTTGAACCTCTGCAACAAATAGAGAATGCGCTACCATATTCCTGGTTCTTTCGGTAAAGTCACGTAGATAGAATACAAAAAATAAACAAAATAAAATAAAATTAAAAAATACGATTAAATAAAAATAATAAATTTTTTAAAATAAATTGATAAGATGCCATGGGTCGACTGACTCAGATGACTGGCTAATGCACCACCTTTGCCCCCCACTACCCCCACACACACAGTGTGTACGTACACACACTGTATGTGTGTACGTACACACATACAGTGTGTACATACACACACACAGTGTGTGTATGTACACACACAATGTCCACGTTGTTGTTGCTGCGTTCATGCACCCAAGGGAGGGGGCAATGGAAAATGAAGCTAAATCAACTTAAACTCCATCCCCGCTCTGCGACGTCACCACTCAGCATGACCTCATCGGCATGAAGTGCCATCGGGAGGTGTACTTCGCTAGTGACGTCATGTCACCAAGGTATTCACACTCTGCCAACCTCGTCCACAGCGCTCTTGAGCGTGATGTCACCGCTTGGGTCACTGCCGATGTCAATCCAGTGCCAATCCTTATTTGGGCAAAGCTACGCCCAGTGACTGGCGGTTCATTAACATGTGTCCGTTGAAGCCGTCGAGTTCAGCAGCCACGCCCCATCCCTCGAGATATGGCCAGTTCACATTAACATAATCTATTCAGTTGCAGAGCCGCTTATTATGGGAGGGGCGTGTCTCTTACCCCAGAAGTGACGTCATGTTACCTGCTTACCCGCGTGACGTCGCGAGGTAACAGGAGGCTGCCGATCCGCGCTTGCACTGAAATCCGAGGTGAGAAATTCTCATGGTGGTGGTTGTTGTTGTTGTTTACCAAGGTAGAGCCTCTCTCTCGTAGGGATGTCAGTTGAGTAGCAGCGAGCATGGGAATCGATGTCCAGGTTGGAACTTTACAACGCGGGGCCTAGCCACGCGTGGCCTTGCCTCCTGCCCTCGCCTGATTGCGTTCACTTTAATTATCTCGCTTAAGTTTAATTTGTCTTCACCCGGCTCGTCACTTTGTAACTTTGTTTTATTGTCAATATTCACGCAGTTTTTATTTTCTTTTGTTACCAGGCCAAGCCCGCTTGAGCTGCTATACCGCTCTTGTTATCAGAAGCCACCTGCCCACAACAACACAAGGTGAGGCTTTGTCAACGTGTGTGAATGTTTTGACTTTAAACTTTGGTGACTGCAGGAATTAATATTCTTGGTTCTTTCGGTAAAGTCACGTAGATAGAAAATAAAATAAAAATAACAGATAATATTTTTTTTAATGAAGCAAAAAACCCCACGTTTCTATGGCAACATTAATGTTGAAGATGCGAGGGCTTACAGGAATATTTATGACATTTGCCCTCTCATTGCGTGCCATGACAGTGCTGTTTGCACAGTCACACATAGTCACTGTAAGATGTTTTTCTTGGTCGTGTTTTTGTTGTGTTGCTTGTTGTGGTTGCACCCGATTCAAGAGCCGAATGACTCACGGGACTATAACCAAAATAAATCAAACTGAAAATCAAAAAACTGAAACCGCGTGATGAATTTGGGAAAGTTTTTCACTGCATCTCCAAATATATATAAAAGGCAAAGTTGTGATTGTGTGTGTTGTATGTTCAAAATGTTTAGCGTACTTCCCGACATGCAACAAACTGGAAGTTTGCCATGTGGGTACTTTCCAGACTGTACACCGTGCAAACATTATACAAATACACTTTTGGTTTTTTTAGGGGGGGGGAGCTCAATAATGTATAGATTTTTTGCACAGCAAGTGAGCTGTGACGTCAAATCTGTCACGTGACCCTCGCATGTGGAAGCGTCACGCATTGTAGTGTAGCCGTTAGCGTTGTCTGTGTGTATGTCTGTGTTTTTGTGTCTGTGTGTCTGTGTGTGTCTGTGTGTGTGTCTGTGTGTTTGTGTTTTTGTGTCTTTGTGTGTGTGGAAGCGTAACGCATTGTAGTGTAGTGGTTAGCGCTACGCTACGAACCCGGCGACCCGAGTTCGATTCCCGCTCACGGCCACCACCGGCGACGATTATTTAAACCGCTTCTGGGCCTCCCCTAGGTCGACTCAGCCTAAAACGAGTAACTGTTGAGGTGTGAACATCGCCACTGGGGAGACAAAGGCGGCCGGACGTGGTGGATGAAAGTCCCGGGCGAAGCCGGGTAGTACAGCTAGTCGTGAATACATGAATGAATATAGACGTCTAAGTCACGTGTCACTGTATATATTAATTGCTCCATGGCTCGATACTGACGTGTAGATGGTGTGGATATTCTTTTTTTCTGTCTGCAGCTGATGCTGGTCTGATGGAGCAAAGGCCCTCAGCACAGCAGCTTGGTACAACAAGCCAACAATGCGACCAGCGTGCATACAGCACGGATCGGACTGGAAATTTGACACAGCACCAGAGAACTCGCACAGGAGAGAAACCCTTCAAGTGCACTGTGTGTGACAAGGCATTTGCATGGCCATCAGTTCTTGAGACCCACCAGAGAACACACACAGGAGAGAAACCCTTCAAGTGCACTGTGTGTGGGAAGGCATTTTCAGATTCATCTGCTCTTAAAAAAACACCAGAGAACACACACGGGAGAGAAACCCTTCAAGTGCACTGTGTGTGGGAAGACATTTTCAGATTCATCTGCTCTTAAAACACCAGAGAACACACACGGGAGAGAAACCCTTCAAGTGCACTGTGTGTGGGAAGGCATTTGCACAGTCATCTGCTCTTAAAATACACCAGAGAACACACACGGGAGAGAAACCCTTCAAGTGCACTGTGTGTGGGAAGACATTTTCAGATTCATCTGCTCTTAAAACACACCAGAGAACACACACGGGAGAGAAACCCTTCAAGTGCACTGTGTGTGGGAAGACATTTTCAGATTCATCTACTCTTAAAACACACCAGAGAACACACACGGGAGAGAAACCCTTCAGGTGCAGTGTGTGTGGGAAGACATTTTCAGATTCATCTACTCTTAAAACACACCGGAGAACACACACAGGAGAGAAACCCTTCAAGTGCAGTGTGTGTGGAAAGGCATTTTCAGATTCATCTCATCTTCAAAGACACCAGAGAACACGCACGGGAGAGAAACCCTTCAAGTGCACTGTGTGTGGGAAGACTTTTTCAGATTCATCTACTCTTAAAACACACCGGAGAACACACACAGGAGAGAAACCCTTCAAGTGCAGTGTGTGTGGAAAGGCATTTTCAGATTCATCTCATCTTCAAAGACACCAGAGAACACGCACGGGAGAGAAACCCTTCAAGTGCACTGTGTGTGGGAAGACTTTTTCAGATTCATCTACTCTTAAAACACACCAGAGAACACACACGGGAGAGAAACCCTTCAAGTGCACTGTGTGTGGGAAGGCATTTACACAGTCATCTGCTCTTAAAAAACACTAGAGAACACACACGGGAGAGAAACCCTTCAAGTGCAGTGTGTGTGGGAAGGCATTTTCAGATTCATCTCATCTTCAAAGACACCAGAGAACACACACAGGAGAGAAACCCTTCAAGTGCAGTGTGTGTGGGAAGGCATTTTCACGGTCATCTGCTCTTAAAAAACACCAGAGAACACACATGGGAGAGAACCCCTTCAAGTGCAGTGTGTGTGGGAAGGCATTTGCAAATTCATCAAATCTTCAAGTACACCAGAGAACACAGAAGCATCAGAAGATCCACAAGGAGTGCAGTCTGAAATCAGCTTGTGAAAGTCAAAGTGCCGCAATGAGCCCATCCCTCATGAAACACGAACCGGAGGAAAATCCCAGCTTGGACACTTTTAAAGGTATCGAGGTGACATATGAAGAGGTGATGGTGAAATGTGAAGAAGTGAAGGTGAAATGTGAAGAAGTGATGGTGAAGAGTGAAGAAGTGAAGGTGAAATGTGAAGATGAAGATTCAAATCCAAAATGGGAATTTCACATCGATGGAGGCAACGTGAAGCAGGAGGAGAATTCTGACTGTGAGGTAGAGCGATGCAACTCCCAGCAGTTTGTGGAAGTGGAGGTGTGGGTGGACTTCCTCCGAGACAATACAAAGTCAAGTGGAGACCCGGTAGATGTGTAAGCTTGAGTCAATGTCGCTCCAATAGATGCACCTTTGTCACAGGCCTTTAATGACAAGACCGTGAAGTTGGACACTCAGTTCCTTGGTTCAACCTACAGGGTAAGAGCGGCCAGTCTTTGTGGACCTGTGGGTTGGGTAGATCTTTAACCAGGAGCGAGAGACAATAAGCCCCCAAGCATTCACTATGTTATAATAATAATTGCATTTACACGGTGCTTGCTTAACCGCCTCAGCAACTCAGAGTTTTTTGTCGTACCTCGTCTGAAACATCCCCAAGTAGCAGCTGCCCCTGTGTGGCACAAGGTGGTGGCCCTGCACTGGCAAGAGCCTGTCAGTAGGGGGCGATGATTGATGCGTCATCTCATTTGTGTAGTTTGTAGGCAATCTTGATTCGAAGCTTTCGTGACTGCAGGAATCCACACTCTTGAATTCTTTCAGTAAAGTCATCACGTAGTAGAAACATAACAGATCACGGCGTTTAGATCACAACACAAGCAATCGTCATCAGGTGGGACAACCACAGCAAGAGAAACTGCTGAAGTAGTAGGCGCCTACTCCAGTTTCTTCTTCTTGCTGCTGTGCTTGTCCCACCTGATGACGATTGCTTGTGTTGCCATCGAAGTGCCGTGATCTATTATTTGTAGCGTAATGGTTTGAATTTGCTACATTTTGACCCAGGCGCCAGCATGCAACGGCCTACTCGTTTTGAATGACGCAACAATAGTACGTTGTACATACACGGTTAAGCAGACGGTGCGTATTTGTAAAATAACTTCTTGTTAATACGATGTAACGTGATGCAGTCAATTTCGCTGCAGAAATTCAATTTTGTTAATATGCCCGTCAATGATTTAGAATGAATACTTGTCTGATTGTGCGCGTGCATGTAACATTTTGTCTGAGGGTCAAACATTGAATAAGTGATGTTAGGACAAAGTGTGTGTGTGTTTTGGAAGTAACCTGTACAGAGAACTCAGTTGAGATCCGTTGTTCTTGTGATACAGGTCAAAGGGTATTTTTGTGTTCCACGAAGCGTCTGCCTCTGGAGCAACTCATTGTCTTTGAAATAGGGAGCACGCTCGGATCATTCATCAGTTACAAGGCATACCACTTAAAAGTTACACGTATAGGAGGAGGTACATTCTCTATAACACGAATTGTAGTTTTGTCTTAAGTGTAGACATAGATTTTGTCTAACTAGGACTAGAAGTGCTCCTTGCTGATTGATGTCTGGATGTTCGTACCTATCGGTTGAAGCAAACCCCACTGCTGTTGTTGAGACGCTGTCCACCAATAAGGGTCCAACACATTGACGGCTTTCAGGCCAGGAAAGTCACAACATTTGCACACGAAGGACGCATTCACGCAAGTACCCCATGCTCCATTTTGAAGTTTTAAAATGAAACATCTTTGAATTGTGTTGTGTTTTGAATTAGATGATTTTATTTCTTCATTAAAAGCTTGTCTCAATTTACATCAGTAGACGGCCTTGCCGGGGGTTCGGTTCGATGCGGACTTTCACCTGTTTGGGATTGCGGGATCGAGATAAGGCGACACGGAGCTGCTGGCCGTGCGAGAAGACCGCCGTCTGCAGATCGATTCCAACGTAATCGAACGTCTGTCCCTGCGCCTCCGTCGTCCATGCAGAGGGTGCGTAGGTTTGCAGCGCCCCCTGCATGAAAACAACGGAAAGTGCAGCGCTCATCACAGATAGATAAAGTTGTGCGCTTATATTTAAAATGTTATTTTATAAAGTGATGTTGAAATCGAAAAGTGTTTGGCCAGTTCATGATTGCAATCAGATTGATTCATTTATTATGAACCACATATTTGAGCTTTTGTGGTCCTGTAGAGCTAAAGTTGTAAAAAGTCCGTGACTATAACTTTGCTCAATATTGTAAACGTGTTTCTATTATTTAGTTATTGTTTAATACAAACTACTTCAGATAATGGGTTTCAAGATGTACTTGAATGGCACGTTCGTTGTTCCGGTGTTTAATGGCTTGGACGTCATGGCAAATGGTGTATGATGTCACAAAGCAGTCCTTACAAGGGCCTCAATGCACGTTGGTGTGTGACGTCTCAAAGCAGTCCTTACAAGGGCCTCAATGCACGTTGGTGTATGACGTCACAAAGCAGTCCTTATAAGGGCCTCAATGCACGTTGGTGTATGACGTCACAAAGCAGTCCTTACAAGGGCCTCAATGCACGTTGGTGTATGATGTCGCAAAGCAGTCCTTATAAGGGCCTCAATGCACGTTGGTGTATGACGTCACAAAGCAGTCCTTACAAGGGCCTCAATGCACGTTGGTGTATGATGTCGCAAAGCAGTCCTTATAAGGGCCTCAATGCACGTTAGTGTATGATGTCACAAAGCAGTCCTTATAAGGGCCTCAATGCACGTTGGTGTAGGACGTCACAAAGCAGTCCTTACAAGGGCCTCAATGCACGTTGGTGTATGACGTCACAAAGCAGTCCTTATAAGGGCCTCAATGCACGTTGGTGTATGACGTCACAAAGAAGTCACGAGGCCGTCCCACAGCGCGACAAATGCGGTTTCCTCCTCCACCCCCCCTCCCCACCGAAATCTTTGGCCTTTCCGCGGTGAGAGCGTGGAGCGGTTTTGCAATTTTTGCAAAATTTGGGCACAAAGCGGCGGTATTACGACAAAGCTGCAAACGTCACCCACCGACGTGGGGGTTGGCCATGTTGCGCACGCACGCAGTTTTGTTGGGGTCCGTGGCTATCCCGGACTCGCTGACGATGTGCCCCAAGTAGCGAACCGATGTCTGCAGGAGATGACACTCCTGTGGTTTATACGTAAGATTGGCCGCCCGAACGTTTAACAAACACCGATCGCGACCGCTGCAGCTGCTCCTGGAACATGCATCCGAAGACGATCACGTGGTCCAAATAAATAAGGCACGAGTCCCATTGGAGGCCTGCTAGGACCAGCTGCGTGAGTCGCTGGAACGTGACCGGAGCCGAGTGGAGTCCCATCGGGAGACAATTAAACTGGAACAGAGCCCGAGGTGTTCAGAAGGCAGGATTTGGTTTAGAGCTCTCATCAAGAGGCAACTGCCAACACCCCGACGACAAGTCAAGTGTGGTAGAAAACCCACACGGCCGACAGGGCATCCAATGAATCGTCCATCCGTGGGAGCAGGTGTGCATCTGCCACGGAGACCCTGTTCAATTGGTGGAAATCCACGCGAAGCCGCAGACTCCCATCGTGTTTCTTAACGGGAACAACGAGAGCTCCCCTCGTCGACCGCAGTGGCGAACGTGGTCCTCTTCCTGACGACTGAGCCCGTGTGAATTCTGGCGTACGGAAGCGGCGTTGCCCGTGACAATGCGGTGCTGCCATCAGGGACGTGCGCCCAAAGTGTCATATTTACCCTGACTGAAAATGTTTTGAAAATTCGCCCCGCTGCTCGCCGGATAAAATCGGAATTCTTGCAGCGCAGCGCGTCCATCCATGATTCGTCCGGCTCGCTCCTCCGCTTCACCATGGCCACGAGACATCTGTGGTCGCCTTGCCGGCCTCCCCACGACACGCGGCCACTGCGTGGGCCAGAACGGTGCCCGCCTGGACGACTACAGCACCCAGGCCGACGTTGAACACTCTGAACGGCTACGTATGCATAGTCACACCGTTAGTGTCAGTAGCATAACTCTCAACCACTTATCAGTGCCCTACCTTATTACAGACCAACTCAGACCTTACTGATCACCCCGTGGCCCTTATAAATCTCAACGTTCATCCTATACATTATACTACACTATACACTACACGGCTGTCAACCCCTTATCGGCGCTCTGCCTTATTACAGACCAATTCAGACCTGGTCGATCACCCCGTGCCCCTTATAAATCTCAACGTTCATCTTATACATTATACTACACTATACACTACACAGCTGTCAACCCCTTATCAGTGCCCTACCTTATTACAGACCAATTCAGACCTTACTGATCACCCCGTGCCCCTTATAAATCGCAACGTTAATCCTACAAAGTCCCATCACAAGGAAGAAACACAAACAAATCGACACGGATTTGTATTGTTGTTTGCCCATATTGAAACGGCTGTATGCCCGTACGGGCCTGGGAACTCACTTTGCCTGCGCAAAGACCACGACGGGGTAAAAGCGTGATGGGCTTCTACAGCTCCGCAATAGTCGAGTGTGAATAGTCGCCTAATAGTCGCTATTGGCTATCAGAGGTTCTCCCCAACAACCAGTCAAACAACGTGTGGGCGGTCATCTTGGGTAGGGGGGTGTGTGGTGGCTTCTCCCTTACCAAGATGGCAACCCCCCTCCCACCACGAGTCACGTGGTGTTGATATTTTGTGGGTGTTTTTTAATTGGTCAGCTCCATTGCACGTGACATTGAACTTTATTTCATAGCCCGGATTAAGGCCCATGGTAAATAGCATAGAGTAGATAAGGCGCTGCTGCGTTTTAGACTATACCAAGCATAGCCCGGAAGAGGGGGAGGGGGATGAAAAGCATCAAAACTCAAGACGCGCTGAATAAATGTAGCGAATTTGTTTGATGTTTAATTATTTCATCCATAGCGACAAGAAGCAAGAGCGGCTCGCTAGCGTTAGTGAAAGGTGGGGTTTGCTGTGTACCCTCCTAAATTAAAACAATTTAAGTTCGCCGGTGGCATTCACCCCTCCCTCGCCCGCTGCTCGCGTTGGTTTCGCCCACGACCCTCTCCCTCCACCACCAAACTGTCGCGTTTTGGCGGGAGAAGGCGGCTGTGTGTTCTGAGGAGACTAACAACCAGCACCACCATCACCACAACATCTATAATCATAAGTATAACTACTACTATAATAGCAATAACATCTACAATCGTAACTATAACACTAATAATAACATCAACAACTTACAACAGCAATAATATAAACAATTACAATAGTAATAAAAACATGAACTGCTATAATAACTAATACTGTAATATCAACAACTACTACGACTATAATAAAACAAAAACGTGAACGAGAGCGAGCGACACAACGGGGGCGGTGAGTGAGAGAGTGGAGCCGACCTCTCGCCCTCACAGCCTGAGGCCCACAAAGACGCGCGGGCTCTGTCAGCCTCACGCAGTCCGTCAGGGAGACTACACGGGGAGACATTTGTGTTGTGTCTGTGTGTGTGTCTGTGTGTGTCTGTGTGTGTATGTGTCTGTGTGTGTGTGTCTCTGTGTGTGTGTCTCTGTGTGTGTATCTCTGTGTGTGTGTTGTGTGTGTCTGTCTCTATGTGTGTGTGTGTGTCTCTGTGTGTGTCTGTCAGCCTCACGCAGCCCGTCAGGGAGACTACACGGGGAGACATTTGTGTTGTGTCTGTGTCTCTGTGTGTCTGTGTATGTGTCTGTGTGTGTCTGTGTGTGTGTCTCTGTGTGTGTCTCTGTGTGTGTGTCTGTGTGTGTGTCTGTGTGTGTGTCTCTGTGTGTGTCTCTGTGTGTGTGTCTGTGTGTATCTGTGTGAGTCTCTGTGTGTGTGTCTCTGTGTGTGTAAGCCTCACGCAGCCCGTCAGGGAGACTACACGGGGAGACATTTGTGTTGTGTTTGTGTGTCTGTGTGTGTCTCTTGTGCCAGGGGGCCAGGCGTCTATGACGTCTCCTGGCCAAACCCCAATTGGCGGAGCCAGGAGATTGAATACCTACCCTCGGGGCTACTCCAGAAACAACGAAAAGCCACTACGGGTGGCCACGTGGAATGTTCGAACGCTCACTGCAGAGGAGAGGCTGCCACTCCTCTGTCGGGAGCTGGACCGGTACCGCCTGGATCTATGCGGCATTCAGGAGGTCTGGTGGACCGGCTCTGGCTCCTGCCACCATGAGGGGTGGACAGTCCTCTACTCGGGGCAGCAGACTGCCAAACAACAGGGTGTGGGTCTTCTTTTGAACAAAAGAATGAAGGTGGCGTGGGAGCGTGGCGGTGAGGTGTGGGAAGCTGTAAGCCCCAGGCTACTTTGGGCTCGCCTTCCCATCAACCGGAGGTGAGGAATGGTGGTCGTGGTTACTTATGCCCCCACCGAAGATGAACATCCGTGGAGGGATGCAGGCAAAGCCGATGAGTCAGATGCCTTCTATGACCTCCTGTCACAGGTGCTGGCTAAAGTGGCCCCTCGGGATAGAGTCATCATGTTGGGTGACTTCAATGCCCGAGTTGGTCATGATACTGGCACCTGGTCTGGAGTGATTGGAGGGCATGGCCCAGATCAGCTCAATAACAACGGTAGGAGGCTGCTAGATTTTTGTGCAGCCCATGGGCTTGTAATTACCAACACGCTGTTCCGGCATCGGCGCATCCACACAACATCATGGATGCATGCCGGGTCCAAGCAAGAACATTTGCTGGACTACATAGTGACGGACCAGCGAATGCGAGCCCATGTCCTTGACACCAGGACCTACCGTGGAGCTGATCTGCCCTCTGACCATCGACTAGTCATCTGTAAGATGCGCCTGCCATTCTTCCACTCCGGTGGTGGGTGTACACCCAGGACCCCATTCCAACCTAAAGTGGCCTGGTCTCAGTTATCTGATGAAAGTTGCAAGCGAGAATTTCATCATCGCTTGCAGCTGGGATTGGCATCGTCCCCGACTCCTCCTGATGTCGAGGGTAAATGGGCGAGGTTTAGGACTGTGACTCATGCAGCTGCAATGGCTGCTTTGGGTACGTGGTCCAGACCTCCCCAGACACCCTGGATGACAGAGGAGTTGTTCAGGATGGTTGAGAAAAAGCGACAGGCCCACTGTCATCGGCTACAGAATCCCACATCAGAGAATGAGGCTTACCGCAGCCTTCGCTCGGAGGTTCGGAGAGCCGTGAGGCGCTGCAAGGATGGGTGGTGGTCGCGGGTTGCTGAGGAGATGGAGTCTGCCTCAGTGGCCCGTGATCACAAATCTCTATTTAACTCCATCCAAAAAGTAACCTGCAGTGCCACACCTATTACCATCATTAGGGGAAAAAACAGTGATCCAATTTCCGACCCCCAGGAACAGGTTCGCAGATTTGCTGAGCATTTCTGTGAGGTCCTGGGGGAGGGAAAATCCCTCAGCCAGGAAAACATCGTGGCACAAAGTGAGGATGACCCTGCTGAGGCTGCGGTGCCTCAAATATTGGATGAAGTCACCCCCTGTGAGTGGCTGGCTGAGGTGCCATCTGCTGAGGAAGTATTGAAGGCGATCCGGAGTCTGAGACCAGGAAAGGCAGCGGGCAGAGATGATCTCCCAAGCGAAATGCTGAGGGAGGGTGGCGTTTGTGCACAGACTGCCCTATATGACATCATAACAACAGTCTGGACCACTGGACGGGTTCTGCAGGATTAGAAGGATGCCCTGGTGGTCCCCCTTTTTAAGAAGGGGGACCGCACAGACTGTAACAACTACAGGGGCATCTCACTCCTCAGTGTGCCGGGAAAGGTCCTGGCAAGGATTATTCAGCATCGCCTTGCCAGGCACGCTGAGGAGAGGCTTGCGGAGCCCCAATGCGGTTTCAGGAAAGGGCAGTCCTGCACAGATGCCATATTTTCTGTCCGTTTGCTACAGCAGAGGTGTAGGGAATTCCAACAAGACCTACATCTCTGCTTTATTGACCTGGTCAAGGCCTATGATACCATCAGTAGGCCTGGGCTCTGGGTCGTTCTTCGTGCTTTTGGAGTACCTGACCCTCTGCTCACGATCATTAAGGACCTTCATGATGGTGAGCGGGCCCGGGTAAAACTACGTGTCCGGGAGTCAGAGCCATTCCCTGTACACCTTGGGGTGCGACAGGGATGTCCTCTGGCTCCCACATTATTTAACATCTATTTTGACCACGTAGTTCGTGAAGCCTTCAATAGCTGTACCGGGGGAATCTCCATATGGTACAGATATAATGGGAGGCTAATCGATGCCCGGGTGCGGTCAAGGGATGGCTCCCTATTGCTCAACCACGTTATGTATGCTGATGACTTGGTAATAGCTGCTCAGTCAGAGGAGGAGTTGGAGACGCTGCTGCTGAGACTGGAGCGTGCCACTAAGAGGTGGGGCCTTACCATCAGCCCCACCAAAACTAAGCACCTGCCTGGGTATTTTGTACCATCGGACACTCCACCCCCACAACTCCCAATCGGTGATGGGGCAGTTATGGAGAGAGTGGAGAGTTTCCCATACCTGGGCAGTGTGCTTATGACTGGCTCCAGTTTAACAGCAGAGGTCTCACTCCGAATCAGTCGAGCGGCAATATCTTTTCATCGGTTGCGTAACGCTGTGTGGAAGCTACCTGGTCTGTCGCTCCACACTAAGCTTCAGGTCTTCTCGGCCACGGTCATTCCCTCCCTTCTCTACGCTTGCGAAACGTGGACCCCCCTAATGGAACATCTTCGCCGGTTAGAAACATTTAGGCTGGCCTGCCTACGATCCATCCTGGGTTTAACCAGACTGGATTGTGTGAGGAGCTCACAAATCCTTGAAAGATCTGGGCAGGGTCCCATCGGTGAGCTCCTCCGGCAGGCAAGGCTGCGATGGCTGGGTCATGTAGCCCGCATGCCCAGCCACCGCATGCCGAAACAGCTTTTGTTTGGCCGGATTGAGGGGGCTAAGCGGGCGCGGCACGGGCTAGAGAAGAGATGGAGTGATGTGGTACAGGAGGACGTGGAGCTGAGTGGACTTGCCGATGACTGGTACCAGCGGTGTCAAGATCGGCCTCTGTGGAGGAGGCTCGTGAAGGATGCTACTGGGCAGTTGGAGGCAGTCGCCCTCCAACAACAACGGAGGGCGGAGGAGCGACGCTCACAACAGCGAGCGGAGCGCCGGGTGGCTAAAGCACAGCAGGTTGGCACAGTAGGGGGCACAGGTGGTGCATCAGCCAGTCATCTCAGTCAGTCGACCCGTGGCACCTGGGTCTGCCCCGTGACCTCCTGCCAGCGGGCGTTCGACACTTCACGTGGCCTCAGGGTGCACATAGCCTGGCACAAGCGTCGTGGTGACGTCACCGCCACTTAGTGGCGAATGGCGGTTGTTGTTGTTGTCTCTGTGTATGTCTCTGTGTGTGTGTCTCTGTGTGTGTGTCTCTGTGTGTGTGTCTCTGTGTGTGTCTGTGTGTAAGCCTCACGCAGCCCGTCAGGGAGACTACACGGGGAGACATTTGTGTTGTGTCTGTGTGTGTGTGTCTGTGTGTGTGTCTGTGTGTGTGTCTCTGTGTGTGTCTGTGTGTGTGTCTCTGTGTCTGTGTGTGTGTCTGTGTGTATCTGTGTGAGTCTCTGTGTGTGTGTCTCTGTGTGTGTGTCTCTGTGTGTGTAAGCCTCACGCAGCCCGTCAGGGAGACTACACGGGGAGACATTTGTGTTGTGTTTGTGTGTCTGTGTGTGTCTCTGTTTGTGTATGTCTCTGTGTGTGTGTCTCTGTGTGTGTGTCTCTGTGTGTGTGTCTCTGTGTGTGTCTGTGTCTCTGTGTGTGTCTGTGTGTAAGCCTCACGCAGCCCGTCAGGGAGACTACACGGGGAGACATTTGTGTTGTGTCTGTCTCTGTGTGTGTGTCTCTGTGTGTGTCTGTGTGTAAGCCTCACGCAGCCCGTCAGGGAGACTACACGGGGAGACATTTGTGTTGTGTCTGTGTGTGCGTGTCTCTGTGTGTCTGTGTGTGTGTCTGTGTGTGTCTCTGTGTGTGTGTGTGTCTGTGTGTGTGTCTGTGTGTGTGTCTCTGTGTGTGTCTGTGTGTGTAAGCCTCACGCAGCCCGTCAGGGAGACTACACGGGGAGACATTTGTGTTGTGTCTGTCTCTGTGTGCGTGTCTCAGTGTGTGTGTGTGTGTTGTGTGTCTCTGTGTGTGTGTGTCTGTGTGTGTGTGTCTTTGTGTGTGCGTGTGTCTGTGTGCGTGTGTCTCTGTGTGTGTGTCTCTGTGTGTGTGTGTCTCTGTGTGTGTTGTGTCTGTTGTGTCTGTGACTTCAATGCCCGAGTTGGTCACGATACTGGCACCTGGTCTGGAGTGATTGGAGGGCATGGGCCAGATCAGCTCAATAACAATGGTAGGAGGCTGCTAGATTTTTGTGCAGCCCATGGGCTTGTA
The DNA here is from genome assembly GCF_048934315.1 of Petromyzon marinus. Taxonomy (NCBI): domain Eukaryota; kingdom Metazoa; phylum Chordata; class Hyperoartia; order Petromyzontiformes; family Petromyzontidae; genus Petromyzon; species Petromyzon marinus. The sequence continues at coordinate 116,173 of NW_027422661.1, forward strand.
ATTACCAACACGCTGTTCCGGCATCGGCGCATCCACACAACATCATGGATGCATGCCGGGTCCAAGCAAGAACATCTGCTGGACTACATAGTGACGGACCAGCGGATGCGAGCCCATGTCCTTGACACCAGGACCTACCGTGGAGCTGATCTGCCCTCTGACCATCGACTAGTCATCTGTAAGATGCGCCTGCCATTCTTCCACTCCGGTGGTGGGTGTACACCCAGGACCCCATTCCGACCTAATTTGGCCTGGTCTCAGTTATCTGATGAAAGTTGCAAGCGAGAATTTCATCATCGCTTGCGGCTGGGATTGGCATCGTCCTCGACTCCTCCTGATGTCGAGGGTAAATGGGCGCGGTTTAGGACTGTGACTCATGCAGCTGCAATGGCTGCTTTGCGTACGCGGTCCAGACCTCCCCAGAGACCCTGGCTGACAGAGGAGGTGTTCAGGATGGTTGAGAAAAAGCAATAGGCCCACTGCCATCGGCTACAGAATGCCACGTCAGAGAATGAGGAGGCTTACCGCAGCCTTCGCTCGGAGGTTCGGAGAGCCGTGAGGCGCTGCAAGGATGGGTGGTGGTCGCGGGTTGCTGAGGAGATGGAGTCTGCCTCAGTGGCCCGTGATCACAAATCTCTATTTAACTCCATCAAAAAAGTAACCTGCAGCGCCACACCTATTACCATCATTAGGGGAAAAAACGGTGATCCAATCTCAGGAACAGGTTTGCAGATTTGCTGAGCATTTCTGTGAGGTCCTGGGGGAGGGAAAATCCCTCAGCCAGGAAAACATCTTGGCACAAAGTGAGGATGACCCTGCTGAGGCTGCGGTGCCTCAAATATTGGAAGAAGTCACCCCCTGTGAGTGGCTGGCTGAGGTGCCATCTGTTGAGAAAGTACTGAAGGTGATCTGGAGTCTGAGACCAGGAAAGGCAGCGGGCAGAGATGATCTCCCAAGCGAAATGCTGAGGGAGGGTGGCGTTTGTGCACAGACTGCCCTATATGACATCATAACAACAGTCTGGACCACTGGACGGGTTCCGCAGGATTGGAAGGATGCCCTGGTGGTCCCCCTTTTTAAGAAGGGGGACCGCACAGACTGTAACAACTACAGGGGCATCTCACTCCTCAGTGTGCCGGGAAAGGTCCTGGCATGGATTATTCAGCATCGCCTTGCCAGGCACGCTGAGGAGAGGCTTGCGGAGCCCCAATGCGGTTTCAGGATAGGGCGGTCCTACACAGATGCCATATTTTCTGTCCGTCTGCTACAGCAGAGGTGTAGGGAATTCCAACAAGACCTACATCTCTGCTTTATTGACCTGGTCAAGGCCTATGATACCATCAGTAGGCCTGGGCTCTGGGTCGTTCTTCGTGCTTTTGGAGTACCTAACCCTCTGCTCACGATCATTAAGGACCTTCATGATGGTGAGCGGGCCCAGGTAAAACTACGTGGCCGGGAGTCAGAGCCATTCCCTGTATACCTTGGGGTGCGACAGGGATGTCCTCTGGCTCCCACATTATTTAACATCTATTTTGACCACGTAGTTCGTGAAGCCTTGAATAGCTGTACCGGGGGAATCTCCATATGGTACAGATATAATGGTAGGCTGATCGATGCCCGGGTGCGGTCACGGGATGGCTCCCTATTGCTCAACCACGTTATGTATGCTGATGATTTGGTAATAGCTGCTCAGTCAGAGGAGGAAATGGAGACGCTGCTGCTGAGACTGGAGCATGCCACTAAGAGGTGGGGCCTTACCATCAACCCCACCAAAACTAAGCACCTGCCTGGGTATTTTGTACCATCGGACACTCCACCCCCACAACTCCCGATCGGTGATGGGGCAGTTCTGGAGAGAGTGGAGAGTTCCCCATACCTGGGCAGTGTGCTTATGACTGACTCCAGTTTAACAGCAGAGGTCTCACTCCGAATCAGTTGAGCGGCAATATCTTTTCATCGGTTGCGTAACTCTGTGTGGAAGCTACCTGGTCTGTCGCTCCACACTAAGCTTCAGGTCTTCTCGGCCACGGTCATTCCCTCCCTTCTCTACGCTTGCGAAACGTGGACCCCCCTAATGGAACATCTTCGCCGGTTAGAAACATTTAGGCTGGCCTGCCTACAATCCATCCTGGGTTTAACCAGACTGGATTGTGTGAGGAGCTCACAAATTCTTGAAAGATCTGGGCAAGGTCCCATCAGTGAGCTCCTCCGGCGGGCAAGGCTGCGATGTCTGGGTCATGTAGCCCGCATGCCCATCCACCGCATGCTGAAACAGCTTTTGTTCGGTCGGATTGAGGGGGCAAAGCGGGCGCGGCACGGGCTAGAGAAGAGATGGAGTGATGTGGTACAGGAGGACGTGGAGCTGAGTGGACTTGCCGATGACTGGTACCAGCGGTGTCAAGATCGGCCTCTGTGGAGGAGGCTCGTGAAGGATGCTACTGGGCAGTTGGAGGTAGTCGCCCTCCAACAACAACGGAGGGCAGAGGAGCGACGCTCACAACAACGAGCGGAGCGCCGGGTGGCTAAAGCACAGCAGGTTGGCACAGTAGGGGGCACAGTTGGTGCATCAGCCAGTCATCTCAGTCAGTCGACCCGTGGCACCTGGGTCTGCCCCGTGACCTCCTGCCAGGGGGCGTTCGACACGTCACGTGGCATCAGGGTGCAAATAGCCTGGCACAAGCGTCGTGGTGACGTCACCGCCACTTAGTGGCGAATGGCGGTTGTTGTTGTTGTGTCTGTGTGTGTTGTGTGTGTGTCTCTGTGTGTGTGTGTCTCTGTGTTTTTGTGTGTGTTGTGTGTGTGTCTCTGTGTGTGTGTGTCTCTGTGTGTGCGTGTGTCTCTGTGTGTGTGTGTCTCTGTGTGTCTCTGTGTGTGTGTGTGTCTGTGTGCGTGTGTCTCTGTGTGTGTGTCTCTGTGTGTCTGTGTGTGTTGTGTGTGTGTCTCTGTGTGTGTGTGTCTCTGTGTGTCTCTGTGTCTGTGTGTCTCTGTGTGTGTCTCTGTGTGTGTCTCTGTGTGTGTCTGTGTGTGTGTGTCTGTGTGCGTGTGTCTCTGTGTGCGTGTGTCTCTGTGTGTGTGTCTCTGTGTGTCTGTGTGTGTTGTGTGTGTGTCTCTGTGTGTGTGTGTCTCTGTGTGTCTCTGTGTCTGTGTGTCTGTGTGTCTCTGTGTGTGTCTCTGTGTGTGTCTGTGCGTGTGTGTGTCTGTGTGTCTGTCTCTGTGTGTGTGTGTCTCTGTGTGTGTGTGTCTCTGTGTGTACACCACCAGCAGGTGGCACGTGTCCACAGCAGGTGGCACGTGTCCACAGCAGGTGTCACGTGTCCACAGCAGGTGGTGTCACGTGTCCACAGCGCGTGTCTCACCCAGGCCCTCCTGCTGCTCCGCGTGGCCACCAGGAAAGCGGTGGCCGCCTCGTCCGTGGGCCTCGGAGTCGGCGGAGGTCGGAGTCGCCTCATCGAATCGCGACGGTCGATTCGTGACGGTCGACAATCGATGCGCGCGGGACGTAGAATCTCTTCGGCGATTGGTTGATTTCTCATCAAGCAGGATTCGACGGGGAGGAATCGCGCCGACTTTAGATGTCGAGGAATCGATGCGGCGATTGGCTTGCGACGGCAAGCGTCAGCTCAGCGCATTTCCCGGCAAAACCAAAACCACGAAACCACGTGGTCTGGGTACAGTGAGTCCAGTCCGGGGTACAGAGAGTCCAGTCCAGGGCACATCGAGTCCAGTCCGTGTACAGTGAGTCCAGTCCGTGTACAGTGAGTCCATTCCGGGTACAGTGAGTCCATCACAGACACAGTGAGTCCATCACAGACACAGTGAGTCCATCACAGACACAGTGAGTCCATCACAGACACAGTGAGTCCAGTCCGGGTACAGTGATTCCATCACAGACACAGCGAGTCCATCACAGACACAGTGAGTCCTGTCGGGGTACAGTGAGTCCATCACAGACACAGTGAGTACAGTCCGGGCATAATGAGTCCAGTCCGTGCACAGTGAGTCCATCACAGACACAGTGAGTCCATCACAGACACAGTGAGTCCATCACAGACACAGTGAGTCCAGTCCGGGCACAGTGAGTCCAGTCTGGGTACAGTGAGTCCATCACAGACACAGTGAGTCCATCACAGACACAGTGAGTCCAGTCCGGGCACAGTGAGTCCAGTCCGGGCACAGTGAGTCCAGTCTGGGTACAGTGAGTCCATCACAGACACAGTGAGTCCATCACAGACACAGTGAGTACAGTCCGGGAATAATGAGTCCAGTCCGTGCACAGTGAGTCCATCACAGACACAGTGAGTCCAGTCCGGGCACAGTGAGTACAGTCCGTGCACAGTGATTATCCGTCGGTATTTAAAATCCGGCGCATTCACACGCCCCACGACGCCGTCGGATTATCATTATCGATGATCGACCGCACGTCTACGTTGAACTTCTTTTGCACCGTACGTAGCCAACCGCGATAATCGGAGGTACGGGGGTGGGGGGAAGGACAAACAAGCTAGACACAGCAGAAGCACTTCTAAAGAAATGATACTCTTTGGTTCTATTCGGTAAAGTCACGTAGGTAAAAAATAAAACAAAAATCACGACGTTTCGGCCACAACACAAGCGGCCTTCATCAGGTGAAGGGACCAGGCTGTCTCGAAGACTACGCTGGAGTGAAAGTCTTCGAGACAGTCTGGTCCCTTCACCTGATGAAGGCCACTTGTGTTGTGGCCGAAACGTCGTGATTTTTGTTGTTTTATTTTTTACCTACGTGACTTTACCGAATAGAACCAAAGAGTATGGATCCTTGCAGTCACGAAAGCTTCAAATCTAGAACTAGAGAAACGAGTTTCTCAATCGAGACGAATTAACAAGTGGCATAGCTCCGGTGGCTTCCTGATGTCGGAAGGGAAGAGCGTTCCAGACGGCCGCAGAAGCGCAGTCCGGAGCGCGTCGCTTGCCGTCGTCATCTGGAAGTCGCGACTCGAATACCGCAAAAGCATTGCCACCAGTTTTAATACGAAACGCGGCTAGGTTATTTTGATTTAAAGCTTTCGTGACTGCAGTAATTCATATTCTTGGCTCTTTCGGTAAAGTCACGTTAAAGGGAATGAAATGGTCGTGGTTTTTTTTTGTTTGCCTTTTAAGGGACGGCGTGACCCACCGTCAACTTTGAGCCGAACGAGCCGACTGACGAGAGGTCCCATTTACTTTGCCGGCGGCGGGGGAACAGGCTCGCCAGGGCCGAGCGCGGCGCCCGAAGGACGTTGACGGCACCGTGTCCGGAGAACAGGCGGCGGCGGAGGCGGCGGTGGCGGCGGCGGCGGCGGCGGCGCGTGGAGCCCGGCCGGAACGAGGCGCCGGCGTCGTCGTTGGCCGCGAGTACCCCGAGGGAGCCGCCGCCGCCGCCGGTGCCGCGCGAGACGACTCCGCGGGGTCCCCTCGCGAGTCGGAGAGGCGCGCGGGCGGCGTGGGCGTCGAGGAGCTGGCGACGGGGGCGAGGCGCTGGCGGGGCGAGGAGGACGCGGCCGCCTTGAGGCGGGACGGCGGAGGGAGGAGGAAGGACGACGACGACGCGGTGCGGGTTCGCGGGCCGAAGCCCACGCCGAGCGCGTCGGAAGCGGCCGGGGGCGAGCCGAGGGCTCGCTGCGAGTGCCTGCAGAACGACCTGAAGGTGGGTTTGGCCGCTCGGCAGGAGGCGGACGGGCGGGCGACGCGCTGCCGGAAGCTCGAGCGTGAGGTGCAGCAGCTTGAGAAGTCGCTTGGAGCCCTGCAGGAGGTGAGAGGAAGCACAGTAACGTCATCTATCGCTTTGCTCTCTCCTCGCCCGATGTGTTTTGACGGAACTGAATGGTCTATGTAGGATGTATGACTGAATATGCCCATAATGCGCCCGATTTTGTCATATCTAAGAAGCTAAGTGGGTTGAGTGTGGATTGTGCCAAGGACTCACGGCGGGGCTGCTCGCTGCATCCCACGTCCATGCTCCTCGCCTTCAGAAAGTCTCGTTGACCATTCTGGCGAAGTATGGTCAAATAACCCCCATGAACTCCGTGGCGTGGACAGGGCCTCATCCATCCAGTAGATTGAGGAAGCGCTTTGCGTGCATTTCCTTTCCATAAAAAACAAAAATTTAAATTCTGCCTGTTACCAAATCACACTAAATGTACCTGATCTCAACGGATCTCAGAGGCTAAGCAGGGGCGAACGCGGTTAGTACTTGAATTCTAAAACCTTCAGCGGTTCAGAATATGGTGGTGTTTAGTGTGACACTTTTGTACTTGTGGGGTTTCTCTGCGTGCTGTCATTTTTGTTTCCCCACACGGAGCCCAAACACTTGTTGGTGTCGGCAAAGAAGAATTGCAAAGCGGCACACTCCAGAAAAAGTCTCCAGACTCAGTGTGGGGGGCTTTGTTGAGCGCTATTTCACGCACGTAATTAACATCGTGGTATCCGGGGACTCCACTACTTACAAACATTCGACTTACGAACTTTCAGCGATAAGAACAAACCCCTGTCCGTATGTCCAGTTGGCCTGTTCGGACCGAGATTCGTAAGTTCAACCTCCCAAGTTGGCATCTACATCTACAGGAGATTACACAACTTGTAAACCCATTCCCCGTGTTGAGTGTACACGCCGTACAACACGTTGGGAATCGACAGGAGTAAAGTTGGACTTTCGAACAAATCGACTTACGAACAGACCTCTGGAATATAACTCGTGTGTAAGTAGAAGAGGCCCTGTAGACTGAAGTAAGGTTAAATATGGGAAAATAATTTTATATATAAGTATGTTGAACGTCTTTTGCGCCGTATGTAGGCAACCGTGCGAATCAGAATATAAAACATACTTAGTGAAGGTTAGTATCTCAAAGCATCAACATAGGTTGGTTTGCAAACGTTAATGCTTGGGGAATTTTCGCGTTAATCTGCTCACAACTGTAACGCAAGGTTGCTTGCTTGTGAAGGTTGCGAGTGTAACGCAGGTTGTGTTTGCTTGTGAAGGTTGTGAGTGTAGTGCAGGTTGTGTTTGCTTGTGAAGGTTGTGAGTGTAACGCAGGTTGTGTTTGCTTGTGAAGGTTGTGAGTGTAGTGCAGGTTGTGTTTGCTTGTGAAGGTTGTGAGTGTAACGTAGGTTGTGTTTGCTTGTGAAGGTTGTGAGTGTAACGCAGGTTGTGTTTGCTTGTGAAGGTTGTGAGTGTAACGCGGGTTGTGTTTGCTTGTGAAGGTTGTGAGTGTAGTGCAGGTTGTGTTTGCTTGTGAAGGTTGTGAGTGTAACGCAGGTTGTGTTTGCTTGTGAAGGTTGTGAGTGTAACGCAGGTTGTGTTTGCTTGTGAAGGTTGTGAGTGTAACGCAGGTTGTGTTTGCTTGTGAAGGTTGTGAGTGTAGTGCAGGTTGTGTTTGCTTGTGAAGGTTGTGAGTGTAGTGCAGGTTGTGTTTGCTTGTGAAGGTTGTGAGTGTAACGCGGGTTGTTTTTGCTTGTGAAGGTTGTGAGTGTAACGCAGGTTGTGTTTGCTTGTGAAGGTTGTGAGTGTAACGCGGGTTGTGTTTGCTTGTGAAGGTTGTGAGTGTAACGCAGGTTGTGTTTGCAAGTGAAGGTTGTGAGTGTAACTCAGGTTGTGTTTGCTTGTGAAGGTTGTGAGTGTAGTGCAGGTTGTGTTTGCTTGTGAAGGTTGTGAGTGTAACGCAGGTTGTGTTTGCTTGTGAAGGTTGTGAGTGTAACGCAGGTTGTGTTTGCTTGTGAAGGTTGTGAGTGTAACGCAGGTTGTGTTTGCTTGTGAAGGTTGTGAGTGTAACGCAGGTTGTGTTTGCTTGTGAAGGTTGTGAGTGTAACGCAGGTTGTGTTTGCTTGTGAAGGTTATGAGTGTAACGCGGGTTGTGTTTGCTTGTGAATGTTGTGAGTGTAACGCAGGTTGTGTTTGCTTGTGAAGGTTGTGAGTGTAGTGCAGGTTGTGTTTGCTTGTGAAGGTTGTGAGTGTAACGCAGGTTGTGTTTGCTTGTGAAGGTTGTGAGTGTAGTGCAGGTTGTGTTTGCTTGTGAAGGTTGTGAGTGTAGTGCAGGTTGTGTTTGCTTGTGAAGGTTGTGAGTGTAGTACAGGTTGTGTTTGCTTGTGAAGGTTGTGAGTGTAACGCAGGTTGTGTTTGCTTGTGAAGGTTGTGAGTGTAACGCAGGTTGTGTTTGCTTGTGAAGGTTGTGAGTGTAGTGCAGGTTGTGTTTGCTTGTGAAGGTTGTGAGTGTAACGCAGGTTGTGTTTGCTTGTGAAGGTTGTGAGTGTAACGCAGGTTGTGTTTGCTTGTGAAGGTTGTGAGTGTAGTGCAGGTTGTGTTTGCTTGTGAAGGTTGTGAGTGTAGTGCAGGTTGTGTTTGCTTGTGAAGGTTGTGAGTGTAACGCGGGTTGTTTTTGCTTGTGAAGGTTGTGAGTGTAACGCAGGTTGTGTTTGCTTGTGAAGGTTGTGAGTGTAACGCGGGTTGTGTTTGCTTGTGAAGGTTGTGAGTGTAACGCAGGTTGTGTTTGCAAGTGAAGGTTGTGAGTGTAACTCAGGTTGTGTTTGCTTGTGAAGGTTGTGAGTGTAGTGCAGGTTGTGTTTGCTTGTGAAGGTTGTGAGTGTAACGCAGGTTGTGTTTGCTTGTGAAGGTTGTGAGTGTAACGCAGGTTGTGTTTGCTTGTGAAGGTTGTGAGTGTAGTGCAGGTTGTGTTTGCTTGTGAAGGTTGTGAGTGTAGTGCAGGTTGTGTTTGCTTGTGAAGGTTGTGAGTGTAACGCGGGTTGTGTTTGCTTGTGAAGGTTGTGAGTGTAGTGCAGGTTGTGTTTGCTTGTGAAGGTTGTGAGTGTAACGCAGGTTGTGTTTGCTTGTGAAGGTTGTGAGTGTAACGCAGGTTGTGTTTGCTTGTGAAGGTTGTGAGTGTAACGCAGGTTGTGTTTGCTTGTGAAGGTTGTGAGTGTAGTGCAGGTTGTGTTTGCTTGTGAAGGTTGTGAGTGTAGTGCAGGTTGTGTTTGCTTGTGAAGGTTGTGAGTGTAACGCGGGTTGTTTTTGCTTGTGAAGGTTGTGAGTGTAACGCAGGTTGTGTTTGCTTGTGAAGGTTGTGAGTGTAACGCGGGTTGTGTTTGCTTGTGAAGGTTGTGAGTGTAACGCAGGTTGTGTTTGCAAGTGAAGGTTGTGAGTGTAACTCAGGTTGTGTTTGCTTGTGAAGGTTGTGAGTGTAGTGCAGGTTGTGTTTGCTTGTGAAGGTTGTGAGTGTAACGCAGGTTGTGTTTGCTTGTGAAGGTTGTGAGTGTAACGCAGGTTGTGTTTGCTTGTGAAGGTTGTGAGTGTAACGCAGGTTGTGTTTGCTTGTGAAGGTTGTGAGTGTAACGCAGGTTGTGTTTGCTTGTGAAGGTTGTGAGTGTAACGCAGGTTGTGTTTGCTTGTGAAGGTTATGAGTGTAACGCGGGTTGTGTTTGCTTGTGAATGTTGTGAGTGTAACGCAGGTTGTGTTTGCTTGTGAAGGTTGTGAGTGTAGTGCAGGTTGTGTTTGCTTGTGAAGGTTGTGAGTGTAACGCAGGTTGTGTTTGCTTGTGAAGGTTGTGAGTGTAGTGCAGGTTGTGTTTGCTTGTGAAGGTTGTGAGTGTAGTGCAGGTTGTGTTTGCTTGTGAAGGTTGTGAGTGTAGTACAGGTTGTGTTTGCTTGTGAAGGTTGTGAGTGTAACGCAGGTTGTGTTTGCTTGTGACGGTTGTGAGTGTAACGCAGGTTGTGTTTGCTTGTGAAGGTTGTGAGTGTAGTGCAGGTTGTGTTTGCTTGTGAAGGTTGTGAGTGTAACGCAGGTTGTGTTTGCTTGTGAAGGTTGTGAGTGTAACGCAGGTTGTGTTTGCTTGTGAAGGTTGTGAGTGTAGTGCAGGTTGTGTTTGCTTGTGAAGGTTGTGAGTGTAGTGCAGGTTGTGTTTGCTTGTGAAGGTTGTGAGTGTAACGCGGGTTGTTTTTGCTTGTGAAGGTTGTGAGTGTAACGCAGGTTGTGTTTGCTTGTGAAGGTTGTGAGTGTAACGCGGGTTGTGTTTGCTTGTGAAGGTTGTGAGTGTAACGCAGGTTGTGTTTGCAAGTGAAGGTTGTGAGTGTAACTCAGGTTGTGTTTGCTTGTGAAGGTTGTGAGTGTAACGCAGGTTGTGTTTGCTTGTGAAGGTTGTGAGTGTAGTGCAGGTTGTGTTTGCTTGTGAAGGTTGTGAGTGTAGTGCAGGTTGTGTTTGCTTGTGAAGGTTGTGAGTGTAGTACAGGTTGTGTTTGCTTGTGAAGGTTGTGAGTGTAACGCAGGTTGTGTTTGCTTGTGAAGGTTGTGAGTGTAACGCAGGTTGTGTTTGCTTGTGAAGGTTGTGAGTGTAGTGCAGGTTGTGTTTGCTTGTGAAGGTTGTGAGTGTAACGCAGGTTGTGTTTGCTTGTGAAGGTTGTGAGTGTAGTGCAGGTTGTGTTTGCTTGTGAAGGTTGTGAGTGTAGTGCAGGTTGTGTTTGCTTGTGAAGGTTGTGAGTGTAGTACAGGTTGTGTTTGCTTGTGAAGGTTGTGAGTGTAACGCAGGTTGTGTTTGCTTGTGAAGGTTGTGAGTGTAACGCAGGTTGTGTTTGCTTGTGAAGGTTGTGAGTGTAGTGCAGGTTGTGTTTGCTTGTGAAGGTTGTGAGTGTAGTGCAGGTTGTGTTTGCTTGTGAAGGTTGTGAGTGTAGTACAGGTTGTGTTTGCTTGTGAAGGTTGTGAGTGTAACGCAGGTTGTGTTTGCTTGTGAAGGTTGTGAGTGTAACGCAGGTTGTGTTTGCTTGTGAAGGTTGTGAGTGTAGTGCAGGTTGTGTTTGCTTGTGAAGGTTGTGAGTGTAACGCAGGTTGTGTTTGCTTGTGAAGGTTGTGAGTGTAACGCAGGTTGTGTTTGCTTGTGAAGGTTGTGAGTGTAGTGCAGGTTGTGTTTGCTTGTGAAGGTTGTGAGTGTAGTGCAGGTTGTGTTTGCTTGTGAAGGTTGTGAGTGTAACGCGGGTTGTTTTTGCTTGTGAAGGTTGTGAGTGTAACGCAGGTTGTGTTTGCTTGTGAAGGTTGTGAGTGTAACGCGGGTTGTGTTTGCTTGTGAAGGTTGTGAGTGTAGTGCAGGTTGTGTTTGCTTGTGAAGGTTGTGAGTGTAACGCAGGTTGTGTTTGCTTGTGAAGGTTGTGAGTGTAACGCAGGTTGTGTTTGCTTGTGAAGGTTGTGAGTGTAACGCAGGTTGTGTTTGCTTGTGAAGGTTGTGAGTGTAGTGCAGGTTGTGTTTGCTTGTGAAGGTTGTGAGTGTAGTGCAGGTTGTGTTTGCTTGTGAAGGTTGTGAGTGTAACGCGGGTTGTTTTTGCTTGTGAAGGTTGTGAGTGTAACGCAGGTTGTGTTTGCTTGTGAAGGTTGTGAGTGTAACGCGGGTTGTGTTTGCTTGTGAAGGTTGTGAGTGTAACGCAGGTTGTGTTTGCAAGTGAAGGTTGTGAGTGTAACTCAGGTTGTGTTTGCTTGTGAAGGTTGTGAGTGTAGTGCAGGTTGTGTTTGCTTGTGAAGGTTGTGAGTGTAACGCAGGTTGTGTTTGCTTGTGAAGGTTGTGAGTGTAACGCAGGTTGTGTTTGCTTGTGAAGGTTGTGAGTGTAACGCAGGTTGTGTTTGCTTGTGAAGGTTGTGAGTGTAACGCAGGTTGTGTTTGCTTGTGAAGGTTGTGAGTGTAACGCAGGTTGTGTTTGCTTGTGAAGGTTATGAGTGTAACGCGGGTTGTGTTTGCTTGTGAATGTTGTGAGTGTAACGCAGGTTGTGTTTGCTTGTGAAGGTTGTGAGTGTAGTGCAGGTTGTGTTTGCTTGTGAAGGTTGTGAGTGTAACGCAGGTTGTGTTTGCTTGTGAAGGTTGTGAGTGTAGTGCAGGTTGTGTTTGCTTGTGAAGGTTGTGAGTGTAGTGCAGGTTGTGTTTGCTTGTGAAGGTTGTGAGTGTAGTACAGGTTGTGTTTGCTTGTGAAGGTTGTGAGTGTAACGCAGGTTGTGTTTGCTTGTGAAGGTTGTGAGTGTAACGCAGGTTGTGTTTGCTTGTGAAGGTTGTGAGTGTAGTGCAGGTTGTGTTTGCTTGTGAAGGTTGTGAGTGTAACGCAGGTTGTGTTTGCTTGTGAAGGTTGTGAGTGTAACGCAGGTTGTGTTTGCTTGTGAAGGTTGTGAGTGTAGTGCAGGTTGTGTTTGCTTGTGAAGGTTGTGAGTGTAGTGCAGGTTGTGTTTGCTTGTGAAGGTTGTGAGTGTAACGCGGGTTGTTTTTGCTTGTGAAGGTTGTGAGTGTAACGCAGGTTGTGTTTGCTTGTGAAGGTTGTGAGTGTAACGCGGGTTGTGTTTGCTTGTGAAGGTTGTGAGTGTAACGCAGGTTGTGTTTGCAAGTGAAGGTTGTGAGTGTAACTCAGGTTGTGTTTGCTTGTGAAGGTTGTGAGTGTAGTGCAGGTTGTGTTTGCTTGTGAAGGTTGTGAGTGTAACGCAGGTTGTGTTTGCTTGTGAAGGTTGTGAGTGTAACGCAGGTTGTGTTTGCTTGTGAAGGTTGTGAGTGTAACGCAGGTTGTGTTTGCTTGTGAAGGTTGTGAGTGTAACGCAGGTTGTGTTTGCTTGTGAAGGTTGTGAGTGTAACGCAGGTTGTGTTTGCTTGTGAAGGTTATGAGTGTAACGTGGGTTGTGTTTGCTTGTGAATGTTGTGAGTGTAACGCAGGTTGTGTTTGCTTGTGAAGGTTGTGAGTGTAACGCAGGTTGTGTTTGCTTGTGAAGGTTGTGAGTGTAGTGCAGGTTTTGTTTGCTTGTGAAGGTTGTGAGTGTAACGCAGGTTGTGTTTGCTTGTGAAGGTTGTGAGTGTAACGCAGGTTGTGTTTGCTTGTGAAGGTTGTGAGTGTAACGCAGGTTGTGTTTGCTTGTGAAGGTTGTGAGTGTAACGCAGGTTGTGTTTGCTTGTGAAGGTTGTGAGTGTAACGCAGGTTGTGTTTGCTTGTGAAGGTTATGAGTGTAACGCGGGTTGTGTTTGCTTGTGAATGTTGTGAGTGTAACGCAGGTTGTGTTTGCTTGTGAAGGTTGTGAGTGTAACGCAGGTTGTGTTTGCTTGTGAAGGTTGTGAGTGTAACGCAGGTTGTGTTTGCTTGTCAAGGTTGTGAGTGTAATGCAGGTTGTGTTTGCTTGTGAAGGTTGTGAGTGCAACCCAGCGCCAGGCGTCACGGTGCCGCAGGGACCTTCACTCGGCGTGGCTGCGGCAGCGGCAGCAACTGAGGGCGCTGGAACAGGAAGTGAAATCTCAGGAGTCTTTGCTGAAGGAGGCCGCCCTGCACGGGAAGATGGAGCTGCGCTACAAATGCGCGCTGGCCGAACTGCAGGCCGGACTCTGGTGGACGCGCGACGAGCTGCAGAGGGAGCGGCAGGCGTCCATGGAGTTGCTTCGACGGCACTTTGTCAACCTGCGGGCTTCCCGGGGTCGATGACTGCGTGGAGATTGCCCGTTGGTAACGTTGTAAGTAAGCGCACGTTAACGTGAAGACGTGTCCCTCGGTCGCAGGTAAGTCAGCGGTTCCGGTCGCGTCACGTGGACAGGTTGGTAAAACGCAATGTTTAATTTTAACAAGGCTTATCGTTGTAATAATCTCAAACGAGTGTTGGCGGAGCTCACAAATTGTCGTGAAACGCCCCGTTGCGGTGGCACGGCATTGTGGTGTCGTGCGATGTTGGTGCGGTGTTGTGTAATGGTGTGGGGCGGTGTGCTTCATGGTGTGGGTACGGTCTGATAGGGTTTCGGTGTGACGGTGTACCGCATAGAGTTGGGTATTTAGATCACCCCGGAATGTGCCCGATCTCGCAAGTGAAGCAGGCCTCGGCCTGGATCTTGGGCAGACGTCCACCACACATGGACGTGCTATAGGCTGTTGGGCTGACCTTGTGGGTGGCAGTGTAGCAATAACCATTGTTGCACTCTACTCAAACACCTAGCAGTGTATTTCTTACCCGTGTAGTCAATTTTTCAAAGGTCATTTTTTAAATATTTCAACCAATTTATTTCAGAAAAAGACGTTAACAGGAGACCCAAGCGTGCCACTTTTCCCATGAACCCCATTACGACTCGTTCCACACTCTGCCTCCCCTTAACCTCCATTAGCCCATTCTATTTCAAGCAGCAGCAACAGCAGCAATGATGCAATTCAAGAAACGACGCATTCAGAGATGAGAAAGAGCGCATGTTTGATTTTGTAGCGAGCGAGATGATGAAACTCGAGCTACAGTTAAATTTCGATTTAAAGCTTTCGTGACTGCAAGGATTCATCTTCTTTGGTTCTTTCGGTAAAGTCACCACCACGTAGAATGAGAATAAAATAATAAATTGATAAAATAAAATGACACAATAAAATTCTCACGACGTTTCGGCCACAACACAAGCGGCCTTCATCAGGTGAAGGGACGAGACTGTCTGGAGGACAGCGCTGGAGCGAACACAGCCAAGCTCAGACCGCGACCTTTAAGCTGTGTGAGAAGAAACAGAGCGCCTTCACAAAGGAATTAGCATTGGATGTGTATGCTTTAACTTTAACATAGCCATTTCTGTGACCAGTCACAAGCTAATTACTCAGCTATTTCAATGCTAAATTCTCCTGTTTGATTTGTACTAGGTGCCTCTGTGAATGTGTATGCTCTGACTTTAACATAGCTATTTCTGTGACCAGTCACAAGCTAATCACTCAGCTATTTCAATGCTAAATTCTATGCCAATTCCTTTGTCAAGGGGTGCCTCTGTGGATGTGTATGCTCTGACTTTAACATAGACATTTCTGTGACCAGTCACAAGCTAATCACTCAGCTATTTCAATGCTAAATTCTATGCCAATTCCTTTGTCAAGGGGTGCCTCTGTGGATGTGTATGCTCTGACTTTAACATAGACATTTCTGTGACCAGTCACAAGCTAATCACTCAGCTATTTCAATGCTAAATTCTATGCCAATTCCTTTGTCAAGGGGTGCCTCTGTGGATGTGTATGCTCTGACTTTAACATAGACATTTCTGTGACCAGTCACAAGCTAATCACTCAGCTATTTCAATGCTAAATTCTATGCTAATTCCATTGTCAAGGCGCTCTGTTTCTTCTCACAGCTTAAAGGTCGCGATCTGAGCTTGGCTGTGTTCGCTCCAGCGCTGTCCTCCAGACAGTCTCGTCCCTTCACCTGATGAAGGCCGCTTGTGTTGTGGCCGAAACGTCGTGAGAGTTTTTATTGTGTTATTTTATTTGATAAATTTATTATTTTATTCTCATTCTACGTGGTGGTGACTTTACCGAAAGAACCAAAGAAGATCGAGCAGCTACGGTTGTTACTCTGAGGTGGCGGCGTCAAACCCCCTCCCCGACGGGTGACATTCTCTTCTTGTTGAGACGGTGGGAACTCGCCGCCTCTTGCTCATTGTCCCACCCCCCGTCCCGCCGTTGGCGACAGAGACATCGGCACGCTTGCACAACGAGGAGAAAGGAAGATTGTCCAACACTATGAGACCTCCTTTGCCAGTAACAAGATATAGTAATAGGTTTTACCCTTTTAACTGGCACAAAAAACTGACACCTTTATTCAAGGCATCATGTCTGCAATAACCACAACACAAGCAGTCAAAATGCAAACAAAAAGACAACTCTGATAATAATATTGGCACTGTCCTTGAATTTGATTGGTCCACACCCGAGACGGCTTTCTTTAGAGCCTAGTCTCCACTGGTGTTGTACAGCTTTTGGCGTCTTCTGGTCCAACACCAGTGGAGACTAGGCTCTAAGAAAAAGCCGTCTCGGGTGTAGACCAATCAAATTCAAGGACAGTGCAAATATTATCAGAGTTGTCTTTTTGTTTGCATTTTGACTGCCTGTGTTGTGGTTATTGCAGACATGATGCCTTGAATAAAGGTGTCAGTTTTTTGTGCCAGTTAAAAGGGTAAAACCTATTTCTATTGTCCAACACGCACGCCGGGGCCAGTTACGGCTTGCAGCTACGTCCTGAGGGTGTTTGTCATGGACCTGCTGCGTCAGGTGGGATGTGTGAACAATAGAATATTGTTAGACCACTACTACTTCTGGGTTCTTTCAGTCACCTTGAAGGGAAATAATACAATAATAAAAATACAACTTAATAAAATGTTATTTTATTACTTTATAAAACGTAATAAAATATTATTTTATTTAGTTTTATTATTTTATTTTTTTATAAAATAAAAATATTTTTTTATTTCGTTTTAATTTTATTATTTCCCTTCTAAGTAAAAAAATAAAATAATATTTTATTTTGTTTTATTTTTATTAATTTATAAAACATAAGAAAAGAGTATTTTATTTATTATTTTATTATTTCCCCTCTACATAAGTAATACAAATAAAATATAATAAAATATTATTATTTTATTATTTCCCTTCTATGTAAGAAATACAAATAAAACATAATAAAAGATTCTTTTATTTTGTTTTATTTTTATTATTTCCCTTCTATGTAAGTAACACAATTTAAACATAATAAAATATTATTTTATTTTTATTATTTCACTTCTACGTAAGTATTACAAATAAAACATAATAAAATGTAATTTAATTTTTATTATTTTATTGTTTCCCTTCTACGTGGTGACTTTACCAGCGCTGTCCTACCAGACAGTCTCGCTCCCTTCACCTGATGAAGGCCGCTTGTGTTGTGGCCGAAACGTCGTGAGAATATTATTGTGTTATTTTATTTTATCAATTTATTATTTTATTCTCATTCTACGTGACTTTACCGAAAGAACCAAAGAAGATGAATCATTGCAGTCACGAAAGCTTTAAATCGAAATTTAACCGCCTCTACGGGGAGGGATTCCACACATCCTTCAGATCATTCAACAGACTTTGGGATAAGAAGGCTCAACTAATCGAGTCTCTCACCTTTCTGAAGAGATGCCGCGACTCTAAGGTAATACCAACCGCATTTACACTAACCTCTGCTGTTGCAACTTCTCTCAATGCAAAACGAATTCTAGCTAGAACTAGCTTCGCTCTTATCTCGGAAAAAATCAGACTTACACGCACCGAACTCGATCAGTTAGACAAGACACTCTACAAATCACACTTAAAATTGACAGCAACAATGTCTACATCAGATTGGGAACATGTAGACAATATGACTACCTCTTCGGCTGCCACTATGTCGAACAAATGTAGGGACAATTTGATTTCCAAATTCAATCACCTCTCCAGCAAAAAATCGGATCCACACACCGAAAAGATAGACGTCAACAAAGTCGTAATTAATCGCAGTAACAGTTCCATTTCTGATGGTCTGAAATCCGTTTTAGCTAAAGGTCTAAACTTTGCTGTCACACCGAGACACTTACCGGTTAATGATATCATTGCCCATGTCGACGTTGCACTCAAGAGCTTGAGTCACATCTCTGCAGACGTAGCAAGATCTGAAATCGCTGCAACCCTCAAAAACGCTAAGTTGCCACCTAGCAACATCAGCAAAGACGAACGTTTTGAATTATCTCAATTAAAAAAGAGGGATGATATTGTCGTTCTCTCAGCCGACAAAGGCAATGCCACTGTCATCATGGACAAAACAGAATATAACAACAAAATTCAAGAACTACTCAACGATGGCAGCTATACAAAAATAAAAAGAGATCCCACCAACAGCCTGGTCACCAAAACGAACAAAATTATCTCTGATTCAACAGCATTAATTGATGAGAACAAACAGTTCTTGTTGAAACCCTCTGCTGCCAGACCACCAAGATTATATGGCCTTCCAAAGATACACAAAGAAGATACACCCCTTCGTCCCATCGTCTCTACTATCAGCTCCCCCACCTACAAACTGGCACGTTTTCTGGCTGATATACTGCGACCTTTCACTGGAAAAACCACCTCTGCGGTACTAAATTCTACTCACCTGGTATCGACAATCAAAGACATTTCCCTGTCCCCAAACGACCTGCTTGTCAGTTTTGATGTGGTGTCCTTGTTCACCAAAGTCCCGGTACCTGACACCATCGCTATCATTGAAGACCTGGTTCATCAAGGACTGCATACTGATGTACCCCCCCTGGTGAGACATTGCTTAACCAACACATACTTCACCTGGAATGGAACTTTCTACAAACAAACTGAGGGCACCCCAATGGGCTCCCCCCTATCTCCGGTTGTAGCCAACGTATTCATGGAAAAATTTGAAACTGACGCCATCCAGACTGCCACTCTACGCCCGACCTTATGGAAGAGGTACGTTGATGACACCTTTGTCATCTGGCCACATGGCCAGCCTGCTCTAGACCAATTCCGCGACCACATCAATTCCATACACCCAGCCATCAGATTTACCATGGAGGTCGAAAAAGATGGCAAACTACCCTTTCTGGATGTCTTAATTAAAAAGAGACATGATGGTTCAATGAGTCACTCTGTCTACAGGAAAGCTACCCATACAGATGCTTACTTGAAACCGGATTCCCACCACCATCCATCCCAGAAGAACTGCCTCATCAAGACTCTATACCATAGAGCCCAATGCATTTCCGACCAGGAACACATTACCAGTGAACTCAAGCACGTACACCAGGCTCTCAGGGCTAATGGCTACTCCGACTACACAATCCGCAAAGCCATCACTCCAGTCATGAAGAAGGATCCTCTTGTGGAGCCACTCAAAACCATCACCTTACCCTACATTGCAGGGGTCACTAAAAAGATCTCCAAAATCCTGAATAAACACAAGATCCAGGTCCGATTCAACACAGTACACAAAATCCGTGATTTAGTTCCATCTGTAAAAGATGCTCTTCCAGACATACAGTACCCGGGCGTTTACAAACTAAAGTGCCTCTGTGGTAGTAGCTACATTGGAGAAACCAAAAGACATATCTCGGACCGCATCCGCGAACATAAAGCAGACTTGAAACACGGTAAGACGAACTCCTCGGCCGTGGCAGATCACTGTTACAATTCAGTGGGCTCACATGACATTGACTTCTCCAAGACGGAGGTTCTTTGCAAACCAACTGGCTACCATGAGAGATTCGTTCATGAGGCCATTCACATATACAAGCACAGAGACAATTTCAACCGAGAAGATGGATTCAGGCTTAGTAACCACTGGAAAGATGTGTTAAATCATTTCTGTTCTTAATTAATTGTAATTTTACGATGACCTTCAGACCGCAGCTCTTTCGCCAGCATTGCCTCTTAATACCTCTCACACCACGGTTAATGGTATGGTTTACAACATGGAGTATACTAGGGCTTCGCAGCTGTCTCTCTCCCCCTCCTCTGTTCCGACCATGGACGAACTCGTCCGTCTGAACGGGGCCCGTAGCTATCCGTGGTACGGAAATTTGAGGGTAAGAATCCACCCATTTTTTCGCCATATAGCATTGTGATATATAACGACTTATGGTTGGTAGCTTAGCTGATTGGAGAATATAGAGTTTATTGATAACATGAAGGTAATTTATATTTTAGTTTTTATTGGTTCACTATATAGTACTGTGAATAGCTCAGATGTGTAGTCATTTCTGTGACCAGTCACCAGCAAATCACCCAGTTATTTCAATGCTAAATTCGCCTAGTTATTTCAATGCTAAATTCTCCTGTTTTGATTTGTACTAAGTGCCTCGGTGAATGTGTATGCTCTGACTTCAACGTAACTATTTCTGTAGCGGTTACAAGCGAATGCCTTAATTTAGCTATTTCAATGCTAAATTCTATGCTAATTCCTTTTAACAATGGGTGCCTCTGCGGATGTGTATGCTTTAACTTTTAACATAGCTATTTCTGTGACCAGTCACAAGCTAATCATTCAGCCTTTTCAATGCTAAATTTTATGCTAATTCCTTCGTCAAGGCTCTTTGTTCCTCTCACACAGCTTAAAAGCCGTGATCTGAACGTGGCTCTCTCACTCCAGCGCTGTCCTACCAGACAGTCTCGCTCCCTTCACCTGATGAAGGCCGCTTGTGTTGTGGCCGAAACGTCGTGAGAATATTATTGTGTTATTTTATTTTATCAATTTATTATTTTATTCTCATTCTACGTGACTTTACCGAAAGAACCAAAGAAGAATTTTTGTTTAATTGCAGGATCTATGCATGTGCACGATTTATCTTCATCGATATTTATGAATGTACGTTAGGTGGATGAACAACTCCTAGAAAGTGCGTCTGGCGCGATGCCATCCAAGCGAAGTGACAAGGCCAGGGCAGCAGGCAAGGTGAGGGTCTCCGACGTCTTCCTCACGTAGATGTCGAGGTTTCGCTGACGCGGCACCAATGGTGCCTGCACTCGACCAGGTTAAACCTGAACTGTTTATGGACCAGTCACATGCTAATTCCTCACGTTAACATCATGCTAATCTCCCAGTTACATGCTAATCCCTCACACTAACATCATGCTAATCTCCCAGTTACATGCTAATCCCTCACATTAACATCGTGCTAATCTCCCAGTTACATGCTAATTCCTCACATTAACATCATGCTAATGTAGTGGGGTAGATAATGTGCATAGGAATTGGCCATATACAGTACATACAGACAGACAAGGAGAACGGGTCACACGAGGTCGAACAGGTGGTCGAGTCGCGAGTGGCGTAAACAAACCCAAGTAATTAAGGGAGTCGTGGCACGAGGGCTGTGATTGGTCGAGAGGCTGTTAGCGTTAAGTGGTGGTGTCTGAATGTCTGATGAAGGGGACAGGTGCGGGCTGGCGGGAAACGGCCAGCGAGCCACGTGGCAATTCATTAAGGCTAATGCGAGAGGGGATAAAACGCGAGGTGGTTTGAACGGAAAGGAGTTGCTGTTGGAGAGTTTCTGTTGGAGAGTTGCTGTTGGAGAGTTGCTGTTGGAGAGTTGCTGCTGGGGAGTTGTTGCTGGAGAGTTGTTGCTGGGCAGTTGTTGGCGAGAGGTGAAGAGATACGAAGAAGACAGCTGGAAATGTTATGGAAGAATAGATAGAGAGCCGGACCCCAAAGACAGTAAATAGCGATGGGGAGAGTCAGCGTTAGCGGAGATAGATAGAGTCACTGTGTGTGAATAGATGGAAGTCACTGCGTGTGAAGAAATAGTGGCGATACTGTGTGTGAGGAGATAGAAGACGAACCACTGTGTGTGGAAGGGAAGATACTGTGTGTGAAGAGATAGGCGAAGAAACACTGTGTGTGGAAGGTGATGCACGGACAATGCTGAAGTAAATCGGAGTGTCCGAGTTGGCGGAGCACGGAGAGAATTACTGTGTGTACGGAACGATGGAATAAAAGTGACGGCGGAAAAAGAGACGGTTGTCGTCCGAGTGAATTCACGGCACTACACTAATCTCCCAGTTACATGCAAATCCCTCACACTAACATCATGCTAATCTCCCAGTTACATGCTAATTCCTCACATTAACATCCTGCTAATCTCCTAGTTACATGCTAATCCCTCACACTAACATCATGCTAATCTCCCAGTTACATGCTAATTCCTCACATTAACATCCTGCTAATCTCCCAGTTACATGCTAATCCCTGACATTAACATCATGCTAATCTCCCAGTTACATGTTAATTCCTCACATTGACATCATGCTCATCTCCCAGTTACATGCTAATCCCTCACACTAACATCATGCTAATCTCCCAGTTACATGCTAATTTCTCACACTAACATCATGCTAATCTCCCAGTTACATGCTAATCCCTCACACTAACATCCTGCTAATCTCCCAGTTACATGCTAGTTCCTCACATTAACATCCTGCTAATCTCCCAGTTACATGCTAATTTCTCACATTAACATCATGCTAATCTCCCAGTTACATGCTAATTCATCACATTAACATCCTGCTAATCTCCCAGTTACATGCTAATTCCTCACACTAACATCCTGCTAATCTCCCAGTTACATGCTAGTTCCTCACATTAACATCCTGCTAATCTCCCAGTTACATGCTAATTTCTCACATTAACATCATGCTAATCTCCCAGTTACATGCTAATTCATCACATTAACATCCTGCTAATCTCCCAGTTACATGCTAATTCCTCACACTAACATCCTGCTAATCTCCCAGTTACATGCTAATTCCTCACACTAACATCATGCTAATCTCCCAGTTACATGCTCATTCCTCACATTAACATCCTGCTAATCTTTCACATTAACTTAGCTACTTCAATGATAAATTCCTCTGTTGATATGTAAACTCCTTTGTCAAGGGGCTCTGCTCCTCCCACCCAGCTTAAAAGACGCTGCCAAGCTTAGCGGTGTTCACTGGAGCGCTGTCGTCCAGACAGTTCTGTTCCTTCACCTGAGGATGGCTGCTTGTGTTGTGGCCGAAACGTCGCCCCCCCCCCCCCCCCCTGAATGAGCTGTTTTAATGAATGGGATTGATTACTTCAAGTGACTTGATTTTCAATGGAAACAATTTCCTCAACTGAATAACCATAACCGGGGCCTTGAAACGACTCAGGCAGCTTTGAAACGTGGCTGTGCCAAGTGCAGCAGCTACGTCATTGAGGCATTTGTGGAATGAAATTGGTCATGGCTGCAGTGCACGCGGTGTGCAAGATGTGGTTGGAGGAGGTGAACCTAGAAATTGATTTGACCTCTGAAGATGCCCAAGTTTATTTGTGCTAATCACTGTTTACATTTTCCTCAGAACCTTTTTGATGCCGAGGGGTCAGGTGACTCCGATGACGATGACACGGGCACAATCCGAGTGAGGCTTTAGCACTACACTTTAAATTCTTGCAAAATTGTTTGTGGCAGATGTTGAATATACCTTGTGGGGTCTGCTAACGATACCAGGTGTTGCTATGAAGTTGCCAAGGATATGCCTGTATAGTATTGGATTCATAATCTTGGTTCTTTCGGTAAAAATAAAACAATACGAAAATTATTGTTTTATTTGTATTATTTTATTATTTCCCTTCTACGTGACTTTACCGAAAGAACCAAGAAGATGTTTTTGGTTGTTCCATCATATCTGCCGGGTTCTAGACTATTTAATTTCCTAGTTAATTTCCCCCCCCCCCCCCCGCATCCCCAGCGTTTGGTTTTGTTGCTGCATTGGCATTGTTGCTACATTGGCATTGTTTGATACATTGTTGCTACATTGGCATTGCTGCTACATTGGCATTGTTGCTACATTGGCATTGTTGTTGCATTGTTGCTACATTGGCATTGTTGCTACATTGGCATTGTTGCTACATTGGTTTTGTTGCTACATTGGCATTGTTGCTACATTGTTGCTACATTGGCATTGTTGCTACATTGGCATTGTTGCTACATTGTTGCTACATTGGTATTGTTGCTACATTGGCATTGTTGCTACATTGTTGCTACATTGTTGCTACATTGTTGCTACATTGGCATTGTTGCTGCACTGGCATTGTTGCTACATTGGCATTGTTGCTACATTGACATTGTTGCTACATTGGCATTGTTGCTACATTGGTTTTGTTGCTACATTGGCATTGTTGCTACATTGGCATTGTTGTTACATTGGCATTGTTGCTGCATTCACATTGTTTGATACATTGGCATTGTTGTTACATTGGCATTGTTGTTGCATTGGCATTGTTGTTACATTGGCATTGTTGCTACATTGGCATTGTTGCTGCATTGGCATTGTTGCTACATTGGCATTGCTGCTACATTGGCATTGTTGCTACATTGGCATTGTTGCTACATTGGCATTGTTGCTACATTGTTGTTACATTGGCATTGTTTGATACATTGGCATTGTTGTTACATTGGCATTGTTGCTGCATTGGCATTGTTTGATACATTGGCATTGTTGTTACATTGGCATTGTTGCTGCATTGGCATTGTTGTTACATTGGCATTGTTGCTGCATTGGCATTGTTGTTACATTGGCATTGTTGCTGCATTGGCATTGTTGTTACATTGGCATTGTTGCTACATTGGCATTGTTGCTACATTGGCATTGTTGCTACATTGTTGGCTACATTGTTGCTACATTGGCATTGTTGTTACATTGGCATTGTTGCTGCATTGGCATTGTTGTTACATTGGCATTGTTGCTGCATTGGCATTGTTGATACATTGGCATTGTTGCTACATTGGCATTGTTGCTGCATTGGCATTGTTGCTACATTGGTATTGTTGCTACATTGTTGGCTACATTGGCATTGTTGCTACATTGGCATTGTTGTTACATTGGCGTTGTTGCTGCATTGGCATTGTTGTTACATTGGCATTGTTGCTGCATTGGCATTGTTTGATACATTGGCATTGTTGTTACATTGGCATTGTTGCTGCATTGGCATTGTTGTTACATTGGCATTGTTGCTGCATTGGCATTGTTGTTACATTGGCATTGTTGCTGCATTGGCATTGTTGTTACATTGGCATTGTTGCTACATTGGCATTGTTGCTACATTGGCATTGTTGCTACATTGTTGGCTACATTGTTGCTACATTGGCATTGTTGTTACATTGGCATTGTTGCTGCATTGGCATTGTTGTTACATTGGCATTGTTGCTGCATTGGCATTGTTGATACATTGGCATTGTTGCTACATTGGCATTGTTGCTGCATTGGCATTGTTGCTACATTGGTATTGTTGCTACATTGTTGGCTACATTGGCATTGTTGCTACATTGGCATTGTTGTTACATTGGCGTTGTTGCTGCATTGGCATTGTTGTTACATTGGCATTGTTGCTACATTGGCATTGTTGCTGCATTGGCATTGTTGCTACATTGGCATTGTTGCTGCATTGGCATTGTTGTTACATTGGCATTGTTACTGCATTGGCATTGTTGTTACATTGGCATTGTTGTTACATTGCCATTGTTGCTACATTGGCATTGTTGCTACATTGGCATTGTTGCTACATTGTTGGCTACATTGGCATTGTTGCTACATTGGCATTGTTGCTGCATTGGCATTGTTGTTACATTGGCATTGTTGCTGCATTAGCATTGTTGTTACATTGGCATTGTTGCTACATTGGCATTGTTGCTACATTGGCATTGTTGCTACATTGTTGGCTACATTGGCATTGTTGCTACATTGGCATTGTTGTTACATTGGCATTGTTGCTGCATTGGCATTGTTGTTACATTGGCATTGTTGCTGCATTGGCATTGTTGATACATTGGCATTGTTGCTACATTGGCATTGTTGCTGCATTGGCATTGTTGCTACATTGGCATTGTTGCTACATTGTTGGCTACATTGGCATTGTTGCTACATTGGCATTGTTGTTACATTGGCGTTGTTGCTGCATTGGCATTGTTGTTACATTGGCATTGTTGCTACATTGGCATTGTTGCTGCATTGGCATTGTTGCTACATTGGCATTGTTGCTGCATTGGCATTGTTGTTACATTGGCATTGTTACTGCATTGGCATTGTTGTTACATTGGCATTGTTGTTACATTGGCATTGTTGCTACATTGGCATTGTTGCTACATTGGCATTGTTGCTACATTGTTGGCTACATTGGCATTGTTGCTACATTGGCATTGTTGCTGCATTGGCATTGTTGTTACATTGGCATTGTTGCTGCATTAGCATTGTTGTTACATTGGCATTGTTGCTACATTGGCATTTTTGCTGCATTGGCATTGTTGCTACATTGGCATTGTTGCTACATTGTTAGCTACATTGGCATTGTTGCTACATTGTTGCTACATTGGCATTGTTGCTACATTGGCATTGTTGCTACATCGTTGCTACATTGTTGCTACATTGGCACTCGTGCACCGCCCGTGCTTCTGGTGTGCACACTTGGGCTATGCCCCCCATCCCCAAACCTTCACAAACACTTTGCCTTTAGAGGCTGACCCCTTTGCCTGATGATGACTGCTTTGTGTCGCAATCGAAACGTCGTGGTTTAATTTATATTTAACCTTTATTTTTATTTTCTTTACCTACGTGACTTTACCGAAAGAGCCAGAGTGTGTGGATCCTTTGCAGTCACGACAACTTCCAATCTAGAATGAGTGCGCTTCGCTTGCAATCCGGCTTGATCTCCCTGGGCGCTGCGGTTTCAACAATGCCCACGACGTAACGCACTTTTGTCTCTCGCTCCAAAAGATCATTGTTGCTCTCCAGCAACGTTTCACGCAGCAAGCCGCTTCGTAGAGCTGCCGTCTGTGGCCAGTTCGCCGCTCTAAAAGAAGCTCATCGTTCAATGGGCCTTACCTGCTGAGATAAAAAAAAATTGGTTTTCATTTATTTTTATTTTATTGATTTTTTTACCTACGTGACTTTACTGAAAAAAACAAAGAGTAAGATCAAAATGGTTTAGTTTTTTTTTGTTTATATTTTTTTATTCATTTTTTTAACCTTTCCTATACTTTGCACTCCTATTGTGGTGTTCTTGTATTGTTTGCTGTTGTGACGTCTGACATGGCCTTCTTACCGGTGGAGAAATGTTAACGGCCTCACCTGGCATACAGGAGGTCGTGGATTCCATGCCGACTCTGACGCCTGCTGTATATTTGGAGCTTGCGTGTTCTCCACGTGGTCGCGTGGATTTTTCTCCAGGTCCTCCGATTGTTCCCTACACATTTAAAAACGTGGCTTTTTAGAGTATTTGGCTGCTATACATTTCCACGTGATAAGCCACTTGGTTGAGCTATTTGTGGCCAGGTCACTTCTGAACGAGAGCTATACAGCTCAGTGGGCCTTACCTGGGAAAATAAAAAAAATAGTTAATAGTACCGGACATCTGTGAAAAACAGCTTCATAGCTCATCGGATTCCTCCAATATAAATACATCTTCTCATTCTGGATAAATGGGTGTGCCATTTAATCGATCGGCTGGTTGTGTGTGGTGGGGTCAAGTTGCGGTTACTCCCACCATCTTCCAAGACGTCGTGGACAGCGCCGCTCACCCTCTGTAGAACTCCTTCCAAGACGTCGTGGACAGTGGTCACCCTCTGTAGAACTCCTTCCAAGACGTTGTTGACAGCGGTCACCCTCTGTAGAACTCCTTCCAAGACGTTGTTGACAGCGGTCACCCTCTGTAGAACTCCTTCCAAGACGTCGTGGACAGCGCTCACCCTCTGTAGAACTCCTTCCACGACGTCGTGGACAGTGGTCACTCTCTGTAGAACTCCTTCCAAGACGTCATGGACAGCGCCGCTCACCCTCTGTAGAACTCCTTCCAAGACGTCGTGGACAGCGGTCACCCTCTGTAGAACTCCTTCTGCCTGCAGTGTGGCATGAGTCAGCAATTGCAGCTCTGCGCCGTCACTTCTATTG
This sequence comes from Petromyzon marinus, assembly GCF_048934315.1. Classification (NCBI taxonomy): domain Eukaryota; kingdom Metazoa; phylum Chordata; class Hyperoartia; order Petromyzontiformes; family Petromyzontidae; genus Petromyzon; species Petromyzon marinus. The sequence continues at coordinate 143,375 of NW_027422661.1, forward strand.
TCCACTTATCTCATTGCATTGCTTCTAGGCGGTCGCTCTCATTCCCAGTCCGCGTATAGCAGCGTCAATGCCAGTCACCCGATTGGTCACCCACCCATTCAAGCCAACAATTTTGACCGATATTTAAATGGGCCCACCCTTGTCAGATCACAGACACTAAGCAGGGTTTAGCCGGTGCAATACTTGCATGGGAGACTGCCGGGGACTACCAGGCTTGGCCTACGAGGTGGTCAGGAGATGGCAGCATAGCCATGGATTCTTGAATCTATCAGTGTGGAGCTTTTGAGTGCTCCCCCCCCCCCCCACCTTTTATGTAAATGCTGTTTAATGTTTACAATAATATTGTGTTCATGTCACATGTTTGGTGCCCTCGTTTTCACGCTTCTACATTCTTGTTTTTGTGGCATGGAGACTCCCATCAGCCGTAATCATTCCACTTTCCGGACGGAGGCCTCCCCGCGCAATCGCCACATCTCTCGCGATCCTGCAGATCTATAATGATCCAGACTTAGCGCCTGTGCACGCGGGGCTCAATTCATCGCTCCATCTCCTCGGTTGGCGCCGCCTCGGTCGAGTATCTTCCGTTGGATGCCACTCCGGTCCGTTTTTTCCTTGACCATCGTCCCCATCGTCCCTCTCCTGCCCAAGGTGGCTTCTCTCGACAGTTTGAACGACGTCACGAAACACCCGTGTGTATTATCTGACCCTCGTGTTGTCCGTGCAGTACGTGTGTTGAACTTCTTTGGCACCACCGTGCGTAGCCACGAACCCTGTGTACATTATCTGACCCTCGTGTTGTCTGTACATACGTACGTACGTGCGTGTGTGTACGTGTTGAACTTCTTTGGCACCACCGTGCGTAGCCACGAACCCTGTGTGCATTATCTGTCCCTCGTGTTGTACGTGCGTGCGTGTGTACGTGTTGAACTACTTTCGCACCACCGTGCGTAGCCACGAACCCTGTGTACATTATCTGTCCCTCGTGTTGTCTGTGCGTGTGTGTGTACGTGCGTGCGTGCTTGTGTATGTGCGTAGCCAACCGTGCTAATCGAAGGTGCGGGCGGATGGACGACGAAAACGTTGTTCCTTTCACCATCTCTCAGTGTAATCCCAAGGGAGCATCTCGCCGTACTTCTTTGTGAGCGCCTCTGCGTTTGCATCCCGCATCTTTGTGACTGTTGACGATGCCGGTATTGTTGTGGCGTCTTCGATGTGTTCATTTGTGGCAGGCGAGCGAGATCTCAAGAAAAGCTGCGTCGACAAGAAAGGTCAAACGAGGGAGGATGATCTCTGCGTTACCTCCCAGCAAGCGTCCTGCAATAGAGTGGGGCAACATCTTTGACTGGTTTGAGGATCCAGATGTCTACGCTTTTGAACCTGAGGATTAATAAATAATAAGTGTTTTTTTGAGCGACGTTGTTTTAACGTTGTTTTAACGTTGTTTTGACGTTGTTTTAACGTTGTTTTAACGTTGTTTTAACGCTATGTTTTGCGTTCAATGTTCTTGGTGAAATGGTGGCCAGGGTGGAGACTTTTAGCCACCGTGGTTAAAATATTTTGGGTGTTCAGTTTTAAGTAAGTGTTTTTGTTTTGATTTAAAGCTTTCGTGACTGCAGGGATTCATATTCTTGGTTCTTTCGGTAAAGTCACCACGTAGAAGGGAAACAATAAAATAATAAAAATATAAAACAATAAAATTATCACGGCGTTTTGACCGCAACACAAGCAATCATCGTCAGGTGTGAAAACCACAGCAAGAAAATTTGAAAAAAGTGGCGTTTTTTTACGTTAGCACCACGGAGAGCGATTTGGCAGTTTGTTTGGATGGACTCGTCTGAATAACTGCCAAATCGCTCTCCGTTGTGCGGAAACATGACTGATGACTCATCCATCTGAACAACCGCCAAATCGCTCTCCGTGGTGCTGACGTTAAGGAAAAACCGCCACTTTTTTCAAATTTTCTTGCTGTGGGTTTCACACCTGACAATGATTGCTTTGTGTTGCAGTCGAAACGTCGTGAGAATTTTATTGTTTTATATTTTTATTATTTTATTGTTTCCCTTCTACATGGTGGTGACTTTACCGAAAGAACCAAGAATAATAAAAGTGTCTTTCACCAATTTTCAGAGAGGAGGGGGGGACACTTTCGCCGATAAGTTTGAGTTGGGCGGCCACACATTTGAAACCACAGCTGGGGTTGACAGCATCATGATGATGATGGGGGGGGTGTTTTCACATTTGTGTATTGTCGGGGGTGGGGCGCACGTCAGAGGGCCGCGCTAAAGGCCCATCAGTGGCCGCTAGTGGCCTGCGGGCCTTGCAATGAAGAGCGAACTCTGTGTAGGTCGACGTTTGAAGGCTACGCCAGTCAAGTGGTGAAACAACAAGCTGGGTCATTCGGAATAGGCAACACATGGTTCACGTCAGTAGCAATGAACTGGCCATAAACTGTTTAATAAACACGCTTGACAGAACAGGAGCAGTATTACATCACTGGCGGGTGTGGACTTTCGTGGTATTATATACGTTGCGATTGTAAAGTAAATGTTAATTTTGTTCTGTTCGTTGTTGTAATATCGGTTCATCGAGTGCCGTCTCGTAAGGGCGACGTCAAGTGTACGCTCGAAATTAAAGCGCTTAAAATCTGCGAGTAATTCCGTGCCCTTTTTTTGCTTGTTCGACGTAAGGAAATACATTGGGAAAGGTCGCGAGTTCGTGAAACCCCGTCGCGAGTGTCAACTCGGCCCTTCGCAACTTTCGGCGTTGTTGACATCACCGGTTTCGATGAGGTCGGAGCTGCACGTGGCTGAGCTCCGGAAAATCGATCCCTTAGGTCGCCTTCAGCCTCGAGTGAAGGACCGGGGGGGGCGGTGCGTGAACAAACATTTTAAATTTCGATTTAAAGCTTTCGTGACTGCAAGGATTCATCTTCTTTGGTTCATTCGGTAAAGTCACGGAGAATGAGCGCCCTCCAGACAGTCTCGTCCCTTCACCCGATGAAGGCCACTTGTGTTGTGGCCGAAACGTCGTGAGAATATTATTGTGTTATTTTATTTTATCAATTTATTATTTTATTCTCATTCTACGTGACTTTACCGAAAGCAAAGAAGATGAAACATTTTAAACTCGACGCGACGACCTGACCCCCCCCTTCTTAAACGGGCGCGAAAAAAAAAGCGGCGTTTAGAGTCGAGGTGACGTTCGCGAACATCGTGGTACAAGGGGCGCGCGCTGTGACCGCGATACTGAGAAACGTTTATTTTTTTTATTTTACCGGGTACACATGTATATAACAAAAATAGAGAAGTGATAACTCAACGCGTGGAACACTTACAGCAGCAGCTAAATGCTCACGAAAAATAAACATGCCGTAGAGACGTTGTTTCTAAATGCGGAGCGGGGGAAAACACCGGAGCACATGAGAAAACTCGCACTGCCATGGGGAGACGCGCAAACTCCAAATATACAGGAGCAGCAGCAGGAGGCCGTGTCAGGGTCTGGAGTGAACCCACAACCTCCTGCGTACCAGGAGGTCGTGGGTTCATCTCCTAGCCACCGTGACTAGCAGTCTCTGCCTACCCCGCAAGGGTGAGAGCACGGTGGTACGGCATTACGGTACGGGATTGCTCTGCTGCTTGTGCGGTACATCATGTGGACCGTACGATGTGTTGTTGTTCCGTGACGAGTGTCACGGTGGTGTCATTCCTCACCAGCGCAAGTGATCAATCAAGCTAAGGTTCTTAATTTATAATAATTAAACTATGCCCTTGATAATCAAACGACGCTATTGTCCTCAAGGGCGGATTAAAAACAGAACTGAAACATCAACATCAGCAGCAGGACGTGAGGTGGGTGTGGTGGTAGTGGTGGGTGTGGTGATAGTGGTGGTAGTGGTGGGTGTGGTGGTAGTGGTGGTAGTGGTGGTAGTGGTGGTAGTAGTGGTAATAGTGATGGTAGTGGTAGTAGTGGTAGTAGTAGTGGTAGTAGTTGTGATAGTGGTAGTAGTGGTGGTAGTGGTGGGTGTGGTGGTAATAGTGGTAGTAGTGGTGGTAGTGGTAGTAGTGGTTGTAGTGGTGGGTGTGGTGGTAGTGGTGGGTGTGGTGGTAGTGGTGGGTGTGGTGGTAGTGGTAGGTGTGGTGGTAGTGGTGGTAGTGGTGATAGTGATGGTAGTAGTAGTGGTAGTAGTGGTGGTAGTGGTAGTAGTAGTGGTGAGTGTAGTGGTAGTAGTGGTAGTAGTGGTGGTAGTAGTAGTGGTGAGTGTAGTTGTAGTGGTAGTAGTGGTGGTAGTAGTAGTGGTGAGTGTAATAGTAGTGGTAGTGGTGATAGTGGTAGTAGTGGTGATAGTGGTGGTAGTGGTAGTAGTAGTGGTGAGTGTAGTTGTAGTGGTAGTAGTGGTAGTTGCAGTGGTAGTAGTGAGTGTAGTAGTAGTGGTGATAGTGGTAGTAGTGGATGTTCTCAGTCTGAGTCGCCAGCGTACAAGTCCGCCAGCTTGTGGAAGTCCGACAGATTGTGGAAGAAGTTCGGCCCCCACGTGTCCAGGACCCCGTGGCTGTGGTCGGCGTCCCACGGTGAGGAGCCGCTCAGTGAGGAGCTCAGTGAGGAGCTCAGTGAGCTCAGTGAGCTCAGTGAGCCGGCCTCGGAGCCGGAGCCCTCGTACGCGAAGACGGCCAGCGAGTCGTACGGAGGTGACATCTCATCGGCATCGGCCGCACGCAAACTCTGCAGGTGCAGCGGTGGTGGTTCAAGTAAGTGGTGTGTGATGGTGGTGATGGTGGTGATGTTCAAGTGAGTGGTGTGTGATGGTGATGGTGTTCAAGTGAGTGGTGTGTGACGGTGGTGATGGTGGTGATGTTCAAGTGAGTGGTGTGTGATGGTGATGGTGTTCAAGTGAGTGGTGTGTGATGGTGGTGATGGTGGTGATGTTCAAGTGAGTGGTGTGTGATGGTGTTCAAGTGAGTGTTGTGATGGTGGTGATGGTGATGGTTCAAGTGAGTGGTGTGTGATGGTGGTTCAAGTGAATGGTGTGTGATGGTGGTGATGGTGTTCAAGTGAGTGGTGTGTGATGGTGGTGATGGTGGTGATGATGTTCAAGTGAGTGGTGTGTGACGGTGGTGATGGTGTTCAAGTGAGTGGTGTGTGATGGTGGTGATGGTGTTCAAGTGAGTGGTGTGTGATGGTGATGATGTTCAAGTGAGTGTTGTGATGGTGATGTTCCAAGTGAGTGGTGTGATGATGGTGATGGTGTTCAACCCCCTACCTCCTCGCGGTGCCGGACGGGCAACTCTGTCGTGGACAGTGCTGTGGGGGGAGGGCTAATTCCGATTGGTTCATCCCCTCATGGCGTCTGTGACCACCACAGGGGCTAAACGGGGGCTCTGGATGGGTAGAGGGGCTGGTAACCCCTCCACCTTCAAAAAATTACCGCGAAACTACGACTTAAACTTAAATATGTGTAGAGGTGTTAACTACGCGCTGTTGCGTAACCTGCATTTCCACCAGGGCAGTGCAGCATTACCCCTGGGTACAACGGTTGGGGTCAGTCGAGGTAAAACGGATCGTAGCCAGGGTTTAGTACGAACCAATCAGACGGTTCTACGTGGGAATGTATGATTGGTTTTACCTGGCCACGAAGGAGTATAAGACGGGTGACCCAACGGACCTCAGGGAGTTCTCTCCCTGCACGAAGACAGAAGACTAGGCTGAAGCCTAGCTAGGACCCTGGACCAGCCTCCCAGCCCTTCTAAGGGCTAAGGCTCGGCATACCCAGTGGTCAGGACCCACCGGGCCAGCGGTGGGTCAGATAGCCTCCCCTAGGTCCTAGCCGGAGGACTAGGATAGCGGTAGACGTGTGAGTCCCGCCAAGTCCGGAGGTTGTACCTCCTTAGGTATCAAGGAGGTTAGCGGTAGACGTGTGAGTCCCGCCAAGTCCGGAGGCTGTACCTCCTTAGGTATCAAGGAGGTTAGCAGTAGACGTGTGAGTCCCGCCAAGTCCGGAGGCTGTACCTCCCTAGGGTATCGGGTGAGGGGACCGAATATCCCTCTGTGTGTGTTAAGCATTGTATAAGGAAATAATACAATAAACAGAGTGTGCCTCCTTAAGAAGTCTGCTCGTCCTTACAACACTACAACTGGTGTCAGGAGTGGTTGGAAATGGAAACCAGAAGTTCAGCCCACGCGCGGAGCCAGAACGAAGATAACGCTGTCTCACCTGCAAGCACCGCCAGCTCCACTGAAAATGCTGCCGCGTTGACGGCCGCCCAGCCACCGGTTGAGCAGCCGGTCGCTCCCCCTGCCATGGGGGACGGACTCAGGGCAGCACACGGCCGTCTCGCTCAACTCCTACATGCCGCGGCCTCCATTCTCGAGGAGATCAACTTGGAGGTCGCGGGCAGGCCGAGTCAACCGCCGGCAGACGTTCCCGCTATCGGCCGGGGCGGACATTTTGATTTTCCCGCCGGAGAACCACGTGATCCCGCCGGAAGCGGAAGCCAGGGGCATCCTGGGAACGCGGGGGGCCAATGAAAACCCGCAACGTCATCAGCACGCGACGCTGCGAATTCAAGTTCCTCAGCGGACGCCGCGTCATCACTGTACCGACACGGTACAGTAGACTCTATCGGCCGGGAAATCGCCGATCTCCGGCTCGAGACGGTGCAAGCTGAGGGGGAGATGACGTCCGCCCTCCAACAACGCCTGCCCATCTTCCGGGAATTCACATCTGAAGGGGGCGACTGGGCGGTGTTCCAGCGTCGCTTCCTGAGCCACCAAGAGATGGTGGGCTGGTCGGACGCACAGGCGCTCCGAGCGCTACCGGCCACTCTGGACGACGACGCTCTCGCCTCGCTCCTCACCATCCCCAGGCACAAAAGGGCGACTCTTCAATCGGCCCTCCGACGGATGTCCGACGTCTACGGGCCTCCATCCGACGTCCACAGCCGATTTTACGACAGGCGACGCCGCCCTAAAGAGTCTCCGTTGGCATTCCGGACCGCTCTACTGGCGATGGCAAGAGCGGGTTACCCTCGCATGGACGACGAGGCCATCGACGCCATCATTCTCCAGAAGATGCTGGAGCTGGCGCGCGAGCTGCGCATCGTCATCCAAGCGGTGGATGACGACAGTATGTGCTCGCTACGAGCCGCTCGGTGCATCCACGCACATCTGCTGCTCCACACGGAATCGACCATCGCCGCCTCGGCTTCGACGTCGGAGCCTGCCAGCAGGGACGCCGAGTTCTCCCCCGACCGGGCCTTCATGGCGACCAGGTCAACGGGCTGTGCGATCGTCCGACCACGCTGGTCGTCGCAACGACCAGCAGCGGGGACGGCCTTCTCCACGCGGCGACGTGACGTGCTTCAACTGTGGCCGACGAGGCCACATCTTCTCTGACTGCCGTGCGCCTCGACAACGCCACTCCGCATCCCGGGGCCAGAACTACAGGACGTCCACGGCATCGCGGCAAAACCAGGCAAGTCGCGACGCCTCACACGCTCGGCCCTCATTCACACCATACACACCGCAACGCACAATAAAAAGGGCTCGCGATTCGGCGTGTGATGGGGGGTATTCTGGTGTTTGTTCGCGGCCACTCGGACCTGGGCAGTGGTCTGAGTTGGCCCATAGGGTAGTCGCGGCGACGGCAGGTTGGTCCGTGGTTGTCGGATCAATCGAGGGTGTGGAATTTCACGTGTTAGTCGATACTGGCGCGTCAGCTATGATCATTTCGGATTTGATTTACAATATACTGCCCGTACGATGCCGCCCCTTGAAACGGGTTTCTATCCCGTGTTTCGCCGCTAATGGCAGTTCGCTGGGCATTATCGGGCAAATTCGGGCGCAAATTTCGATTGGAGACATTAAATTGGCAGGGCCTATTTTGGTCTCTTCTTCCCTTGCCGTGTTTGTTAGGCACTGATTTTCTCGCGAAAATGCCTATTAAGATTCTTGTAGATCAAGGCTGCATCGAACTCCCGTCGGGTCGGCGGATGGCGTTCTTGTCCACACCCTCACATCCGCGCATGGCTAGTGCCTCGGTGCAGGCGTTTGTTGCGAGCACAGTCCGCATTCCGCCAGGGACACAAATGCTCGTGCCCTTGCAACTTAAAAAACCGCTAGCCCCGGAGGCCTCGGCACATGGCATTTTGCTGGGGCCTTCAAACGCAGCTGCTAAGGGGTTAGATTTGGTGGCTGCACAGACCCTCGTAGCAGCCGACAGGGAGCCGTTCTTGCAGGTTTTGAATGTCGGATTGTCCACAACCGTCATTCCGCAAGGAACTGTGCTCGCTCACGCGACCCCGGTGCCATTGGGGACCGGAGTCGTGGGACACGTGCATGACACGCCGCAGGTCCCACCTCCTTCCGAATCGGATGAGAGATGGTTGGACGCGCTTTGCACAGACACGGGTAATCTGTCTCATTCGCAGCGAATTAAATTGCGCGCTCTTCTGCGAGAATGCCCGATGTCTTCAATAAATCTAAATTTGATATTGGCTGTACCAAGCTGCTGCGTCACCACATTGATACTGGTGATGCTGCCCCGATTCGACAAAACCCGTTTCGGCTTAGCCCGGCGGAGAAACAGCATGTTAAATCGGCTGTGGATGACATGCTGGAGGCCGATATAATTTCTCCCTCCACTAGTCCCTGGGGTGCTCCAATAGTGCTGGTCAAAAAGCATGATGGCAGTCTCCGTTTTTGCGTTGATTTTCGGCGCCTAAATAAAATCTCGGTAGCGGACGCCTACCCTCTCCCTCGTATGGACGAGTCATTGGATGCCTTGGCAGGGGCGCACTATTTCTCCACCTTGGACCTTCTGTCGGGGTTTTGGCAACTCCCCCTCGACGAAGCGTCAAAACCTAAGACTGCTTTTCGGACACCACAGGGGCTTTTCGAGTTTAATAGATTGCCCATGGGTCTCGTCTCGGCCCCAGGACGTTCCAGAGGCTCATGGAGCTGGTCCTCGCTGGGCTCCAGTGGGACTCATGTCTCATTTATCTTGACGTCATCGTCTTTAGCCGCACGTTCGGCGAACACATCGAACGGTTGCGTGCTGTCTTCTTGAAAATGCGGGCCGCTAACTTGAAATCCAAGCCGCAGAAGTGTCATCTTCTGCGTGAGTCTGTGCGCTACCTGGGCCACATAGTTAGCCGCTTGGGCATCTCTACCGACCCTGAAAAAAACAAATGTGTTCGACATTGGCCGACCCCTACATCTGCGGGCAATGTTCATAGTTTTATTGGTTTTGCGTCGTACTACCGCCGGTTTGTTGCTGGCTTCGCGACAATTGCCAAGCCGCTCCACGCCCTTACGTCAAAAGGGGTGGCGTTTCATTGGGGGGACGCAGAACAGGCCACGTCCCTTGCATACCCCGATTTTTCCGTGCCATTCGTGTTGGACACCGACACTAGCAATACGGGGATTGGGGGTGTTCTGTCCCAAAAAGTTGATGGCATTGAAAGGGTTGTTGCCTATGGTAGCAGAGTCTTGTCTCTTGCTGAACAAAGATACTGTGTGACCAGACGTGAGCTGCTGGCCATTGTTTTTTTTATTCAACAATACAGGCCGTACCTGTATGGTCAGCATTTTACCATGCGATTTGATCATTCGGCTTTACAGTACGCTCTGCGGGTTGACCAACCGTCCGGGCTGCTTTCTCGGTGGCTCGATGTCCTTCAGGAGTACGATTTCAATGTCACTTACCGTAGGGGTGCACAACACACAAATGCCGATGCGTTGTCTCGCCTCCCGCTGGCTCAAAAATGTGCATGTTTTTTGGGCTCGGGCCGTTGTAAGCCGCCACTGCCTGCGCAGGTCACGCCTCTCACAACGGTGTCAGCCACGCTTCCCGCCGCCTCAGCGCCGATATCGGATCATGCAGATCCAATGGCCAGTCACGATTTGCTGGGGCTAACTTTGGCCGAATGGAGTCGGCACCAGAGCGATGACATGTCGTTACTGAGGTTGCGTCGCCACGCGAATAATGCGGCTCCAAGACAGGGCAAATTTAATTCATTCGTCATGAAGCACGGCTTGTTGATGCATTGGGATGCTGACTCGTGTCAACATAAAATCGTCGTGCCGTCCGCCTTGCGATGCAAAGCCGTATGGGCGGCGCATGAGCGTTTATTGCATCTGGGTGTTCATAAGACCATTGGGTTGTTGCGGTTGCAACTTTTCTGGCCGAGCATGCTGCGCGACATCACTGACATTTTGCTGGGATGCACCCATTGCGCGCAACGTAAACCGCCGGCTAAACCGGCATGTCCACCCCTGCAACCCATTTCGGTCTCTCGTACAAATGAGTTGGTGGCTCTCGATATTTTGGGCCCTTTTCCTACTACGCCACGGGGTAATAAGTACCTTCTGGTTGGGGTAGAGTATTTTACGCGTTGGCCTATGGCCTGGGCCCTCCCCAACCAGTCGGCGGCGGCCGTTGTGGACGCCTTTGTTCAGGGCTACGTTCTGGACAAGGGCGCATCAGAACGGTTGCTGACCGATCAGGGAAGAAATTTTTCGGGAGCCTTGCTGAATGATGTGTGCCGCCTGTTGGACACTAAGAAAGTGCGCACTTCGCCCTACCATCCCCAGACCGACGGCATGGTGGAGCGCCTTCATAGAACTCTCACCGCTATGTTATGCCATCAGGTCGATGAATCCCACCTCGATTGGGACTTGCAGGTTCCGGGGGTCCTCGCCGCATACCGTATGGCACCTCACGCGGCGACGGGATTTTCCCCGTTCTTTCTAATGTATGGCAGGGATGCCTTTCCTCCCGCCGACGTTCGGCTGGAAATCGAACAGCCACCGCAAAAGTCAAAGCTCGTTGACCACTTGCGATTCAGCCTCCGTAAGTTGGCCGAGGCACGGGAGGCCGCCATTGAAAATTCTGCTTCCCGCCAATGGGCGAATTTGCGACTGCGTGACCCTCGGACGTACACGCATCCGTGGGCACCGGGAGACAGGGCATGGCTCCACTGCCCCCAGGTGCCGGTGTCCACGTCGGCCAAACTCCTCAGACCATGGCGAGGCCCGGTTGAGGTAGTGGAAGTCCTGCGTCCCCAATGTGTTAAAATTCGCTGGGGACGGCGTCGCTGGTGCGTTCACCCCTCTCGGTTGAAACCCTTCGTCACGCCACGCGTCCCTCCACAACACACACGACACGGGGGCCGAGTGTGCGACGCGTTCGACGAGGCAGATGTTGCCCCATTGGTGCCTAATCCACAGCGCAGGCGTGTCATTCCTCCTGCATATGACGCGGGAGTGACGGCTCCAGGCAGGCCACGTTCAACCTCAATGGACCGTGGAGCAGCAGGTGTCCGTGTGGAGATGCCTAAAGGCCCACCGGATGCTCTTGCTCATCCTCCTCCTTCCCTTGTGCCGCCGACAAAGCCTGCCATCCCCTACGATGGTCCCGCGAAACACACGCGCGCGAAATCTCGCCGGTTGTTATCATGTTCTTTGGCATGTCTAGTGCCTTGTACATACGTTATGTTGTTAAGGGGGGTATTTATAGGGGTTTTATTGTTCTTGTTCTTGTTGTTCGTGAGGCACACTCACAATTCTTCTACCATTGGTAATTTCGGAGTTTCCCATTGTTGCAGCCAGGACGGCTGGAGCTTCCGAAGGAGGGGGTGATGTAGAGGTGTTAACTACGCGCTGTTGCGTAACCTGCATTGCCACCAGGGCAGTGCAGCATTACCCCTGGGTACAACGGTTGGGGTCAGTCAAGGTGAAACGGATCGTAGCCAGGGTTTAGTACGAACCAATCAGACGGTTCCACGTGGGAATGTATGATTGGTTCTACCTGGCCACGAAGGAGTATAAGACGGGTGACCCAACGGACCTCGGGGAGTTCTTTCCCTGCACGAAGACTGGGCTGAAGCCTAGCTAGGACCCTGGACCAGCCTCCCAGCCCTTCTAAGGGCTAAGGCTCGGCATACCCAGTGGTCAGGACCCACCGGGCCAGCGGTGGGTCAGATAGCCTCCCCTAGGTCCTAGCCGGAGGACTAGGATAGCGGTAGACGTGTGAGTCCCGCCAAGTCCGGAGGTTGTACCTCCTTAGGTATCAAGGAGGTTAGCGGTAGATGTGTGAGTCCCGCCAAGTCCGGAGGCTGTACCTCCTTAGGTATCAAGGAGGTTAGCGGTAGACGTGTGAGTCCCGCCAAGTCCGGAGGCTGTACCTCCCTAGGGTATCGGGTGAGGGGACCGAATATCCCTCTGTATGTGTTAAGCATTGTATAAGGAAATAATACAATAAACAGAGTGTGCTCCTAAAGAAGTCTGCTCATCCTTACAACACTACATATGTAACAAATAAGCTTGTGCCGGAGGCCCAGGGGGGACAGGCGTCTATGACGTTTCCTGGCCAAACCCCAATTGGCGGAGCCAGGAGATTGAATCTCAACCCTCGGGGCTCCTCCAGAAACAACGAAAAGCCACTACGGATGGCCACGTGGAATATTTGAATGCTCACTGCGGAGGAGAGGCTACCACTCCTCTGTCGGGAGCTGGACCGGTACCGCCTGGATCTCTGTGGCATTTAGGAGGTCCGGTGTACCGGTTCTGGCTCCTGCCACCATGAGGGGTGGACAGTTCTCTACTCGGGGCAGGAGACTGCCAAACAGGGTGTGGCTCTTATTTTGAACAAAAAATTGAAGGGGGCGTGGGAGCGTGGCGGTGAGGTGTGGGAAGCTGTAAACCCCAGGCTACTTTGGGCTCGCCTTCCCATCAATCGGAGGCGAGGATTGGTGGTCGTGGTTACTTATGCCCCCACCGAAGACGAACATCCGTGGAGGGATGCAGGCAAAGCCGATGAGTCAGATGCCTTCTATGGCCTCCTGTCACAGGTGCTGGCCAAAGTGGCCCCTCGGGATAGAGTCATCTTGTTGGGTGACTTCAATGCCTGAGTTGGTCATGATGGTGTCACCTGGCCTGGAGTGATTGGAGGGCATGGGCCGGATCAGCTTAATAACAACGGTAGGAGGCTGCTAGATTTTTGTGCAGCCCATGGACTTGTAATTACCAACATGCTGTTCCAGCATCGGCGCATCCACACAACATCATGGATGCATGCCGGGTCCAAGCAAGAACATCTGCTGGACTACATAGTGCCGGACCAGCGGATGCGAGCCCATGTCCTTGACACCAGGACCTACCGTGGAGCTGATCTGCCCTCTGACCATCGACTTGTCATCTGTAAGATGCGCCGCCCATTCTTCCGCTCCGGTGGTGGGTGTACATCCAGGACCCCATTCCAACCAAAAGTGGCCTGGTCTCGGTTATCTGATGAAAGTTGCAAGTGAGAATTTCATCATTGCCTGCGGCTGGGGTTGGCATCGTCCCGCACTCCTCCTGATGTCGAGGGTAAATAGGCGAGGTTTAGAACTGTGACTCATGTGGCTGCAATGTCTGCTTTGGGTACGTGGTCAGGACCTCCCCAGAGACCCTGGCTGACAGAGGAGGTGTTCAGGATGGTTGAGAAAAAACGACAGGCCCACTGTCATCGGCTACAGAATCCCACGTCAGAGAATGAGGCTTACGCAACCTTCACTCGGAGGTTCGGAGAGCCGTGAGGCGCTGCAAGGATGAGTGGTGGTCGCGGGTTGCTGAGGAGATGGAGTCTGCCTCAGTGGCCCGCGATCACAAATCTCTATTTAACTCCATCAAAAAAGTAACCTGCAGTGCCACACCTATTACCATCATTACGGGAAAAAACGGTGATCCAATCTCTGACCCCCAGGAACAGGTTTGCAGATTTGCTGAGCATTTCTGTGAGGTCCTGGGGGAGGGAAAATCCCTCAGCCAGGAAAACATCGTGGCACAAAGTGAGGATGACCCTGCTGAGGCTGCGGTGCCTCAAATATTGGAAGTCACCCCCTGTGAGTGGCTGGCTGAAGTGCCATCTGTTCAGGAAGTACTGAGGGCGATCCGGAGTCTGAGACCAGGAAAGGCAACGGGCAAAGATGATCTCTCAAGCGAAATGCTGAGGGAAGGTGGAGTTTGTGCACAGACTGCCCTATATGACATCAAAACAACAGTCTGGACCACTGGATGGGTTCCGCAGGATTGGAAGGATGCCCTGGTGGTCCCCCTCTTTAAGAAGGGGGACCGCACAGACTGTAACAACTACAGGGGCATCTCACTCCTCAGTGTGCTGGGAAAGGTCCTGGCAAGGATTATTCAACATCGCCTTGCCAGGTACGCTGAGGAGAGGCTTGCGGAGCCCCAATGCGGTTTCAGGAAAGGGCGGTCCTGCACAGATGCCATATTCTCTGTCCGTCTGCTACAGCAGAGGTGTAGGGAATTCCAGCAAGACCTACATCTCTGCTTTATTGACCTGGTCAAGGCCTATGATACCATCAATAGGCCTGGGCTCTGGGTTGTTCTTCGTGCTTTTGGAGTACCTGACCCTCTGCTCACAATCATTAAAGACGTTCATGATGGTGAGCGGGCCCGGGTAAAACTACGTGGCCGGGAGTCCGAGCCTTTCCCTGTACACCTTGGGGTGCGACAGGGATGTCCTCTGGCTCCCACATTATTTAACATCTATTTCGACCACGTAGTTCGTGAAGCCTTCAATAGCTGTACTGGGGGAATCTCCATATGGTACAGATATAATGGGAGGCTGATCGATGCCCGGGTGCGGTCAAGGGATGGCTCCCTATTGCTCAACCACGTTATGTATGCTGATGATTTGGTAATAGCTGCTCATTCAGAGGAGGAGTTGGAGACGCTGCTGCTGAGACTAGAGCGTGCCACTAAGAGATGGGGCCTTACCATCAGCCCCACCAAAACTAAGCACCTGCCTGGGTATTTTGTACCATCAGACACTCCACCCCCACAACTCCCAATCGGTGACGGGGCAGTTGTGGAGAGAGTGGAGAGTTTCCCATACCTGGGAAGTGTGCTTATGACCGGCTCCAGTTTAACAGCAGAGGTCTCACTCCGAATCAGTCGAGCAGCTATCTATTCATCGGTTGCGTAACGCTGTGTGGACGCTACCTGGTCTGTCGCTCCGCACTAAGCTTCAGGTCTTCTCGGCCACGGTCATTCCCTCCCTTCTCTACGCTTGCGAAACGTGGACCCCCCTAATGGGACATCTTCGCCGGTTAGAAACATTTAGGCTGGCCTGCCTACGATCCATCCTGGGTTTAACCAGACTGGATTGTGTGAGGAGCTCACAAATCCTTGAAAGATCTGGGCAAGGTCCCATCGGTGAGCTCCTCCGGCGGGCAAGGCTGCGATGGCTGGGTCATGTAGCCCGCATGCCCAGCCACCGCATGCCGAAACAGCTTTTGTTCGGCCGGATCGAGGGGGCTAAACGGGCGCGGCACAGGCTAGAGAAGAGATGGAGTGATGTGGTACAGAAGGACGTGGAGCTGAGTGGACTTGCCGATGACTGGTACCAGCGGTGTCAAGATCGGCCTCTGTGGAGGAGGCTCGTGAAGGACGCTACTGGGCAGTTGGAGGTAGTCGCCCTCCAACAACAACGGAGGGCAGAGGAGCGACGCTCACAACAACGAGCGGAGCGCCGGGTGGCTAAAGCACAGCAGGTTGGCACAGTAGGAGGCACAGGTGGTGCATCAGCCAGTCATCTCAGTCAGTCGACCCGTGGCACCTGGGTCTGCCCCGTGACCTCCTGCCAGCGGGCGTTCGACACTCCACGTGGCCTCAAGGTGCTCATGTTCTGGCACAAGCGTCGTGGTGACGTCACCGCCACTTAGTGGCGAATGGCGGTTGTTGTTGTTGTGTGATGGTGGTGGTGGTGGTTCAAGTGAGTGTTGTGTGATGGTGATGGTGGTGATGATGTTCAAGTGAGTGGTGTGTGATGATGTTCAAGTGAGCGGTGTGTGATGGTGGTGATGTTGTTCAAGTGAGTGTTGTTGTGATGGTGGCGGTGGCACCGACCTTGCCGATGAAGGCTGCCATGTCTCTGGACAGCACGGTCTCTTCCAGGCGGAGTGATCCGGGACAATCGCCGCACGGCGGTGACGACGGTGACGGCGGTGACGGCGGTGGTTCAAAGCGCAGCAACGTCGCATCGTAGTCCTGCAGTGCAGACACCGCAGCCTCACCACAGTCTCACCACAGCCTCACCACAGTCTCACCACGGCCTCACCACAGCCTCACCGCAGTCTCACCACAGTCTCACCACAGCCTCACCACAGTCTCACCACGGCCTCACCACAGCCTCACCGCAGTCTCACCACAGTCTCACCACAGCCTCACCACAGTCTCACCGCAGCCTCACCACAGCCTCACCACAGCCTCATCACAGTCTCAGCGCACGCCATCTCATTACACCGCATCGTCCGTGTCACTGTGGGTGGTGTCACTGTGTCACAGTTGTGCGGCAATATCTTTTCATCGGTTGCGTAACGCTGTGTGGAAGCTACCTGGTCTGTCGCTCCGCACTAAGCCTCAGGTCTTCTCGGCCACGGTCATTCCCTTCCTTCTCTACGCTTGCGAAACGTGGACCCCCCTAATGGAACATCTTCGCCGGTTAGAAACATTTAGGCTAGCCTGCCTACGATCCATCCTGGGTTTAACCAGGCTGGTTTGTGTGAGGAGCTCAAAAATCCTTGAAATGCGATGGCTGGGTCATGTAGCCCGCATGCCCAGCCACCGCATGCCGAAACAGCTTTTGTTCGGCCGGATCGAGGGGGTTAAACGGGTGCGGCACGGGCTAGAGAAGGGATGGAGTGATGTGGTACAGGAGAACGTGGAGATGAGTGGACTTGCCGATGACTGGTACCAGCGGTGTCAAGATTGGCCTCTGTGGAGGCTTGTGAAGGACGCTGCTACTGGGCAGTTGGAGGCATTCGCCCTCCAACAACAACGGAGGGCGGAGGAGCCACACTCACAACAATGAGCGGAGCGCTGGGTGGCTAAAGCATAGCAAGTTGGCACAGTCAGTCGACCCGTGGCACCTGGGTCTGCCCCGTGACATCCTGCCCGCTGGCGTTCGACACTTCACGCGGCCTCAGGATGCACATAGCCTGGCACAAGCGTCGTGGTGATGTCACCGCCACTTAGTGGTGAATGGCGGTTGTTGTTGTTGGTGTCACTGTGGGTGGTGTCACTGTGGGTGATGTCACTGTGGGTGGTGTCACTGTGGGTGGTGTCACTGTGGGTGATGTCACTGTGGGTGGTGTCACTGTGGGTGATGTCACTGTGGGTGGTGTCACCGTGGGTGGTGTCACCGTGGGTGGTGTCACCGTGGGCGGTATCACTGTGGGTGATGTCACTGTGGGTGGTGTCACTGTGGGTGGTGTCACTGTGGGTGGTGTCACTGTGGGTGATGTCACTGTGGGTGGTGTCACCGTGGGTGGTGTCACCGTGGGTGGTATCACTGTGGGTGGTGTCACTGTGGGTGGTGTCACTGTGGGTGGTGTCACTGTGGGTGGTGTCACAGTGGGTGATGTCACTGTGGGTGATGTCACCACCTCACCCGATCCTCCTCCCCCCCACCCTGCTCCGTGTAGTCGGTGGCCGCATTTACGAGCGGCTCCGCGAGGCTCCACCTGCCCACTTTGTCTCCATGGCGACGCCGTTTCAACGCCAACGCCAAGAGAAGGGAGCCTAGAACGCCTGTGCGGGGGTCACGGGGTCACGAGGTCGGAGCGGGGGTCGTGGGTCAGGATGAGGTGTGGGGGCAGGGCGGGGTCACGGGGTCGGAGCGGGGTCGTGGGTCAAGATGAGGTGCCGGGGTCACGGGGTCGGAGCGGGGGTCGTGGGTCAGGATGAGGTGCGGGAGGAGGGCGGATGAGGAGAGGGAGGAGGGGGAGGGAGGAGAAGGAGGAGTGAGTGAGTGAGGAGTGAGTGAGTGAAGGAGAAGGAGGAGTGAGTGAGTGAGTGAGGAGTGAGTGAGGGAGGAGGAGGAGGAGGAGGAGAAGGAGGAGTGAGTGAGTGAGGAGTGAGTGAGTGAAGGAGAAGGAGGAGTGAGTGAGTGAGTGAGGAGTGAGTGAGGGAGGAGGAGGAGGAGGAGGAGGAGAAGGAGTGAGTGAGTAGTAGGAGTGAGTGAGGAGCTGACCCAGTAAGATCACCAACACGACGATGGCCGAGACGGCGCTGGCGGCTCCGCTGGCGGCGCTGGCGTGGAGGCAGCGGCCGCGGCGGTCGCACGCGGCGCAGAGCGCCACCTGCAGCTGCCGCACGGCGCTCAGCGGCGGCGTGCCCGAGTCCCCGACGAGCAGCGCCACCCAGTGGAGCCCCTCCGCCAGCGACGACTTGGCCAGCAGCTGCGAGCTGTTGCCTGCGCCGCCGCCGCCGCCGGGGGGACGCAGCACGTGGACAGACGCGGGGCCGTCGGAGGTGCCGGGGGGAGGGGCGAGGAAGTAAACAACAACAACATTATTCTTGGTTCTATTCGGTAAAGTCACCACGTAGGTAAAAAATAAAACAACAAAAATCACGACGTTTTGGCCACAACACAAGTGGCCTTCATCAGGTGAAGGGACCGCACTCCAACGCTGTCCTCATGACAGCATGGTCCCTTCACCTGATGAAGGCCACTTGTGTTGTTCTTTTAATTTTACCTACGTGACTTTACCGAATAGAACCAAAGAGCATGGATCTTTGCAGTCACAAAAGCTTCAAATCTAGAAACAATATTCTTGGTTCTTTCGGTAAAGTCACCACGTAGAAAGGGAAACAATAAAATAATTTAAAAATAAAACGATGAAATTCTCACGACGTTTCGACTGCAGCACAAGCAATCATCGTCAGGTGTGGAAACCACAGCAAGAAAAACCACAGCAAGAAAATTTCGAATGTTCTCGCTGTGTTTTTCACACCTGACGATGATTGCTTGTGTTGCAGTCGAAACGTCGTGATAATTTTATTGTTTTATATTTTTATTATTTTATTGTTTCCCTTCTACGTGGTGGTGACTTTACCGAGAGAAGCAAGAATATGAATCCCTGCAGTCAGGAAAGATTTAAATCAAAACAACAACAATGGCAAGCGTCACCTCCACCTCCATTTTTTTCGACCTCCATGGTAAATCTGATGGCTGGGTGTATGGAATTGATGTGGTCGCGGAATTGGTCTAGAGCAGGCTGGCCATGTGGCCAGATGACAAAGGTGTCATCCACGTACCTCTTCCATAAGGTCGGGCGTAGAGTGGCAGTCTAGATGGCGTCAGTTTCAAATTTTTCCATGAATACGTTGGCTACAACCGGAGATAGGGGGGACCACATCAATTCCATACACCCAGCCATCAGATTTACCATGGAGGTCGAAAAAGATGGCAAACCACCCTTTTTGGATGTCTTAATTAAAAGGAGACATGATGGTTCAATGAGCCACTCTGTCTACAGGAAAGCTACCCATACAGATGCTTACTTGAAACCGGATTGCCACCACCATCCATCCCAGAAGAACTCCCTCATCAAGACTCTATACCATAGAGCCCAATGCATTTCCGACCAGGAACACATTACCAGTGAACTCAAGCACGTACACCAGGCTCTCAGGGCTAATGGTTACTCCGACTACACAATCCGCAAAGCCATCACTCCAGTCATGAAGAAGGATCCTCTTGTGGAGTCACTCAAAACCATCACCTTACCCTACATTGCAGAGGTCACTAAAAAGATCTCCAAAATCCTGAATAAACACAAGATCCAGGTCCGATTCAACACAGTACATAAAATCCGTGATCTAGTTCCATCTGTAAAAGATGCTGTTCCAGACATACAGTACCCGGGCGTTTACAAACTAAAGTGCCTCTGTGGTAGTAGCTACATTGGAGAAACCAAACAACATATCTCGGACCGCATCCGCGAACATAAAGCAGACTTGAAACACGGTAGAACGAACTCCTCTGCCGTGACAGATCATTGTTATAATTCAGTGGGCTCACATGACATTGACTGCTCCAAGACGGAGGTTCTTTGCAAACCAACCGGCTACCATGAGAGATTCGTTGATGAGGCCATTCACATATACAAGCACAGAGACAATTTCAACCGAGAAGATGGATTCTGGCTTAGTAACCATTGGAAAGATGTTTTAAACCATTTCCGTTCTTAATTAATTGTATTTTACGATGACCTTCAGACCGCAGCTCTTTCGCTGACATTGACTCTTAATACCTCTCACACCACGGTTAATGGTATGGTTTACAACATGGAGTATAACAGCGCCTCGCAGCTGTCTCTCTCCCCCTCCTCTGTTCCGACCATAGATGAACTCGTCCATCTGAACGGGGCCCGTAGCTATCCGTGTTGCTAAAGTTGAGGGTAAGAATCCACCCATTTTTTTCGCCATATAGCATTGTGATATATAACGACTTATTGTTGGTAGCTTAGCTGATTGGAGAATATATAGAGTTTATTGATAACATTGAGGTAATTTATATTTTAGTTTTTTATTGGTTCACTATGTAGTATTCATTATATATTGTAGTGTATACCCAGTTACTGTGAATAGCTCAGATGTGTAGGCCTTGACTTCAACATAGCCATTTCTGTGACCAGTCACAAGCTAATCACTCAGTTATTTCAATGCTAAATTCGCCTAGTTATTTCAATGCTAAATTCTCCTGTTTGATTTGTACTAGGTGCCTCTGTGAATGTGTATGCTCTGACTTTAACATAGCTATTTCTGTGACCAGTTACAAGCTAATCACTCAGCTATTTCAATGCTAAATTCTATGCTAATTCTTTTGTCAAGGGGTGCCTCTGCGGATGTGTATGCTTTAACTTAGCTATTTCAATGCTAAATTCTATGCTAATTCCTTTGTCAAGGGGTGCCTCTGCGGATGTGTATGCTTTAACTTTAACATAGCCATTTCTGTGACCAGTCACAAGCTAATCACTCAGCCATTTCAATGATAAATTATATGCTAATTCTTTTGTCAAGGTGCTTTGTTTCGTCTCACACAGCTTAAAGGTCGCGATCTGAGCGTGGCTTTTTCACTCCAGCGCTGTCCTCCAGACAGTCTCGTCCCTTCACCTGATGAAGGCCGCTTGTGTTGTGGCCGAAACGTCGTGAGAATATTATTGTGTTATTTTATTTTATCAATTTATTATTTTATTCTCATTCTACGTGACTTTACCGAAAGAACCAAAGAAGAAGGGGTGTATCTTCTTTGTGTATCTTTGGGAGGCCATATAATCTTGGTGGTCTGGCAGCAGAGGGTTTCAATGAGAACTGTTTGGTCTGATCAATTAATGCTGTTGACTTTAACATAGCCATTTCCGTGACCAGTCACAAGCTACACACATGTACACACACACGCACAAGCTAATCCCTCAGCTATTTGATATGTAAACCCCTTTGTCAAGGTGCCTCACTTCTCCCAACCAGCTTAAAGTCGCTACGAATTTTAACAGCGTTCATTGAAGCTCTGTGGATGTGTAGGCCTTTACTTTAACATCTATTTCTGTGACCAGTCACAAGCTAATCCCTTAGCTATTTCAATGCTAAATTACTAGTTGCTTCTGTGGATGTGTAGGTTTTAACTTTAACATAGCCATTCTTGTGACCAGTCACAAGCTAATCCCTCAGCTATTTAATATGTAAACACCTTTGTCAAGGTGCCTCACTTCTCCCAACCAGCTTAAAGTCGCTACAAATCTTAACATCGTTCATTGAAGCTCTGTCGTCCCGACAGGTCTGTACCTTTCACCTGTGGCCGAAATGTCATGAGAATTTTATTGTGTTATTTTATTATTTTATTCTCATTCTACGTGAACTTACCGAAAGAACCAAAGAAGACGACAATGATGACGACGTTGATGATGACGACGATGACGACAATGACAATGATGATGACGACGATGACGACGACGTTCATAATGACGATGATGACGGCGATGACGACGACAACAATAACGACGATGACGACGTCGATAATGATAATGACGACGACGTTGATGATGACGACGATGACGACAATGATGATGACAATGACGACGACGGCGAGTGCCATCTCCCGAGCGGTGCGTTCCCCCCCACCCCCGGCCGCGCTCACCGTCGACCTGGCGGAGCGTCCAGTCGTCGTCGCCGCCGGGCGCCAGCCAGAAGCGGAAGGGGCGGCCGTTGGGGTCCTCGTCGGCGTCCGAGGCGACGACGGCGACGCCGGTGCGGGGGCACGCGGCGGCCCCACGCGGCCACACGGCGGCCGTGGGGGCGTTGTCGTTGACGTCGCTCAGCAGCAACTCCAGCGTGGCGGTACCGCTCGTGACGGGGGAGCCTGCTCACACACACGCACACATACACACGTACACACACGTACACACACACACACGTACACACACGTACACACACACATGTACACACACATGTACACACACACATACACACACACGTACACACACACAAGTACACACACACACACGTACACACACACGTACACACACGCACACACACAAACACACGTACACACACACACACACGTACACGCGGCCACACGGCGGCCGTGGGGGCGTTGTCGTTGACATCGCTCAGCAGCAACTCCAGCGTGGCGGTGCCGCTCGCGACGGGAGAGCCTGCTCCACCGTCGCGACGTGCGCACGCACGCACACACACACACGTACACACACGCACGCACACACACACACGTACACACGTACGCACACACGTACACACACACGTACACACACGCACGCACACACACACACACGTACACACACACACGTACACACACGTACACACACACACGCACACACACACATGTACATACACACGCGCACACACGTACACACACGTATACACACACACGCACGTACACACACGTACACACACGTACACACACACACGTACGTACACACACACGCACGTACACACACACGCACGCACAACACACGTGCACATGCACACACCACACACGTACGTACACACACACGCACGCACACACAGGCACACACACACACACGTACACACGTACACACGCCACACACCACACACGTACGTACACACACACGCACGCACACGTACACACACACACGTACACACATAAAATGTAGTGAAGGTGGGTCACTAGGGGGCGTAGCGTTGGTTACAGAGAGGGGAATTGTGGGTGCAGTAGCCCTCTCTGCCAGCAGGGCATGCAATGTCATGAAACGGGACCTAGGGGGCGTAGTGCTGGTGGCTGTCAGAGGACGTAGCAGCCCGGCTGGCTTGCAGGGCACGTGATAGGCCAAAGGTGACAGATGGGACACGTGGGGCACGGCCTAGACACCTTCTGGTAGGTTTCAGAAGGGGGCGTGGCCGAGGGCGTGGCCAGGCCACGCCGGGGGCCATAAAAGGGAGGTCCCGAGGCCGGGTCGGGGCCGTCTGCTGGAGTGGAGTCCTCGCTGCCGCGCCTTCCCCTGGGTCCTCGCTCTTCACGCTCGGCATTGTGGGTCAGGCAGCATGCCGAGCGTCCTGACCCATCTGCAGTGATCCCATGTGTGAACAGAGTGTCTAAAAGTGTAGAACAAACTTGTGTGTGTGTGCCTCCTACTACCAGCGTCTCAGAAGTGAACCTCTACACATGTACACACACACGTACACACAAACACACGCAGCGACGGCGAGCGTGGCTGTGAGCGTGGGCGTGGCCGCGGGCCCCGCTCCCCTGTAACCCCGCACCGTCGTCAGTCGCCAGGAACGTGGCTGTGTAGACGTTGCGCTGCACGAGAGGCGACTCGCGGTCGAGCTCCGCCGCCGTGCTCACCGCGCCGTCGGCCGCGTCGATGTCAAGCCAGTCGCCCGGCACCCGCAGCTTGCGGTAGCTGCACGCACGCACAAAGATCCCCCAGGTAGCCTCGACGGACTGTCGCGGCGAGTGCTGTTAGTGGCGAGTAGGCAGACACCTACACACAGACGAAGATTCCCCACCGTGTAGCCTCAACAGGATGTAGGGGCAAGTGCTGTTAGCGAGTATAGTGTAGTGTATAGTGTAGTGTATAGTAGTGTAGTGTATAGTAGTGTATAGTGTATAGTAGTGTATAGTGTCGTGTATAGTAGTGTAGTGTATAGTGTAGTGTGAAGTGTAGTGTGTAGTGTATAGTATTGTATAGTGTTGTCTAGTATCACGCCATGAACAGACTGTGGTAACTTACCTGCAGTAGCAGACATACATCAGCAGGGGGTGGTATGTGGGCTGCTAGGGTTCCCCAGACCCCAAGAGGGGGTGGGCTGGGGGAATATTCCAGGATCCCCCAGAACATTCTGGAAGGGAGGCATGGCCAGGGGCGGAGAGACCCTGGAGGGTTATAAAAGCCGGACCCTTGAACGGGTTCGGCAGTCGTCCCCAAGCCGAAGACTGAAGACCGCCGGGCTTAGAGTAGGACCCTGGGAACCCCCAGACCCGACGTCCTTGTGAGGGCAGGGACTTAGTGGGACAGTGGTCGGACCCTGGGAACCCCCAGACCCCACGTCCTTGTAAGGGCCGGGACTTAGTAGGACAGTGGTCGGACCCTGGGTACCCCCAGACCCAACGTCCTTGTGAGGGCAGGGACTTAGTGGGACAGTGGTCGGACCCTGGGTACCCCCAGACCCGACGTCCTTGTGAGGGCAGGGACTTAGTGGGACAGTGGTCGGACCCTGGGTACCCCCAGACCCGACGTCCTTGTGAGGGCAGGGACTTAGTGGGACAGTGGTCGGACCCTGGGTACCCCCAGACCCGACGTCCTTGTGAGGGCAGGGACTTAGTGGGACAGTGGTCGGACCCTAGGTACCCCCAGACCCGCTGTCCTTTTTAGGTTGTTGTGGTTGTTGTTGTGGTTGTTGTTGTGGTTGTTGGGGTTGTTTTGCTTGTTGTTTTGGTTGTTGTGGTTGTTGTTGTGGTTGTTGTGGTTGTTGTTGTGGTTGTTGTTTTGGTTGTTATCCGCTTGGCGGGGAGTTGTCCTCACCGCAGGCTCTGCTTCTGTGCGGTGTCCGGGTCCCGTGCCACCAGGGTGGTGACGGCACTGCCCAGGGCGAGGCCTTCGGCCAGCATCACCTGCTGTAGCCGCGGCTCAAACAGCGGAGCCTCGTTCTCATCCTCAACACTCACCTGCCGGGGAGAGACACGGCGCACGGGGAGACAAGCTGTGGGGGGGAGAGACGCGGCGCACGGGGAGAGACACGGGGAAAAACATAGAGATAGGTACGGGAAGAGACACGGGGAAAAACATGGAGATAGGTACGGGGAGAGACACGGGGAAAAACATGGAGATAGGTACGGGGAGAGACACGGGGAGAGATGCGGGGAGAGATGCGGGGAGAGACGCGCACGGGGAGAGACACGGGGAAAAACATGGAGATAGGAATGGGGAGAGACATGGGGAAAAACATGGAGATAGGTATGGGGAGAGACGAGGGGAAAAACATGGAGATAGGTACGGGGAGAGACACGGGGAAAAACATGGAGATAGGGACGGGGAGAGACACGGGGAAAAACATGGAGATAGGTACGGGGAGAGACACGGGGAAAAACATGGAGATAGGTACGGGGAGAGACACGGGGAGAGATGCGGGGAGAGACACGCACGGGGAGAGACACGGGGAAAAACATGGATATAGGAACGGGGAGAGACACGGGGAAAAACATGGAGATAGGTACGGGGAGAGACGTGGGGAAAAACATGGAGATAGGTAAGGGGAGAGACACGGGGAAAAACATGGAGATAGGCACGGGGAGAGACACAGGGAAAAACATGGAGATAGGTACGGGGAGAGACACGGGTAAAAACATGGAGATAGGTACAGGGAGAGACATGGGGAAAAACATGGAGATAGGTACGGGGAGAGACACGGGGAGAGATGCGGGGAGAGACGCGCATGGGGAGAGACACGGGGAAAAACATGGAGATAGGTACGGGGAGAGACACGGGGAAAAACATGGAGATAGGTACGGGGAGAGACACAGGGAAAAACATGGAGATAGATATGGGGAGAGACACGGGGAGATATGCGGGGAGAGATGCGGGGAGAGATGCGGGGAGAGACGCGCACGGGGAGAGACACAGGGAAAACATGGAGATAGGTACGGGGAGAGACACAGGTAAGAACATGGAGATAGGTACGGGAGAGACATGGGTAAAAACATGGAGATAGGTACGAGGAAAGACGCGGGTAAAAACATGGAGATAGGTATGGGGAGAGACACAGGGAGAGATGCGGGGAGAGATGCGGGGAGAGATGCGGGGAGAGACACGGGGAGAGGTCGGAGGTGGCGGCTTTTCCGCAGGAATCTTTGTTTCGTGGCGGGAGAATCCCAGCAGCTGTGAAGCTCTTGAGCAGCTCGCAGGTGTCCAGAGCCGGGTGCGGGTGGCACGGGAAGACCGTGGGGGGGCCGTGCGTGGGCCATGTGGGGGCCGTGGGGGTCACTCACCGTGACGGTGGCGGTACTCTCTGGAGGGGGCCGCATGGTTTTCACGAGCGGCTCCTCGTTATCCACGAAGACGATGAGTTGGTATGACGATGACGTCTCAAAGTCTAAGGGCTGCGGCGTACACGCACACGTACACACACACGTACACACACACACGTACACACGTACACACACACGTACACACGTACACACACACGTACACACGTACACACACACGTACACACGTGCACACGTACACACACACACGTACACACGTACACACACACGTACACGTACACACACGTACACACACACGTACACACGCACACGTACACACACACACGTACGTACACACGTACACACGCACGTACACACGCACACGTACACACACACGTACACACACGTACACACGCGCACGTACACACACACGTACAAATGTACACACACGTACACACGTACACACACACGTACACACACGTACACACGTACACACACGTACACACGTACACACGCACACACACACGTACACACACGCACACACGTACACACACGGACACACGTACACACGCACACACGCACGTACACACGGACACACGTTAACACACACGCACGCACACGTACAAAAGGCAAAGATCCCCCGTATAGCCTTAGCAGACCGTTTGGCCAAGTGTTGTTAGCGAGCACCTATGAAGACTGGAATGGCACACGTGGGGGTGGGGAGCCAGCACCACGCCCGTCCGCCTTTGTCTCCCCAGTGCTGGCAACGTTGACGTTCGGACCCCGTGCCCCCCCCCTCACCCCCCACTGGACGTCTGTGAAAAAATACCTCCCTAGCTGCCTCCATCTTCTCCCTCCCCATCCTCCCCTCCCTCCCCTCCTTCCCCTTCCTTCCCTCCCCCACTTCCTTCCATCCCCCTCTCCCCTCCCCATCCTCCCCTCCCTCCCCCACCTCCTTCCATCCCCCCCTCCCCTCCCCTCCTTGCATCCCTCCCCTCCCTCCCTCCCCACCCTCGCCATCCTCCCTCCCCTCCCCATCCTCCCCTCCCTCCCCCACCTCCTTCCATCCCCCCCTCCCTCCCTTCCCTCCCTCCCTCCCCCCCTCCATCCCTCCCCTCCTTCCATCCCTCCCCTCCCTCCCTCCCTCCCCTCCTTTCCCCCCCTCCCCTTCCATCCCTCCCCTACCTCCCCTCCCTCCCCTCCCTCCCCTCCCCTCCCTCCTTTGACCCCCTCCCCTCCCTCCCACGCGTTACCTTGACAACGACGATCCTGCCATTGTTGGTGCCGGGGTCGGTCTCCACGACAAACAGGTCGCCGGGGTCTCCCGCCCCCCACTCCCCCCCCCCTGCCCCCCCCCCGCGGAGGGAATAGCGGACACGCCAAGCTGCCGTGCCGGCCTCGTCCGAGTCGATCACTGAGAGGGGCGGCATCGTCACCGGCACCCCCACGGCGTTCTCACGGACCGTGCCGAACCACTACGGCGATGAAGATGCCGAGAGAAGGGGGCGGATAGGGGGGGTGACGTTGTTGTTGTATACCGCCTATGGTGCAGTGTTGAGTCTATGGTGCAGTGTTGAGTCTATGGTGCAGTGTTGAGTCTATGGTGCAGTGTTGAGTCTATGGTGCAGTGTTGAGTCTATGGGGCAGTGTTGAGTCTAAGGGCAGTGTTGAGTCTATGGGCAGTGTTGAGTCTATGGTGCAGTGTTGAGTCTATTGTGCATTGTTGAGTCTAAGGGCAGTGTTGAGTCTATGGTGCAGTGTTGAGTCTATGGTGCAGTGTTTAGTCTATGGAGCAGTGCTGAGTCTATGGTGCAGTGTTGAGTCTATGGAGCAGTGTTGAGTCTATGGTGCAGTGTTGAGTCTATGGTGCAGTGTTGAGTCTATGGGCAGTGTTGAGTCTATGGTGCAGTGTTGAGTCTATGGTGCAGTGTTGAGTCTAAGCGCAGTGTTGAGTCTACGGGGCAGTGTTGAGTCTAAGGGCAGTGTTGAGTCTATGGGCAGTGTTGAGTCTATGGTGCAGTGTTGAGTCTATTGTGCATTGTTGAGTCTAAGGGCAGTGTTGAGTCTATGGTGCAGTGTTGAGTCTATAGTGCAGTGTTGAGTCTATGGAGCAGTGTTGAGTCTATGGTGCAGTGTTGAGTCTATGGTGCAGTGTTGAGTCTATGGGGCAGTGTTGAGTCTAAGGGCAGTGTTGAGTCTATGGGCAGTGTTGAGTCTATGGTGCAGTGTTGAGTCTATTGTGCATTGTTGAGTCTAAGGGCAGTGTTGAGTCTACGGTGCAGTGTTGAGTCTATGGTGTAGTGTTTAGTCTATGGAGCAGTGCTGAGTCTATGGTGCAGTGTTGAGTCTATGGAGCAGTGTTGAGTCTATGGTGCAGTGTTGAGTCTATGGTGCAGTGTTGAGTCTATGGGCAGTGTTGAGTCTATGGTGCAGTGTTGAGTCTATGGTGCAGTGTTGAGTCTAAGCGCAGTGTTGAGTCTATGGGCAGTGTTGAGTCTATGGTGCAGTGTTGAGTCTATTGTGCATTGTTGAGTCTAAGGGCAGTGTTGAGTCTATGGTGCAGTGTTGAGTCTATGGTGCAGTGTTGAGTATATGGAGCAGTGTTGAGTCTATGGTGCAGTGTTGAGTCTATGGTGCAGTGTTGAGTCTATGGGGCAGTGTTGAGTCTAAGGGCAGTGTTGAGTCTATGGGCAGTGTTGAGTCTATGGTGCAGTGTTGAGTCTATTGTGCATTGTTGAGTCTAAGGGCAGTGTTGAGTCTATGGTGCAGTGTTGAGTCTATGGTGCAGTGTTTAGTCTATGGAGCAGTGCTGAGTCTATGGTGCAGTGTTGAGTCTATGGAGCAGTGTTGAGTCTATGGTGCAGTGTTGAGTCTATGGTGCAGTGTTGAGTCTATGGGCAGTGTTGAGTCTATGGTGCAGTGTTGAGTCTATTGTGCAGTGTTGAGTCTAAGCGCAGTGTTGAGTCTATGGGGCAGTGTTGAGTCTAAGGGCAGTGTTGAGTCTATGGGCAGTGTTGAGTCTATGGTGCAGTGTTGAGTCTATTGTGCATTGTTAAGTCTAAAGGCAGTGTTGAGTCTATGGTGCAGTGTTGAGTCTATGGTGCAGTGTTTAGTCTATGGAGCAGTGCTGAGTCTATGGTGAAGTGTTGAGTCTATGGAGCAGTGTTGAGTCTATGGTGCAGTGTTGAGTCTATGGTGCAGTGTTGAGTCTATGGGCAGTGTTGAGTCTATGGAGCAGTATTGAGTCTATTGTGCAGTGTTGAGTCTAAGCGCAGTGTTGAGTCTATGGTGCAGTGTTGAGTCTATGGTGCAGTGTTCAGTCTATGGAGCAGTGCTGAGTCTATGGTGCAGTGTTGAGTCTATGGCGCAGTGTTGAGTCTATGGTGCAGTGTTGAGTCTATGGTGCAGTGTTGAGTCTATGGTGCAGTGTTGAGTCTATGGTGCAGTGTTGAGTCTATTGTGCAGTGTTGAGTCTATGGTGCAGTGTTGAGTCTATGGTGCAGTGTTGAGTCTATGGTGCAGTGTTGAGTCTATGGTGCAGTGTTGAGTCTTTGGTGCAGTGTTGAGTCTATGGTGCAGTGTTGAGTCTATGTTGCAGTGTTGAGTCTATGGTGCAGTGTTGAGTCTTTGGTGCAGTGTTGAGTCTATGGTGCAGTGTTGAGTCTATATTGCAGTGTTGAGTCTATGGTGCAGTGTTGAGTCTATGGGCAGTGTTGAGTCTATGGTGCAGTGTTGAGTCTATTGTGCATTGTTGAGTCTAAGGGCAGTGTTGAGTCTATGGTGCAGTGTTGAGTCTATGGTGCAGTGTTTAGTCTATGGAGCAGTGCTGAGTCTATGGTGCAGTGTTGAGTCTATGGAGCAGTGTTGAGTCTATGGTGCAGTGTTGAGTCTATGGTGCAGTGTTGAGTCTATGGGCAGTGTTGAGTCTATGGTGCAGTGTTGAGTCTATTGTGCAGTGTTGAGTCTAAGCGCAGTGTTGAGTCTATGGTGCAGTGTTGAGTCTATGGTGCAGTGTTTAGTCTATGGAGCAGTGCTGAGTCTATGGTGCAGTGTTGAGTCTATGGCGCAGTGTTGAGTCTATGGTGCAGTGTTGAGTCTATGGTGCAGTGTTGAGTCTATGGTGCAGTGTTGAGTCTATGGTGCAGTGTTGAGTCTATTGTGCAGTGTTGAGTCTATGGTGCAGTGTTGAGTCTATGGTGCAGTGTTGAGTCTATGGTGCAGTGTTGAGTCTATGTTGCAGTGTTGAGTCTATGGTGCAGTGTTGAGTCTTTGGTGCAGTGTTGAGTCTATGGTGCAGTGTTGAGTCTATATTGCAGTGTTGAGTCTATGGTGCAGTGTTGAGTCTATGGGCAGTGTTGAGTCTATGGTGCAGTGTTGAGTCTATGGTGCAGTGTGGAGTCTATGGTGCAGTGTTGAGTCTATGGTGCAGTGTTGAGTCTATGGTGCAGTGCTGAGTCTATGTTGCAGTGTTGAGTCTATGGGCAGTGTTGAGTCTATGGTGCAGTGTTGAGTCTATCGTGCAGTGTTGAGTCTAAGGGCAGTGTTGAGTCTATGGTGCAGTGCTGAGTCTATGGTGCAGTGGTGAGTCTATGGTGCAGTGTTGAGTCTATGGTACAGTGTTTGGTCTATGGTGCAGTGTTGAGTCTATGGTGCAGTGTTGAGTCTATGGTGCAGTGTTGAGTCTATAGTGCAGTGTTGAGTCTATGGTGCAGTGTTGAGTCTATGGGCAGTGTTGAGTCTATGGTGCAGTGTTGAGTCTATGGTGCAGTGTTGAGTCTATGGTGCAGTGTTGAGTCTATGGTGCAATGTTGAGTCTATGGTGCAGTGTTTAGTCTATGGAGCAGTGCTGAGTCTATGGTGCAGTGTTGAGTCTATGGAGCAGTGTTGAGTCTATGGTGCAGTGTTGAGTCTATGGTGCAGTGTTGAGTCTATGGGCAGTGTTGAGTCTATGGTGCAGTGTTTAGTCTATGGAGCAGTGCTGAGTCTATGGTGCAGTGTTGAGTCTATGGAGCAGTGTTGAGTCTATGGTGTAGTGTTTAGTCTATGGAGCAGTGCTGAGTCTATGGTGCAGTGTTGAGTCTATGGAGCAGTGTTGAGTCTATGGTGCAGTGTTGAGTCTATGGTGCAGTGTTGAGTCTATGGGCAGTGTTGAGTCTATGGTGAAGTGTTGAGTCTATGGTGCAGTGTTGAGTCTAAGCGCAGTGTTGATTCTATGGGGCAGTGTTGAGTCTATGGTGCAGTGTTGAGTCTATGGAGCAGTGTTGAGTCTATGGTGCAGTGTTGAGTCTATGGTGCAGTGTTGAGTCTATGGGCAGTGTTGAGTCTATGGTGCAGTGTTGAGTCTATGGTGCAGTGTTGAGTCTAAGCGCAGTGTTGAGTCTATGGGGCAGTGTTGAGTCTAAGGGCAGTGTTGAGTCTATGGGCAGTGTTGAGTCTATGGTGCAGTGTTGAGTCTATTGTGCATTGTTGAGTCTAAGGGCAGTGTTGAGTCTATGGTGCAGTGTTGAGTCTATGGTGCAGTGTTGAGTCTATGGAGCAGTGTTGAGTCTATGGTGCAGTGTTGAGTCTACGGTGCAGTGTTGAGTCTATGGGGCAGTGTTGAGTCTAAGGGCAGTGTTGAGTCTATGGGCAGTGTTGAGTCTATGGTGCAGTGTTGAGTCTATTGTGCATTGTTGAGTCTAAGGGCAGTGTTGAGTCTATGGTGCAGTGTTGAGTCTATGGTGCAGTGTTTAGTCTATGGAGCAGTGCTGAGTCTATGGTGCAGTGTTGAGTCTATGGAGCAGTGTTGAGTCTATGGTGCAGTGTTGAGTCTATGGTGCAGTGTTGAGTCTATGGGCAGTGTTGAGTCTATGGTGCAGTGTTGAGTCTATTGTGCAGTGTTGAGTCTAAGCGCAGTGTTGAGTCTATGGGGCAGTGTTGAGTCTAAGGGCAGTGTTGAGTCTATGGGCAGTGTTGAGTTTATGGTGCAGTGTTGAGTCTATTGTGCATTGTTGAGTCTAAAGGCAGTGTTGAGTCTATGGTGCAGTGTTGAGTCTATGGAGCAGTGTTTAGTCTATGGAGCAGTGCTGAGTCTATGGTGAAGTGTTGAGTCTATGGAGCAGTGTTGAGTCTATGGTGCAGTGTTGAGTCTATGGTGCAGTGTTGAGTCTATGGGCAGTGTTGAGTCTATGGTGCAGTGTTTAGTCTATGGAGCAGTGCTGAGTCTATGGTGCAGTGTTGAGTCTATGGAGCAGTGTTGAGTCTATGGTGTAGTGTTTAGTCTATGGAGCAGTGCTGAGTCTATGGTGCAGTGTTGAGTCTATGGAGCAGTGTTGAGTCTATGGTGCAGTGTTGAGTCTATGGTGCAGTGTTGAGTCTATGGGCAGTGTTGAGTCTATGGTGCAGTGTTGAGTCTATGGTGCAGTGTTGAGTCTAAGCGCAGTGTTGAGTCTATGGGGCAGTGTTGAGTCTATGGTGCAGTGTTGAGTCTATGGAGCAGTGTTGAGTCTATGGTGCAGTGTTGAGTCTATGGTGCAGTGTTGAGTCTATGGGCAGTGTTGAGTCTATGGTGCAGTGTTGAGTCTATGGTGCAGTGTTGAGTCTAAGCGCAGTGTTGAGTCTATGGGGCAGTGTTGAGTCTAAGGGCAGTGTTGAGTCTATGGGCAGTGTTGAGTCTATGGTGCAGTGTTGAGTCTATTGTGCATTGTTGAGTCTAAGGGCAGTGTTGAGTCTATGGTGCAGTGTTGAGTCTATGGTGCAGTGTTGAGTCTATGGTGCAGTGTTGAGTCTAAGCGCAGTGTTGAGTCTATGGGGCAGTGTTGAGTCTAAGGGCAGTGTTGAGTCTATGGGCAGTGTTGAGTCTATGGTGCAGTGTTGAGTCTATTGTGCATTGTTGAGTCTAAGGGCAGTGTTGAGTCTATGGTGCAGTGTTGAGTCTATGGTGCAGTGTTGAGTCTATGGTGCAGTGTTGAGTCTATGGGGCAGTGTTGAGTCTAAGGGCAGTGTTGAGTCTATGGGCAGTGTTGAGTCTATGGTGCAGTGTTGAGTCTATTGTGCATTGTTGAGTCTAAGGGCAGTGTTGAGTCTATGGTGCAGTGTTGAGTCTATGGTGCAGTGTTTAGTCTATGGAGCAGTGCTGAGTCTATGGTGCAGTTTTGAGTCTATGGAGCAGTGTTGAGTCTATGGTGCAGTGTTGAGTCTATGGTGCAGTGTTGAGTCTATGGGCAGTGTTGAGTCTATGGTGCAGTGTTGAGTCTATTGTGCAGTGTTGAGTCTAAGCGCAGTGTTGAGTCTATGGGGCAGTGTTGAGTCTAAGGGCAGTGTTGAGTCTATGGGCAGTGTTGAGTCTATGGTGCAGTGTTGAGTCTATTGTGCATTGTTGAGTCTAAAGGCAGTGTTGAGTCTATGGTGCAGTGTTGAGTCTATGGTGCAGTGTTTAGTCTATGGAGCAGTGCTGAGTCTATGGTGAAGTGTTGAGTCTATGGAGCAGTGTTGAGTCTATGGTGCAGTGTTGAGTCTATGGTGCAGTGTTGAGTCTATGGGCAGTGTTGAGTCTATGGTGCAGTATTGAGTCTATTGTGCAGTGTTGAGTCTAAGCGCAGTGTTGAGTCTATGGTGCAGTGTTGAGTCTATGGTGCAGTGTTCAGTCTATGGAGCAGTGTTGAGTCTATGGTGCAGTGTTGAGTCTATGGTGCAGTGTTGAGTCTATGGGGCAGTGTTGAGTCTAAGGGCAGTGTTGAGTCTATGGGCAGTGTTGAGTCTATGGTGCAGTGTTGAGTCTATTGTGCATTGTTGAGTCTAAGGGCAGTGTTGAGTCTATGGTGCAGTGTTGAGTCTATGGTGCAGTGTTTAGTCTATGGAGCAGTGCTGAGTCTATGGTGCAGTGTTGAGTCTATGGAGCAGTGTTGAGTCTATGGTGCAGTGTTGAGTCTATGGTGCAGTGTTGAGTCTATGGGCAGTGTTGAGTCTATGGTGCAGTATTGAGTCTATTGTGCAGTGTTGAGTCTAAGCGCAGTGTTGAGTCTATGGTGCAGTGTTGAGTCTATGGTGCAGTGTTTAGTCTATGGAGCAGTGCTGAGTCTATGGTGCAGTGTTGAGTCTATGGAGCAGTGTTGAGTCTATGGTGTAGTGTTTAGTCTATGGAGCAGTGCTGAGTCTATGGTGCAGTGTTGAGTCTATGGAGCAGTGTTGAGTCTATGGTGCAGTGTTGAGTCTATGGTGCAGTGTTGAGTCTATGGGCAGTGTTGAGTCTATGGTGCAGTGTTGAGTCTATGGTGAAGTGTTGAGTCTAAGCGCAGTGTTGAGTCTATGGGGCAGTGTTGAGTCTATGGTGCAGTGTTGAGTCTATGGAGCAGTGTTGAGTCTATGGTGCAGTGTTGAGTCTATGGTGCAGTGTTGAGTCTATGGGCAGTGTTGAGTCTATGGTGCAGTGTTGAGTCTATGGTGCAGTGTTGAGTCTAAGCGCAGTGTTGAGTCTATGGGGCAGTGTTGAGTCTAAGGGCAGTGTTGAGTCTATGGGCAGTGTTGGGTCTATGGTGCAGTGTTGAGTCTATTGTGCATTGTTGAGTCTAAGGGCAGTGTTGAGTCTATGGTGCAGTGTTGAGTCTATGGTGCAGTGTTGAGTCTATGGAGCAGTGTTGAGTCTATGGTGCAGTGTTGAGTCTACGGTGCAGTGTTGAGTCTATGGGGCAGTGTTGAGTCTAAGGGTAGTGTTGAGTCTATGAGCAGTGTTGAGTCTATGGTGCAGTGTTGAGTCTATTGTGCATTGTTGAGTCTAAGGGCAGTGTTGAGTCTATGGTGCAGTGTTGAGTCTATGGTGCAGTGTTTAGTCTATGGAGCAGTGCTGAGTCTATGGTGCAGTGTTGAGTCTATGGAGCAGTGTTGAGTCTATGGTGCAGTGTTGAGTCTATGGTGCAGTGTTGAGTCTATGGGCAGTGTTGAGTCTATGGTGCAGTGTTGAGTCTATTGTGCAGTGTTGAGTCTAAGCGCAGTGTTTAGTCTATGGGGCAGTGTTGAGTCTAAGGGCAGTGTTGAGTCTATGGGCAGTGTTGAGTCTATGGTGCAGTGTTGAGTCTATTGTGCATTGTTGAGTCTAAAGGCAGTGTTGAGTCTATGGTGCAGTGTTGAGTCTATGGAGCAGTGTTTAGTCTATGGAGCAGTGCTGAGTCTATGGTGAAGTGTTGAGTCTATGGAGCAGTGTTGAGTCTATGGTGCAGTGTTGAGTCTATGGTGCAGTGGTGAGTCTATGGGCAGTGTTGAGTCTATGGTGCAGTGTTTAGTCTATGGAGCAGTGCTGAGTCTATGGTGCAGTGTTGAGTCTATGGAGCAGTGTTGAGTCTATGGTGTAGTGTTTAGTCTATGGAGCAGTGCTGAGTCTATGGTGCAGTGTTGAGTCTATGGAGCAGTGTTGAGTCTATGGTGCAGTGTTGAGTCTATGGTGCAGTGTTGAGTCTATGGGCAGTGTTGAGTCTATGGTGCAGTGTTGAGTCTATGGTGCAGTGTTGAGTCTAAGCGCAGTGTTGAGTCTATGGGGCAGTGTTGAGTCTATGGTGCAGTGTTGAGTCTATGGAGCAGTGTTGAGTCTATGGTGCAGTGTTGAGTCTATGGTGCAGTGTTGAGTCTATGGGCAGTGTTGAGTCTATGGTGCAGTGTTGAGTCTATGGTGCAGTGTTGAGTCTAAGCGCAGTGTTGAGTCTATGGGGCAGTGTTGAGTCTAAGGGCAGTGTTGAGTCTATGGGCAGTGTTGAGTCTATGGTGCAGTGTTGAGTCTATTGTGCATTGTTGAGTCTAAGGGCAGTGTTGAGTCTATGGTGCAGTGTTGAGTCTATGGTGCAGTGTTGAGTCTATGGAGCAGTGTTGAGTCTATGGTGCAGTGTTGAGTCTATGGTGCAGTGTTGAGTCTATGGGGCAGTGTTGAGTCTAAGGGCAGTGTTGAGTCTATGGGCAGTGTTGAGTCTATGGTGCAGTGTTGAGTCTATTGTGCATTGTTGAGTCTAAGGGCAGTGTTGAGTCTATGGTGCAGTGTTGAGTCTATGGTGCAGTGTTTAGTCTATGGAGCAGTGCTGAGTCTATGGTGCAGTGTTGAGTCTATGGAGCAGTGTTGAGTCTATGGTGCAGTGTTGAGTCTATGGTGCAGTGTTGAGTCTTTGGGCAGTGTTGAGTCTATGGTGCAGTGTTGAGTCTATTGTGCAGTGTTGAGTCTAAGCGCAGTGTTGAGTCTATGGGGCAGTGTTGAGTCTAAGGGCAGTGTTGAGTCTATGGGCAGTGTTGAGTCTATGGTGCAGTGTTGAGTCTATTGTGCATTGTTGAGTCTAAAGGCAGTGTTGAGTCTATGGTGCAGTGTTGAGTCTATGGTGCAGTGTTTAGTCTATGGAGCAGTGCTGAGTCTATGGTGAAGTGTTGAGTCTATGGAGCAGTGTTGAGTCTATGGTGCAGTGTTGAGTCTATGGTGCAGTGTTGAGTCTATGGGCAGTGTTGAGTCTATGGTGCAGTATTGAGTCTATTGTGCAGTGTTGAGTCTAAGCGCAGTGTTGAGTCTATGGTGCAGTGTTGAGTCTATGGTGCAGTGTTCAGTCTATGGAGCAGTGTTGAGTCTATGGTGCAGTGTTGAGTCTATGGTGCAGTGTTGAGTCTATGGGGCAGTGTTGAGTCTAAGGGCAGTGTTGAGTCTATGGGCAGTGTTGAGTCTATGGTGCAGTGTTGAGTCTATTGTGCATTGTTGAGTCTAAGGGCAGTGTTGAGTCTATGGTGCAGTGTTGAGTCTATGGTGCAGTGTTTAGTCTATGGAGCAGTGCTGAGTCTATGGTGCAGTGTTGAGTCTATGGAGCAGTGTTGAGTCTATGGTGCAGTGTTGAGTCTATGGTGCAGTGTTGAGTCTATGGGCAGTGTTGAGTCTATGGTGCAGTATTGAGTCTATTGTGCAGTGTTGAGTCTAAGCGCAGTGTTGAGTCTATGGTGCAGTGTTGAGTCTATGGTGCAGTGTTCAGTCTATGGAGCAGTGTTGAGTCTATGGTGCAGTGTTGAGTCTATGGTGCAGTGTTGAGTCTATGGGGCAGTGTTGAGTCTAAGGGCAGTGTTGAGTCTATGGGCAGTGTTGAGTCTATGGTGCAGTGTTGAGTCTATTGTGCATTGTTGAGTCTAAGGGCAGTGTTGAGTCTATGGTGCAGTGTTGAGTCTATGGTGCAGTGTTTAGTCTATGGAGCAGTGCTGAGTCTATGGTGCAGTGTTGAGTCTATGGAGCAGTGTTGAGTCTATCGTGCAGTGTTGAGTCTATGGTGCAGTGTTGAGTCTATGGGCAGTGTTGAGTCTATGGTGCAGTGTTGAGTCTATTGTGCAGTGTTGAGTCTAAGCGCAGTGTTGAGTCTATGGGGCAGTGTTGAGTCTAAGGGCAGTGTTGAGTCTATGGGCAGTGTTGAGTCTATGGTGCAGTGTTGAGTCTATTGTGCATTGTTGAGTCTAAAGGCAGTGTTGAGTCTATGGTGCAGTGTTGAGTCTATGGTGCAGTGTTTAGTCTATGGAGCAGTGCTGAGTCTATGGTGAAGTGTTGAGTCTATGGAGCAGTGTTGAGTCTATGGTGCAGTGTTGAGTCTATGGTGCAGTGTTGAGTCTATGGGCAGTGTTGAGTCTATGGTGCAGTATTGAGTCTATTGTGCAGTGTTGAGTCTAAGCGCAGTGTTGAGTCTATGGTGCAGTGTTGAGTCTATGGTGCAGTGTTGAGTCTATGGTGCAGTGTTGAGTCTATGGTGCAGTGTTGAGTCTATGGTGCAGTGTTGAGTCTATTGTGCAGTGTTGAGTCTATGGTGCAGTGTTGAGTCTATGGTGCAGTGTTGAGTCTATGGTGCAGTGTTGAGTCTATGGTGCAGTGTTGAGTCTATGTTGCAGTGTTGAGTCTATGGTGCAGTGTTGAGTCTTTGGTGCAGTGTTGAGTCTATGGTGCAGTGTTGAGTCTATATTGCAGTGTTGAGTCTATGGTGCAGTGTTGAGTCTATGGGCAGTGTTGAGTCTATGGTGCAGTGTTGAGTCTATTGTGCATTGTTGAGTCTAAGGGCAGTGTTGAGTCTATGGTGCAGTGTTGAGTCTATGGTGCAGTGTTTATTCTATGGAGCAGTGCTGAGTCTATGGTGCAGTGTTGAGTCTATGGAGCAGTGTTGAGTCTATGGTGCAGTGTTGAGTCTATGGTGCAGTGTTGAGTCTATATTGCAGTGTTGAGTCTATGGTGCAGTGTTGAGTCTATGGGCAGTGTTGAGTCTATGGTGCAGTGTTGAGTCTATGGTGCAGTGTTGAGTCTATGGTGCAGTGTTGAGTCTATGGTGCAGTGTTGAGTCTATGGGCAGTGTTGAGTCTATGGTGCAGTGTTGAGTCTATTGTGCAGTGTTGAGTCTAAGCGCAGTGTTGAGTCTATGGTGCAGTGTTGAGTCTATGGTGCAGTGTTTAGTCTATGGAGCAGTGCTGAGTCTATGGTGCAGTGTTGAGTCTATGGCGCAGTGTTGAGTCTATGGTGCAGTGTTGAGTCTATGGTGCAGTGTTGAGTCTATGGTGCAGTGTTGAGTCTATTGTGCAGTGTTGAGTCTATGGTGCAGTGTTGAGTCTATGGTGCAGTGTTGAGTCTATGGTGCAGTGTTGAGTCTATGGTGCAGTGTTGAGTCTATGGTGCAGTGTTGAGTCTTTGGTGCAGTGTTGAGTCTATGGTGCAGTGTTGAGTCTATGGTGCAGTGTTGAGTCTATGGTGCAGTGTTGAGTCTATGGTGCAGTGTTGAGTCTATGGGCAGTGTTGAGTCTATGGTGCAGTGTTGAGTCTATGGGCAGTGTTGAGTCTATGGTGCAGTGTTGAGTCTATGGTGCAGTGTTGAGTCTATGGTGCAGTGTTGAGTCTATGGTGCAGTGCTGAGTCTATGTTGCAGTGTTGAGTCTATGGGCAGTGTTGAGTCTATGGTGCAGTGTTGAGTCTATCGTGCAGTGTTGAGTCTAAGGGCAGTGTTGAGTCTATGGTGCAGTGCTGAGTCTATGGTGCAGTGGTGAGTCTATGGTGCAGTGCTGAGTCTATGGTGCAGTGTTGAGTCTATGGTGCAGTGTTGAGTCTATAGTGCAGTGTTGAGTCTAAAGGCAGTGTTGAGTCTATGGTGCAGTGTTGAGTCTATGGTGCAGTGTTTAGTCTATGGAGCAGTGCTGAGTCTATGGTGAAGTGTTGAGTCTATGGAGCAGTGTTGAGTCTATGGTGCAGTGTTGAGTCTATGGTGCAGTGTTGAGTCTATGGGCAGTGTTGAGTCTATGGTGCAGTATTGAGTCTATTGTGCAGTGTTGAGTCTAAGCGCAGTGTTGAGTCTATGGTGCAGTGTTGAGTCTATGGTGCAGTGTTCAGTCTATGGAGCAGTGTTGAGTCTATGGTGCAGTGTTGAGTCTATGGTGCAGTGTTGAGTCTATGGGGCAGTGTTGAGTCTAAGGGCAGTGTTGAGTCTATGGGCAGTGTTGAGTCTATGGTGCAGTGTTGAGTCTATTGTGCATTGTTGAGTCTAAGGGCAGTGTTGAGTCTATGGTGCAGTGTTGAGTCTATGGTGCAGTGTTTAGTCTATGGAGCAGTGCTGAGTCTATGGTGCAGTGTTGAGTCTATGGAGCAGTGTTGAGTCTATGGTGCAGTGTTGAGTCTATGGTGCAGTGTTGAGTCTATGGGCAGTGTTGAGTCTATGGTGCAGTATTGAGTCTATTGTGCAGTGTTGAGTCTAAGCGCAGTGTTGAGTCTATGGTGCAGTGTTGAGTCTATGGTGCAGTGTTTAGTCTATGGAGCAGTGCTGAGTCTATGGTGCAGTGTTGAGTCTATGGAGCAGTGTTGAGTCTATGGTGTAGTGTTTAGTCTATGGAGCAGTGCTGAGTCTATGGTGCAGTGTTGAGTCTATGGAGCAGTGTTGAGTCTATGGTGCAGTGTTGAGTCTATGGTGCAGTGTTGAGTCTATGGGCAGTGTTGAGTCTATGGTGCAGTGTTGAGTCTATGGTGAAGTGTTGAGTCTAAGCGCAGTGTTGAGTCTATGGGGCAGTGTTGAGTCTATGGTGCAGTGTTGAGTCTATGGAGCAGTGTTGAGTCTATGGTGCAGTGTTGAGTCTATGGTGCAGTGTTGAGTCTATGGGCAGTGTTGAGTCTATGGTGCAGTGTTGAGTCTATGGTGCAGTGTTGAGTCTAAGCGCAGTGTTGAGTCTATGGGGCAGTGTTGAGTCTAAGGGCAGTGTTGAGTCTATGGGCAGTGTTGGGTCTATGGTGCAGTGTTGAGTCTATTGTGCATTGTTGAGTCTAAGGGCAGTGTTGAGTCTATGGTGCAGTGTTGAGTCTATGGTGCAGTGTTGAGTCTATGGAGCAGTGTTGAGTCTATGGTGCAGTGTTGAGTCTACGGTGCAGTGTTGAGTCTATGGGGCAGTGTTGAGTCTAAGGGTAGTGTTGAGTCTATGAGCAGTGTTGAGTCTATGGTGCAGTGTTGAGTCTATTGTGCATTGTTGAGTCTAAGGGCAGTGTTGAGTCTATGGTGCAGTGTTGAGTCTATGGTGCAGTGTTGAGTCTAAGCGCAGTGTTTAGTCTATGGAGCAGTGCTGAGTCTATGGTGCAGTGTTGAGTCTATGGAGCAGTGTTGAGTCTATGGTGCAGTGTTGAGTCTATGGTGCAGTGTTGAGTCTATGGGCAGTGTTGAGTCTATGGTGCAGTGTTGAGTCTATTGTGCAGTGTTGAGTCTAAGCGCAGTGTTTAGTCTATGGGGCAGTGTTGAGTCTAAGGGCAGTGTTGAGTCTATGGGCAGTGTTGAGTCTATGGTGCAGTGTTGAGTCTATTGTGCATTGTTGAGTCTAAAGGCAGTGTTGAGTCTATGGTGCAGTGTTGAGTCTATGGAGCAGTGTTTAGTCTATGGAGCAGTGCTGAGTCTATGGTGAAGTGTTGAGTCTATGGAGCAGTGTTGAGTCTATGGTGCATTGTTGAGTCTAAGGGCAGTGTTGAGTCTATGGTGCAGTGTTGAGTCTATGGTGCAGTGTTGAGTCTATGGAGCAGTGTTGAGTCTATGGTGCAGTGTTGAGTCTATGGAGCAGTGTTGAGTCTATGGTGTAGTGTTTAGTCTATGGAGCAGTGCTGAGTCTATGGTGCAGTGTTGAGTCTATGGAGCAGTGTTGAGTCTATGGTGCAGTGTTGAGTCTATGGTGCAGTGTTGAGTCTATGGGCAGTGTTGAGTCTATGGTGCAGTGTTGAGTCTATGGTGCAGTGTTGAGTCTAAGCGCAGTGTTGAGTCTATGGGGCAGTGTTGAGTCTATGGTGCAGTGTTGAGTCTATGGGCAGTGTTGAGTCTATGGTGCAGTGTTGAGTCTATGGTGCAGTGTTGAGTCTAAGCGCAGTGTTGAGTCTATGGGGCAGTGTTGAGTCTAAGGGCAGTGTTGAGTCTATGGGCAGTGTTGAGTCTATGGTGCAGTGTTGAGTCTATTGTGCATTGTTGAGTCTAAGGGCAGTGTTGAGTCTATGGTGCAGTGTTGAGTCTATGGTGCAGTGTTGAGTCTATGGAGCAGTGTTGAGTCTATGGTGCAGTGTTGAGTCTATGGTGCAGTGTTGAGTCTATGGGGCAGTGTTGAGTCTAAGGGCAGTGTTGAGTCTATGGGCAGTGTTGAGTCTATGGTGCAGTGTTGAGTCTATTGTGCATTGTTGAGTCTAAGGGCAGTGTTGAGTCTATGGTGCAGTGTTGAGTCTATGGTGCAGTGTTTAGTCTATGGAGCAGTGCTGAGTCTATGGTGCAGTGTTGAGTCTATGGAGCAGTGTTGAGTCTATGGTGCAGTGTTGAGTCTATGGTGCAGTGTTGAGTCTTTGGGCAGTGTTGAGTCTATGGTGCAGTGTTGAGTCTATTGTGCAGTGTTGAGTCTAAGCGCAGTGTTGAGTCTATGGGGCAGTGTTGAGTCTAAGGGCAGTGTTGAGTCTATGGGCAGTGTTGAGTCTATGGTGCAGTGTTGAGTCTATTGTGCATTGTTGAGTCTAAAGGCAGTGTTGAGTCTATGGTGCAGTGTTGAGTCTATGGTGCAGTGTTTAGTCTATGGAGCAGTGCTGAGTCTATGGTGAAGTGTTGAGTCTATGGAGCAGTGTTGAGTCTATGGTGCAGTGTTGAGTCTATGGTGCAGTGTTGAGTCTATGGGCAGTGTTGAGTCTATGGTGCAGTATTGAGTCTATTGTGCAGTGTTGAGTCTAAGCGCAGTGTTGAGTCTATGGTGCAGTGTTGAGTCTATGGTGCAGTGTTCAGTCTATGGAGCAGTGTTGAGTCTATGGTGCAGTGTTGAGTCTATGGTGCAGTGTTGAGTCTATGGGGCAGTGTTGAGTCTAAGGGCAGTGTTGAGTCTATGGGCAGTGTTGAGTCTATGGTGCAGTGTTGAGTCTATTGTGCATTGTTGAGTCTAAGGGCAGTGTTGAGTCTATGGTGCAGTGTTGAGTCTATGGTGCAGTGTTTAGTCTATGGAGCAGTGCTGAGTCTATGGTGCAGTGTTGAGTCTATGGAGCAGTGTTGAGTCTATGGTGCAGTGTTGAGTCTATGGTGCAGTGTTGAGTCTATGGGCAGTGTTGAGTCTATGGTGCAGTATTGAGTCTATTGTGCAGTGTTGAGTCTAAGCGCAGTGTTGAGTCTATGGTGCAGTGTTGAGTCTATGGTGCAGTGTTCAGTCTATGGAGCAGTGTTGAGTCTATGGTGCAGTGTTGAGTCTATGGTGCAGTGTTGAGTCTATGGGGCAGTGTTGAGTCTAAGGGCAGTGTTGAGTCTATGGGCAGTGTTGAGTCTATGGTGCAGTGTTGAGTCTATTGTGCATTGTTGAGTCTAAGGGCAGTGTTGAGTCTATGGTGCAGTGTTGAGTCTATGGTGCAGTGTTTAGTCTATGGAGCAGTGCTGAGTCTATGGTGCAGTGTTGAGTCTATGGAGCAGTGTTGAGTCTATGGTGCAGTGTTGAGTCTATGGTGCAGTGTTGAGTCTATGGGCAGTGTTGAGTCTATGGTGCAGTGTTGAGTCTATTGTGCAGTGTTGAGTCTAAGCGCAGTGTTGAGTCTATGGGGCAGTGTTGAGTCTAAGGGCAGTGTTGAGTCTATGGGCAGTGTTGAGTCTATGGTGCAGTGTTGAGTCTATTGTGCATTGTTGAGTCTAAAGGCAGTGTTGAGTCTATGGTGCAGTGTTGAGTCTATGGTGCAGTGTTTAGTCTATGGAGCAGTGCTGAGTCTATGGTGAAGTGTTGAGTCTATGGAGCAGTGTTGAGTCTATGGTGCAGTGTTGAGTCTATGGTGCAGTGTTGAGTCTATGGGCAGTGTTGAGTCTATGGTGCAGTATTGAGTCTATTGTGCAGTGTTGAGTCTAAGCGCAGTGTTGAGTCTATGGTGCAGTGTTGAGTCTATGGTGCAGTGTTCAGTCTATGGAGCAGTGCTGAGTCTATGGTGCAGTGTTTAGTCTATGGAGCAGTGCTGAGTCTATGGTGAAGTGTTGAGTCTATGGAGCAGTGTTGAGTCTATGGTGCAGTGTTGAGTCTATGGTGCAGTGTTGAGTCTATGGTGCAGTGTTGAGTCTATGG
The DNA here is from genome assembly GCF_048934315.1 of Petromyzon marinus. Classification (NCBI taxonomy): domain Eukaryota; kingdom Metazoa; phylum Chordata; class Hyperoartia; order Petromyzontiformes; family Petromyzontidae; genus Petromyzon; species Petromyzon marinus. The sequence continues at coordinate 187,185 of NW_027422661.1, forward strand.
TGCAGTGTTGAGTCTATGGTGCAGTGTTGAGTCTATTGTGCAGTGTTGAGTCTATGGTGCAGTGTTGAGTCTATGGTGCAGTGTTGAGTCTATGGTGCAGTGTTGAGTCTATGGTGCAGTGTTGAGTCTTTGGTGCAGTGTTGAGTCTATGGTGCAGTGTTGAGTCTATGTTGCAGTGTTGAGTCTATGGTGCAGTGTTGAGTCTTTGGTGCAGTGTTGAGTCTATGGTGCAGTGTTGAGTCTATATTGCAGTGTTGAGTCTATGGTGCAGTGTTGAGTCTATGGGCAGTGTTGAGTCTATGGTGCAGTGTTGAGTCTATTGTGCATTGTTGAGTCTAAGGGCAGTGTTGAGTCTATGGTGCAGTGTTGAGTCTATGGTGCAGTGTTTATTCTATGGAGCAGTGCTGAGTCTATGGTGCAGTGTTGAGTCTATGGAGCAGTGTTGAGTCTATGGTGCAGTGTTGAGTCTATGGTGCAGTGTTGAGTCTATGGGCAGTGTTGAGTCTATGGTGCAGTGTTGAGTCTATTGTGCAGTGTTGAGTCTAAGCGCAGTGTTGAGTCTATGGTGCAGTGTTGAGTCTATGGTGCAGTGTTTAGTCTATGGAGCAGTGCTGAGTCTATGGTGCAGTGTTGAGTCTATGGCGCAGTGTTGAGTCTATGGTGCAGTGTTGAGTCTATGGTGCAGTGTTGAGTCTATGGTGCAGTGTTGAGTCTATGGTGCAGTGTTGAGTCTATTGTGCAGTGTTGAGTCTATGGTGCAGTGTTGAGTCTATGGTGCAGTGTTGAGTCTATGGTGCAGTGTTGAGTCTATGTTGCAGTGTTGAGTCTATGGTGCAGTGTTGAGTCTTTGGTGCAGTGTTGAGTCTATGGTGCAGTGTTGAGTCTATATTGCAGTGTTGAGTCTATGGTGCAGTGTTGAGTCTATGGGCAGTGTTGAGTCTATGGTGCAGTGTTGAGTCTATGGTGCAGTGTTGAGTCTATGGTGCAGTGTTGAGTCTATGGTGCAGTGCTGAGTCTATGTTGCAGTGTTGAGTCTATGGGCAGTGTTGAGTCTATGGTGCAGTGTTGAGTCTATCGTGCAGTGTTGAGTCTAAGGGCAGTGTTGAGTCTATGGTGCAGTGCTGAGTCTATGGTGCAGTGGTGAGTCTATGGTGCAGTGCTGAGTCTATGGTGCAGTGTTGAGTCTATGGTGCAGTGTTGAGTCTATAGTGCAGTGTTGAGTCTATGGTGCAGTGTTGAGTCTATTGTGCATTGTTGAGTCTAAAGGCAGTGTTGAGTCTATGGTGCAGTGTTGAGTCTATGGTGCAGTGTTTAGTCTATGGAGCAGTGCTGAGTCTATGGTGAAGTGTTGAGTCTATGGAGCAGTGTTGAGTCTATGGCGCAGTGTTGAGTCTATGGTGCAGTGTTGAGTCTATGGGCAGTGTTGAGTCTATGGTGCAGTATTGAGTCTATTGTGCAGTGTTGAGTCTAAGCGCAGTGTTGAGTCTATGGTGCAGTGTTGAGTCTATGGTGCAGTGTTCAGTCTATGGAGCAGTGCTGAGTCTATGGTGCAGTGTTGAGTCTATGGCGCAGTGTTCAGTCTATGGTGCAGTGTTGAGTCTATGGTGCAGTGTTGAGTCTATGGTGCAGTGTTGAGTCTATGGTGCAGTGTTGAGTCTATTGTGTAGTGTTGAGTCTATGGTGCAGTGTTGAGTCTATGGTGCAGTGTTGAGTCTATGGTGCAGTGTTGAGTCTATGGTGCAGTGTTGAGTCTTTTGTGCAGTGTTGAGTCTATGGTGCAGTGTTGAGTCTATGTTGCAGTGTTGAGTCTATGGTGCAGTGTTGAGTCTTTGATGCAGTGTTGAGTCTATGGTGCAGTGTTGAGTCTATATTGCAGTGTTGAGTCTATGGTGCAGTGTTGAGTCTATGGGCAGTGTTGAGTCTATGGTGCAGTGTTGAGTCTATTGTGCATTGTTGAGTCTAAGGGCAGTGTTGAGTCTATGGTGCAGTGTTGAGTCTATGGTGCAGTGTTTAGTCTATGGAGCAGTGCTGAGTCTATGGTGCAGTGTTGAGTCTATGGAGCAGTGTTGAGTCTATGGTGCAGTGTTGAGTCTATGGTGCAGTGTTGAGTCTATGGGCAGTGTTGAGTCTATGGTGCAGTGTTGAGTCTATTGTGCAGTGTTGAGTCTAAGCGCAGTGTTGAGTCTATGGTGCAGTGTTGAGTCTATGGTGCAGTGTTTAGTCTATGGAGCAGTGCTGAGTCTATGGTGCAGTGTTGAGTCTATGGCGCAGTGTTGAGTCTATGGTGCAGTGTTCAGTCTATGGTGCAGTGTTGAGTCTATGGTGCAGTGTTGAGTCTATGGTGCAGTGTTGAGTCTATTGTGCAGTGTTGAGTCTATGGTGCAGTGTTGAGTCTATGGTGCAGTGTTGAGTCTATGGTGCAGTGTTGAGTCTATGTTGCAGTGTTGAGTCTATGGTGCAGTGTTGAGTCTTTGGTGCAGTGTTGAGTCTATGGTGCAGTGTTGAGTCTATATTGCAGTGTTGAGTCTATGGTGCAGTGTTGAGTCTATGGGCAGTGTTGAGTCTATGGTGCAGTGTTGAGTCTATGGTGCAGTGTGGAGTCTATGGTGCAGTGTTGAGTCTATGGTGCAGTGTTGAGTCTATGGTGCAGTGCTGAGTCTATGTTGCAGTGTTGAGTCTATGGGCAGTGTTGAGTCTATGGTGCAGTGTTGAGTCTATCGTGCAGTGTTGAGTCTAAGGGCAGTGTTGAGTCTATGGTGCAGTGCTGAGTCTATGGTGCAGTGGTGAGTCTATGGTGCAGTGTTGAGTCTATGGTACAGTGTTTGGTCTATGGTGCAGTGTTGAGTCTATGGTGCAGTGTTGAGTCTATGGTGCAGTGTTGAGTCTATAGTGCAGTGTTGAGTCTATGGTGCAGTGTTGAGTCTATGGGCAGTGTTGAGTCTATGGTGCAGTGTTGAGTCTATGGTGCAGTGTTGAGTCTATGGTGCAGTGTTGAGTCTATGGTGCAGTGTTGAGTCTATGGTGCAGTGTTTAGTCTATGGAGCAGTGCTGAGTCTATGGTGCAGTGTTGAGTCTATGGAGCAGTGTTGAGTCTATGGTGCAGTGTTGAGTCTATGGTGCAGTGTTGAGTCTATGGGCAGTGTTGAGTCTATGGTGCAGTGTTTAGTCTATGGAGCAGTGCTGAGTCTATGGTGCAGTGTTGAGTCTATGGAGCAGTGTTGAGTCTATGGTGTAGTGTTTAGTCTATGGAGCAGTGCTGAGTCTATGGTGCAGTGTTGAGTCTATGGAGCAGTGTTGAGTCTATGGTGCAGTGTTGAGTCTATGGTGCAGTGTTGAGTCTATGGGCAGTGTTGAGTCTATGGTGCAGTGTTGAGTCTATGGTACAGTGTTGAGTCTAAGCGCAGTGTTGAGTCTATGGGGCAGTGTTGAGTCTATGGTGCAGTGTTGAGTCTATGGAGCAGTGTTGAGTCTATGGTGCAGTGTTGAGTCTATGGTGCAGTGTTGAGTCTATCGTGCAGTGTTGAGTCTAAGGGCAGTGTTGAGTCTATGGTGCAGTGCTGAGTCTATGGTGCAGTGGTGAGTCTATGGTGCAGTGTTGAGTCTATGGTACAGTGTTTGGTCTATGGTGCAGTGTTGAGTCTATGGTGCAGTGTTGAGTCTATGGTGCAGTGTTGAGTCTATAGTGCAGTGTTGAGTCTATGGTGCAGTGTTGAGTCTATGGGCAGTGTTGAGTCTATGGTGCAGTGTTGAGTCTATGGTGCAGTGTTGAGTCTATGGTGCAGTGTTGAGTCTATGGTGCAGTGTTGAGTCTATGGTGCAGTGTTTAGTCTATGGAGCAGTGCTGAGTCTATGGTGCAGTGTTGAGTCTATGGAGCAGTGTTGAGTCTATGGTGCAGTGTTGAGTCTATGGTGCAGTGTTGAGTCTATGGGCAGTGTTGAGTCTATGGTGCAGTGTTTAGTCTATGGAGCAGTGCTGAGTCTATGGTGCAGTGTTGAGTCTATGGAGCAGTGTTGAGTCTATGGTGTAGTGTTTAGTCTATGGAGCAGTGCTGAGTCTATGGTGCAGTGTTGAGTCTATGGAGCAGTGTTGAGTCTATGGTGCAGTGTTGAGTCTATGGTGCAGTGTTGAGTCTATGGGCAGTGTTGAGTCTATGGTGCAGTGTTGAGTCTATGGTGCAGTGTTGAGTCTAAGCGCAGTGTTGAGTCTATGGGGCAGTGTTGAGTCTATGGTGCAGTGTTGAGTCTATGGAGCAGTGTTGAGTCTATGGTGCAGTGTTGAGTCTATGGTGCAGTGTTGAGTCTATGGGCAGTGTTGAGTCTATGGTGCAGTGTTGAGTCTATGGTGCAGTGTTGAGTCTAAGCGCAGTGTTGAGTCTATGGGGCAGTGTTGAGTCTAAGGGCAGTGTTGAGTCTATGGGCAGTGTTGAGTCTATGGTGCAGTGTTGAGTCTATTGTGCATTGTTGAGTCTAAGGGCAGTGTTGAGTCTATGGTGCAGTGTTGAGTCTATGGTGCAGTGTTGAGTCTATGGAGCAGTGTTGAGTCTATGGTGCAGTGTTGAGTCTACGGTGCAGTGTTGAGTCTATGGGGCAGTGTTGAGTCTAAGGGCAGTGTTGAGTCTATGGGCAGTGTTGAGTCTATGGTGCAGTGTTGAGTCTATTGTGCATTGTTGAGTCTAAGGGCAGTGTTGAGTCTATGGTGCAGTGTTGAGTCTATGGTGCAGTGTTTAGTCTATGGAGCAGTGCTGAGTCTATGGTGCAGTGTTGAGTCTATGGAGCAGTGTTGAGTCTATGGTGCAGTGTTGAGTCTATGGTGCAGTGTTGAGTCTATGGGCAGTGTTGAGTCTATGGTGCAGTGTTGAGTCTATTGTGCAGTGTTGAGTCTAAGCGCAGTGTTGAGTCTATGGGGCAGTGTTGAGTCTAAGGGAAGTGTTGAGTCTATGGGCAGTGTTGAGTCTATGGTGCAGTGTTGAGTCTATTGTGCATTGTTGAGTCTAAAGGCAGTGTTGAGTCTATGGTGCAGTGTTGAGTCTATGGAGCAGTGTTTAGTCTATGGAGCAGTGCTGAGTCTATGGTGAAGTGTTGAGTCTATGGAGCAGTGTTGAGTCTATGGTGCAGTGTTGAGTCTATGGTGCAGTGTTGAGTCTATGGGCAGTGTTGAGTCTATGGTGCAGTGTTTAGTCTATGGAGCAGTGCTGAGTCTATGGTGCAGTGTTGAGTCTATGGAGCAGTGTTGAGTCTATGGTGTAGTGTTTAGTCTATGGAGCAGTGCTGAGTCTATGGTGCAGTGTTGAGTCTATGGAGCAGTGTTGAGTCTATGGTGCAGTGTTGAGTCTATGGTGCAGTGTTGAGTCTATGGGCAGTGTTGAGTCTATGGTGCAGTGTTGAGTCTATGGCGCAGTGTTGAGTCTAAGCGCAGTGTTGAGTCTATGGGGCAGTGTTGAGTCTATGGTGCAGTGTTGAGTCTATGGAGCAGTGTTGATTCTATGGTGCAGTGTTGAGTCTATGGTGCAGTGTTGAGTCTATGGGCAGTGTTGAGTCTATGGTGCAGTGTTGAGTCTATGGTGCAGTGTTGAGTTTAAGCGCAGTGTTGAGTCTATGGGGCAGTGTTGAGTCTAAGGGCAGTGTTGAGTCTATGGGCAGTGTTGAGTCTATGGTGCAGTGTTGAGTCTATTGTGCATTGTTGAGTCTAAGGGCAGTGTTGAGTCTATGGTGCAGTGTTGAGTCTATGGTGCAGTGTTGAGTCTATGGAGCAGTGTTGAGTCTATGGTGCAGTGTTGAGTCTATGGTGCAGTGTTGAGTCTAAGGGCAGTGTTGAGTCTATGGGCAGTGTTGAGTCTATGGTGCAGTGTTGAGTCTATTGTGCATTGTTGAGTCTAAGGGCAGTGTTGAGTCTATGGTGCAGTGTTGAGTCTATGGTGCAGCGTTTAGTCTATGGAGCAGTGCTGAGTCTATGGTGCAGTGTTGAGTCTATGGAGCAGTGTTGAGTCTATGGTGCAGTGTTGAGTCTATGGTGCAGTGTTGAGTCTATGGGCAGTGTTGAGTCTATGGTGCAGTGTTGAGTCTATTGTGCAGTGTTGAGTCTAAGCGCAGTGTTGAGTCTATGGGGCAGTGTTGAGTCTAAGGGCAGTGTTGAGTCTATGGGCAGTGTTGAGTCTATGGTGCAGTGTTGAGTCTATTGTGCATTGTTGAGTCTAAAGGCAGTGTTGAGTCTATGGTGCAGTGTTGAGTCTATGGTGCAGTGTTTAGTCTATGGAGCAGTGCTGAGTCTATGGTGAAGTGTTGAGTCTATGGAGCAGTGTTGAGTCTATGGTGCAGTGTTGAGTCTATGGTGCAGTGTTGAGTCTATGGGCAGTGTTGAGTCTATGGTGCAGTATTGAGTCTATTGTGCAGTGTTGAGTCTAAGCGCAGTGTTGAGTCTATGGTGCAGTGTTGAGTCTATGGTGCAGTGTTCAGTCTATGGAGCAGTGTTGAGTCTATGGTGCAGTGTTGAGTCTATGGTGCAGTGTTGAGTCTATGGGGCAGTGTTGAGTCTAAGGGCAGTGTTGAGTCTATGGGCAGTGTTGAGTCTATGGTGCAGTGTTGAGTCTATTGTGCATTGTTGAGTCTAAGGGCAGTGTTGAGTCTATGGTGCAGTGTTGAGTCTATGGTGCAGTGTTTAGTCTATGGAGCAGTGCTGAGTCTATGGTGCAGTGTTGAGTCTATGGAGCAGTGTTGAGTCTATGGTGCAGTGTTGAGTCTATGGTGCAGTGTTGAGTCTATGGGCAGTGTTGAGTCTATGGTGCAGTGTTGAGTCTATTGTGCAGTGTTGAGTCTAAGCGCAGTGTTGAGTCTATGGGGCAGTGTTGAGTCTAAGGGCAGTGTTGAGTCTATGGGCAGTGTTGAGTCTATGGTGCAGTGTTGAGTCTATTGTGCATTGTTGAGTCTAAAGGCAGTGTTGAGTCTATGGTGCAGTGTTGAGTCTATGGTGCAGTGTTTAGTCTATGGAGCAGTGCTGAGTCTATGGTGAAGTGTTGAGTCTATGGAGCAGTGTTGAGTCTATGGTGCAGTGTTGAGTCTATGGTGCAGTGTTGAGTCTATGGGCAGTGTTGAGTCTATGGTGCAGTATTGAGTCTATTGTGCAGTGTTGAGTCTAAGCGCAGTGTTGAGTCTATTGTGCAGTGTTGAGTCTAAGCGCAGTGTTGAGTCTATGGTGCAGTGTTGAGTCTATGGTGCAGTGTTCAGTCTATGGAGCAGTGTTGAGTCTATGGTGCAGTGTTGAGTCTATGGTGCAGTGTTGAGTCTATGGGGCAGTGTTGAGTCTAAGGGCAGTGTTGAGTCTATGGGCAGTGTTGAGTCTATGGTGCAGTGTTGAGTCTATTGTGCATTGTTGAGTCTAAGGGCAGTGTTGAGTCTATGGTGCAGTGTTGAGTCTATGGTGCAGTGTTTAGTCTATGGAGCAGTGCTGAGTCTATGGTGCAGTGTTGAGTCTATGGAGCAGTGTTGAGTCTATGGTGCAGTGTTGAGTCTATGGTGCAGTGTTGAGTCTATGGGCAGTGTTGAGTCTATGGTGCAGTGTTGAGTCTATTGTGCAGTGTTGAGTCTAAGCGCAGTGTTGAGTCTATGGGGCAGTGTTGAGTCTAAGGGCAGTGTTGAGTCTATGGGCAGTGTTGAGTCTATGGTGCAGTGTTGAGTCTATTGTGCATTGTTGAGTCTAAAGGCAGTGTTGAGTCTATGGTGCAGTGTTGAGTCTATGGTGCAGTGTTTAGTCTATGGAGCAGTGCTGAGTCTATGGTGAAGTGTTGAGTCTATGGAGCAGTGTTGAGTCTATGGTGCAGTGTTGAGTCTATGGTGCAGTGTTGAGTCTATGGGCAGTGTTGAGTCTATGGTGCAGTATTGAGTCTATTGTGCAGTGTTGAGTCTAAGCGCAGTGTTGAGTCTATGGTGCAGTGTTGAGTCTATGGTGCAGTGTTCAGTCTATGGAGCAGTGCTGAGTCTATGGTGCAGTGTTGAGTCTATGGCGCAGTGTTGAGTCTATGGTGCAGTGTTGAGTCTATGGTGCAGTGTTGAGTCTATGGTGCAGTGTTGAGTCTATGGTGCAGTGTTGAGTCTATTGTGCAGTGTTGAGTCTATGGTGCAGTGTTGAGTCTATGGTGCAGTGTTGAGTCTATGGTGCAGTGTTGAGTCTATGGTGCAGTGTTGAGTCTTTTGTGCAGTGTTGAGTCTATGGTGCAGTGTTGAGTCTATGTTGCAGTGTTGAGTCTATGGTGCAGTGTTGAGTCTTTGGTGCAGTGTTGAGTCTATGGTGCAGTGTTGAGTCTATATTGCAGTGTTGAGTCTATGGTGCAGTGTTGAGTCTATGGGCAGTGTTGAGTCTATGGTGCAGTGTTGAGTCTATTGTGCATTGTTGAGTCTAAGGGCAGTGTTGAGTCTATGGTGCAGTGTTGAGTCTATGGTGCAGTGTTTAGTCTATGGAGCAGTGCTGAGTCTATGGTGCAGTGTTGAGTCTATGGAGCAGTGTTGAGTCTATGGTGCAGTGTTGAGTCTATGGTGCAGTGTTGAGTCTATGGGCAGTGTTGAGTCTATGGTGCAGTGTTGAGTCTATTGTGCAGTGTTGAGTCTAAGCGCAGTGTTGAGTCTATGGTGCAGTGTTGAGTCTATGGTGCAGTGTTTAGTCTATGGAGCAGTGCTGAGTCTATGGTGCAGTGTTGAGTCTATGGCGCAGTGTTGAGTCTATGGTGCAGTGTTGAGTCTATGGTGCAGTGTTGAGTCTATGGTGCAGTGTTGAGTCTATGGTGCAGTGTTGAGTCTATTGTGCAGTGTTGAGTCTATGGTGCAGTGTTGAGTCTATGGTGCAGTGTTGAGTCTATGGTGCAGTGTTGAGTCTATGTTGCAGTGTTGAGTCTATGGTGCAGTGTTGAGTCTTTGGTGCAGTGTTGAGTCTATGGTGCAGTGTTGAGTCTATATTGCAGTGTTGAGTCTATGGTGCAGTGTTGAGTCTATGGGCAGTGTTGAGTCTATGGTGCAGTGTTGAGTCTATGGTGCAGTGTTGAGTCTATGGTGCAGTGTTGAGTCTATGGTGTAGTGCTGAGTCTATGTTGCAGTGTTGAGTCTATGGGCAGTGTTGAGTCTATGGTGCAGTGTTGAGTCTATCGTGCAGTGTTGAGTCTAAGGGCAGTGTTGAGTCTATGGTGCAGTGCTGAGTCTATGGTGCAGTGGTGAGTCTATAGTGCAGTGCTGAGTCTATGGTGCAGTGTTGAGTCTATGGTGCAGTGTTGAGTCTATAGTGCAGTGTTGAGTCTATGGTGCAGTGTTGAGTCTATTGTGCATTGTTGAGTCTAAAGGCAGTGTTGAGTCTATGGTGCAGTGTTGAGTCTATGGTGCAGTGTTTAGTCTATGGAGCAGTGCTGAGTCTATGGTGAAGTGTTGAGTCTATGGAGCAGTGTTGAGTCTATGGTGCAGTGTTGAGTCTATGGTGCAGTGTTGAGTCTATTGGCAGTGTTGAGTCTATGGTGCAGTATTGAGTCTATTGTGCAGTGTTGAGTCTAAGCGCAGTGTTGATTCTATGGTGCAGTGTTGAGTCTATGGTGCAGTGTTCAGTCTATGGAGCAGTGCTGAGTCTATGGTGCAGTGTTGAGTCTATGGCGCAGTGTTGAGTCTATGGTGCAGTGTTGAGTCTATGGTGCAGTGTTGAGTCTATGGTGCAGTGTTGAGTCTATGGTGCAGTGTTGAGTCTATTGTGCAGTGTTGAGTCTATGGTGCAGTGTTGAGTCTATGGTGCAGTGTTGAGTCTATGGTGCAGTGTTGAGTCTATGGTGCAGTGTTGAGTCTTTGGTGCAGTGTTGAGTCTATGGTGCAGTGTTGAGTCTATGTTGCAGTGTTGAGTCTATGGTGCAGTGTTGAGTCTTTGGTGCAGTGTTGAGTCTATGGTGCAGTGTTGAGTCTATATTGCAGTGTTGAGTCTATGGTGCAGTGTTGAGTCTATGGGCAGTGTTGAGTCTATGGTGCAGTGTTGAGTCTATTGTGCATTGTTGAGTCTAAGGGCAGTGTTGAGTCTATGGTGCAGTGTTGAGTCTATGGTGCAGTGTTTAGTCTATGGAGCACTGCTGAGTCTATGGTGCAGTGTTGAGTCTATGGAGCAGTGTTGAGTCTATGGTGCAGTGTTGAGTCTATGGTGCAGTGTTGAGTCTATGGGCAGTGTTGAGTCTATGGTGCAGTGTTGAGTCTATTGTGCAGTGTTGAGTCTAAGCGCAGTGTTGAGTCTATGGTGCAGTGTTGAGTCTATGGTGCAGTGTTTAGTCTATGGAGCAGTGCTGAGTCTATGGTGCAGTGTTGAGTCTATGGTGCAGTGTTTAGTCTATGGAGCAGTGCTGAGTCTATGGTGCAGTGTTGAGTCTATGGAGCAGTGTTGAGTCTATGGTGCAGTGTTGAGTCTATGGTGCAGTGTTGAGTCTATGGGCAGTGTTGAGTCTATGGTGCAGTGTTTAGTCTATGGAGCAGTGCTGAGTCTATGGTGCAGTGTTGAGTCTATGGAGCAGTGTTGAGTCTATGGTGCAGTGTTGAGTCTATGGTGCAGTGTTGAGTCTATGGTGCAGTGTTGAGTCTATGGTGCAGTGTTTAGTCTATGGAGCAGTGCTGAGTCTATGGTGCAGTGTTGAGTCTATGGCGCAGTGTTGAGTCTATGGTGCAGTGTTGCGTCTATGGTGCAGTGTTGAGTCTATGTTGCAGTGTTGAGTCTATGGTGCAGTGTTGAGTCTATTGTGCAGTGTTGAGTCTATGGTGCAGTGTTGAGTCTATGGTGCAGTGTTGAGTCTATGGTGCAGTGTTGAGTCTATGGTGCAGTGTTGAGTCTATGGTGCAGTGTTGAGTCTTTGGTGCAGTGTTGAGTCTATGGTGCAGTGTTGAGTCTATGGTGCAGTGTTGAGTCTATGGTGCAGTGTTGAGTCTATGGTGCAGTGTTGAGTCTATGGTGCAGTTCTGAGTCTATGGTGCAGTGTTGAGTCTATGGGCAGTGTTGAGTCTATGGTGCAGTGTTGAGTCTAAGCGCAGTGTTGATTCTATGGTGCAGTGTTGAGTCTATGGTGCAGTGTTCAGTCTATGGTGTAGTGCTGAGTCTATGTTGCAGTGTTGAGTCTATGGGCAGTGTTGAGTCTATGGTGCAGTGTTGAGTCTATCGTGCAGTGTTGAGTCTAAGGGCAGTGTTGAGTCTATGGTGCAGTGCTGAGTCTATGGTGCAGTGTTGAGTCTATTGTGCAGTGTTGAGTCTATGGTGCAGTGTTGAGTCTATGGTGCAGTGTTGAGTCTATGGTGCAGTGTTGAGTCTATGGTGCAGTGTTGAGTCTATGGTGCAGTGTTGAGTCTTTGGTGCAGTGTTGAGTCTATGGTGCAGTGTTGAGTCTATGGTGCAGTGTTGAGTCTATGGTGCAGTGTTGAGTCTATGGTGCAGTGTTGAGTCTATGGTGCAGTTCTGAGTCTATGGTGCAGTGTTGAGTCTATGGGCAGTGTTGAGTCTATGGTGCAGTGTTGAGTCTAAGCGCAGTGTTGATTCTATGGTGCAGTGTTGAGTCTATGGTGCAGTGTTCAGTCTATGGTGTAGTGCTGAGTCTATGTTGCAGTGTTGAGTCTATGGGCAGTGTTGAGTCTATGGTGCAGTGTTGAGTCTATCGTGCAGTGTTGAGTCTAAGGGCAGTGTTGAGTCTATGGTGCAGTGCTGAGTCTATGGTGCAGTGGTGAGTCTATGGTGCAGTGCTGAGTCTATGGTGCAGTGTTGAGTCTATGGTGCAGTGTTGAGTCTATAGTGCAGTGTTGAGTCTATGGTGCAGTGTTGAGTCTATTGTGCATTGTTGAGTCTAAAGGCAGTGTTGAGTCTATGGTGCAGTGTTGAGTCTATGGTGCAGTGTTTAGTCTATGGAGCAGTGCTGAGTCTATGGTGAAGTGTTGAGTCTATGGAGCAGTGTTGAGTCTATGGTGCAGTGTTGAGTCTATGGTGCAGTGTTGAGTCTATGGGCAGTGTTGAGTCTATGGTGCAGTATTGAGTCTATTGTGTAGTGTTGAGTCTAAGCGCAGTGTTGATTCTATGGTGCAGTGTTGAGTCTATGGTGCAGTGTTCAGTCTATGGAGCAGTGCTGAGTCTATGGTGCAGTGTTGAGTCTATGGCGCAGTGTTGAGTCTATGGTGCAGTGTTGAGTCTATGGTGCAGTGTTGAGTCTATGGTGCAGTGTTGAGTCTATGGTGCAGTGTTGAGTCTATTGTGCAGTGTTGAGTCTATGGAGCAGTGCTGAGTCTATGGTGCAGTGTTGAGTCTATGGCGCAGTGTTGAGTCTATGGTGCAGTGTTGCGTCTATGGTGCAGTGTTGAGTCTATGTTGCAGTGTTGAGTCTATGGTGCAGTGTTGAGTCTATTGTGCAGTGTTGAGTCTATGGTGCAGTGTTGAGTCTATGGTGCAGTGTTGAGTCTATGGTGCAGTGTTGAGTCTATGGTGCAGTGTTGAGTCTATGGTGCAGTGTTGAGTCTTTGGTGCAGTGTTGAGTCTATGGTGCAGTGTTGAGTCTATGGTGCAGTGTTGAGTCTATGGTGCAGTGTTGAGTCTATGGTGCAGTGTTGAGTCTATGGTGCAGTTCTGAGTCTATGGTGCAGTGTTGAGTCTATGGGCAGTGTTGAGTCTATGGTGCAGTGTTGAGTCTAAGCGCAGTGTTGATTCTATGGTGCAGTGTTGAGTCTATGGTGCAGTGTTCAGTCTATGGTGTAGTGCTGAGTCTATGTTGCAGTGTTGAGTCTATGGGCAGTGTTGAGTCTATGGTGCAGTGTTGAGTCTATCGTGCAGTGTTGAGTCTAAGGGCAGTGTTGAGTCTATGGTGCAGTGCTGAGTCTATGGTGCAGTGTTGAGTCTATTGTGCAGTGTTGAGTCTATGGTGCAGTGTTGAGTCTATGGTGCAGTGTTGAGTCTATGGTGCAGTGTTGAGTCTATGGTGCAGTGTTGAGTCTATGGTGCAGTGTTGAGTCTTTGGTGCAGTGTTGAGTCTATGGTGCAGTGTTGAGTCTATGGTGCAGTGTTGAGTCTATGGTGCAGTGTTGAGTCTATGGTGCAGTGTTGAGTCTATGGTGCAGTTCTGAGTCTATGGTGCAGTGTTGAGTCTATGGGCAGTGTTGAGTCTATGGTGCAGTGTTGAGTCTAAGCGCAGTGTTGATTCTATGGTGCAGTGTTGAGTCTATGGTGCAGTGTTCAGTCTATGGTGTAGTGCTGAGTCTATGTTGCAGTGTTGAGTCTATGGGCAGTGTTGAGTCTATGGTGCAGTGTTGAGTCTATCGTGCAGTGTTGAGTCTAAGGGCAGTGTTGAGTCTATGGTGCAGTGCTGAGTCTATGGTGCAGTGGTGAGTCTATGGTGCAGTGCTGAGTCTATGGTGCAGTGTTGAGTCTATGGTGCAGTGTTGAGTCTATAGTGCAGTGTTGAGTCTATGGTGCAGTGTTGAGTCTATTGTGCATTGTTGAGTCTAAAGGCAGTGTTGAGTCTATGGTGCAGTGTTGAGTCTATGGTGCAGTGTTTAGTCTATGGAGCAGTGCTGAGTCTATGGTGAAGTGTTGAGTCTATGGAGCAGTGTTGAGTCTATGGTGCAGTGTTGAGTCTATGGTGCAGTGTTGAGTCTATGGGCAGTGTTGAGTCTATGGTGCAGTATTGAGTCTATTGTGTAGTGTTGAGTCTAAGCGCAGTGTTGATTCTATGGTGCAGTGTTGAGTCTATGGTGCAGTGTTCAGTCTATGGAGCAGTGCTGAGTCTATGGTGCAGTGTTGAGTCTATGGCGCAGTGTTGAGTCTATGGTGCAGTGTTGAGTCTATGGTGCAGTGTTGAGTCTATGGTGCAGTGTTGAGTCTATGGTGCAGTGTTGAGTCTATTGTGCAGTGTTGAGTCTATGGTGCAGTGTTGAGTCTATGGTGCAGTGTTGAGTCTTTGGTGCAGTGTTGAGTCTATGGTGCAGTGTTGAGTCTATGTTGCAGTGTTGAGTCTATGGTGCAGTGTTGAGTCTTTGGTGCAGTGTTGAGTCTATGGTGCAGTGTTGAGTCTATATTGCAGTGTTGAGTCTATGGTGCAGTGTTGAGTCTATGGGCAGTGTTGAGTCTATGGTGCAGTGTTGAGTCTATTGTGCATTGTTGAGTCTAAGGGCAGTGTTGAGTCTATGGTGCAGTGTTGAGTCTATGGTGCAGTGTTTAGTCTATGGAGCACTGCTGAGTCTATGGTGCAGTGTTGAGTCTATGGAGCAGTGTTGAGTCTATGGTGCAGTGTTGAGTCTATGGTGCAGTGTTGAGTCTATGGGCAGTGTTGAGTCTATGGTGCAGTGTTGAGTCTATTGTGCAGTGTTGAGTCTAAGCGCAGTGTTGAGTCTATGGTGCAGTGTTGAGTCTATGGTGCAGTGTTTAGTCTATGGAGCAGTGCTGAGTCTATGGTGCAGTGTTGAGTCTATGGTGCAGTGTTTAGTCTATGGAGCAGTGCTGAGTCTATGGTGCAGTGTTGAGTCTATGGAGCAGTGTTGAGTCTATGGTGCAGTGTTGAGTCTATGGTGCAGTGTTGAGTCTATGGGCAGTGTTGAGTCTATGGTGCAGTGTTTAGTCTATGGAGCAGTGCTGAGTCTATGGTGCAGTGTTGAGTCTATGGAGCAGTGTTGAGTCTATGGTGCAGTGTTGAGTCTATGGTGCAGTGTTGAGTCTATGGTGCAGTGTTGAGTCTATGGTGCAGTGTTTAGTCTATGGAGCAGTGCTGAGTCTATGGTGCAGTGTTGAGTCTATGGCGCAGTGTTGAGTCTATGGTGCAGTGTTGCGTCTATGGTGCAGTGTTGAGTCTATGTTGCAGTGTTGAGTCTATGGTGCAGTGTTGAGTCTATTGTGCAGTGTTGAGTCTATGGTGCAGTGTTGAGTCTATGGTGCAGTGTTGAGTCTATGGTGCAGTGTTGAGTCTATGGTGCAGTGTTGAGTCTATGGTGCAGTGTTGAGTCTTTGGTGCAGTGTTGAGTCTATGGTGCAGTGTTGAGTCTATGGTGCAGTGTTGAGTCTATGGTGCAGTGTTGAGTCTATGGTGCAGTGTTGAGTCTATGGTGCAGTTCTGAGTCTATGGTGCAGTGTTGAGTCTATGGGCAGTGTTGAGTCTATGGTGCAGTGTTGAGTCTATCGTGCAGTGTTGAGTCTATGGTGCAGTGTTGAGTCTATGGTGCAGTGTTGAGTCTATGGTGCAGTGTTGAGTCTATGGTGCAGTGTTGAGTCTATGGGCAGTGTTGAGTCTATGGTGCAGTATTGAGTCTATTGTGCAGTGTTGAGTCTAAGCGCAGTGTTGAGTCTATGGTGCAGTGTTGAGTCTATGGTGCAGTGTTCAGTCTATGGAGCAGTGCTGAGTCTATGGTGCAGTGTTGAGTCTATGGCGCAGTGTTGAGTCTATGGTGCAGTGTTGAGTCTATGGTGCAGTGTTGAGTCTATGGTGCAGTGTTGAGTCTATGGTGCAGTGTTGAGTCTATTGTGCAGTGTTGAGTCTATGGTGCAGTGTTGAGTCTATGGTGCAGTGTTGAGTCTATGGTGCAGTGTTGAGTCTATGGTGCAGTGTTGAGTCTTTGGTGCAGTGTTGAGTCTATGGTGCAGTGTTGAGTCTATGTTGCAGTGTTGAGTCTATGGTGCAGTGTTGAGTCTTTGGTGCAGTGTTGAGTCTATGGTGCAGTGTTGAGTCTATATTGCAGTGTTGAGTCTATGGTGCAGTGTTGAGTCTATGGGCAGTGTTGAGTCTATTGTGCAGTGTTGAGTCTATTGTGCATTGTTGAGTCTAAGGGCAGTGTTGAGTCTATGGTGCAGTGTTGAGTCTATGGTGCAGTGTTTAGTCTATGGAGCAGTGCTGAGTCTATGGTGCAGTGTTGAGTCTATGGAGCAGTGTTGAGTCTATGGTGCAGTGTTGAGTCTATGGTGCAGTGTTGAGTCTATGGGCAGTGTTGAGTCTATGGTGCAGTGTTGAGTCTATTGTGCAGTGTTGAGTCTAAGCGCAGTGTTGAGTCTATGGTGCAGTGTTGAGTCTATGGTGCAGTGTTTAGTCTATGGAGCAGTGCTGAGTCTATGGTGCAGTGTTGAGTCTATGGCGCAGTGTTGAGTCTATGGTGCAGTGTTGAGTCTATGGTGCAGTGTTGAGTCTATGGTGCAGTGTTGAGTCTATGGTGCAGTGTTGAGTCTATTGTGCAGTGTTGAGTCTATGGTGCAGTGTTGAGTCTATGGTGCAGTGTTGAGTCTATGGTGCAGTGTTGAGTCTATGTTGCAGTGTTGAGTCTATGGTGCAGTGTTGAGTCTTTGGTGCAGTGTTGAGTCTATGGTGCAGTGTTGAGTCTATATTGCAGTGTTGAGTCTATGGTGCAGTGTTGAGTCTATGGGCAGTGTTGAGTCTATGGTGCAGTGTTGAGTCTATGGTGCAGTGTTGAGTCTATCGTGCAGTGTTGAGTCTATGGTGTAGTGCTGAGTCTATGTTGCAGTGTTGAGTCTATGGGCAGTGTTGAGTCTATGGTGCAGTGTTGAGTCTATCGTGCAGTGTTGAGTCTAAGGGCAGTGTTGAGTCTATGGTGCAGTGCTGAGTCTATGGTGCAGTGGTGAGTCTATGGTGCAGTGCTGAGTCTATGGTGCAGTGTTGAGTCTATGGTGCAGTGTTGAGTCTATAGTGCAGTGTTGAGTCTATGGTGCAGTGTTGAGTCTATTGTGCATTGTTGAGTCTAAAGGCAGTGTTGAGTCTATGGTGCAGTGTTGAGTCTATGGTGCAGTGTTTAGTCTATGGAGCAGTGCTGAGTCTATGGTGAAGTGTTGAGTCTATGGAGCAGTGTTGAGTCTATGGTGCAGTGTTGAGTCTATGGTGCAGTGTTGAGTCTATGGGCAGTGTTGAGTCTATGGTGCAGTATTGAGTCTATTGTGCAGTGTTGAGTCTAAGCGCAGTGTTGAGTCTATGGTGCAGTGTTGAGTCTATTGTGCAGTGTTCAGTCTATGGAGCAGTGCTGAGTCTATGGTGCAGTGTTGAGTCTATGGCGCAGTGTTGAGTCTATGGTGCAGTGTTGAGTCTATGGTGCAGTGTTGAGTCTATGGTGCAGTGTTGAGTCTATGGTGCAGTGTTGAGTCTATTGTGCAGTGTTGAGTCTATGGTGCAGTGTTGAGTCTATGGTGCAGTGTTGAGTCTATGGTGCAGTGTTGAGTCTATGGTGCAGTGTTGAGTCTTTGGTGCAGTGTTGAGTCTATGGTGCAGTGTTGAGTCTATGTTGCAGTGTTGAGTCTATGGTGCAGTGTTGAGTCTTTGGTGCAGTGTTGAGTCTATGGTGCAGTGTTGAGTCTATATTGCAGTGTTGAGTCTATGGTGCAGTGTTGAGTCTATGGGCAGTGTTGAGTCTATGGTGCAGTGTTGAGTCTATTGTGCATTGTTGAGTCTAAGGGCAGTGTTGAGTCTATGGTGCAGTGTTGAGTCTATGGTGCAGTGTTTAGTCTATGGAGCACTGCTGAGTCTATGGTGCAGTGTTGAGTCTATGGTGCAGTGTTGAGTCTATTGTGCAGTGTTGAGTCTAAGCGCAGTGTTGAGTCTATGGTGCAGTGTTGAGTCTATGGTGCAGTGTTTAGTCTATGGAGCAGTGCTGAGTCTATGGTGCAGTGTTGAGTCTA
The DNA here is from genome assembly GCF_048934315.1 of Petromyzon marinus. Classification (NCBI taxonomy): domain Eukaryota; kingdom Metazoa; phylum Chordata; class Hyperoartia; order Petromyzontiformes; family Petromyzontidae; genus Petromyzon; species Petromyzon marinus. The sequence continues at coordinate 204,811 of NW_027422661.1, forward strand.
TGGTGCAGTGTTTAGTCTATGGAGCAGTGCTGAGTCTATGGTGCAGTGTTGAGTCTATGGAGCAGTGTTGAGTCTATGGTGCAGTGTTGAGTCTATGGTGCAGTGTTGAGTCTATGGGCAGTGTTGAGTCTATGGTGCAGTGTTTAGTCTATGGAGCAGTGCTGAGTCTATGGTGCAGTGTTGAGTCTATGGAGCAGTGTTGAGTCTATGGTGCAGTGTTGAGTCTATGGTGCAGTGTTGAGTCTATGGTGCAGTGTTGAGTCTATGGTGCAGTGTTTAGTCTATGGAGCAGTGCTGAGTCTATGGTGTAGTGTTGAGTCTATGGCGCAGTGTTGAGTCTATGGTGCAGTGTTGCGTCTATGGTGCAGTGTTGAGTCTATGTTGCAGTGTTGAGTCTATGGTGCAGTGTTGAGTCTATTGTGCAGTGTTGAGTCTATGGTGCAGTGTTGAGTCTATGGTGCAGTGTTGAGTCTATGGTGCAGTGTTGAGTCTATGGTGCAGTGTTGAGTCTATGGTGCAGTGTTGAGTCTTTGGTGCAGTGTTGAGTCTATGGTGCAGTGTTGAGTCTATGGTGCAGTGTTGAGTCTATGGTGCAGTGTTGAGTCTATGGTGCAGTGTTGAGTCTATTGTGCAGTTCTGAGTCTATGGTGCAGTGTTGAGTCTATGGGCAGTGTTGAGTCTATGGTGCAGTGTTGAGTCTATCGTGCAGTGTTGAGTCTAAGGGCAGTGTTGAGTCTATGGTGCAGTGTTTGGTCTATGGTGCAGTGTTGAGTCTATGGTGCAGTGTTGAGTCTATGGTGCAGTGTTGAGTCTATAGTGCAGTGTTGAGTCTATGGTGCAGTGTTGAGTCTATGGGCAGTGTTGAGTCTATGGTGCAGTGTTGGGTCTATGGTGCAGTGTTGAGTCTATTGTGCAGTGTTGAGTCTATGGTGCAGTGTTGAGTCTATGGTGCAGTGTTGAGTCTATGGTGCAGTGTTGAGTCTATGTTGCAGTGTTGAGTCTATGGTGCAGTGTTGAGTCTTTGGTGCAGTGTTGAGTCTATGGTGCAGTGTTGAGTCTATATTGCAGTGTTGAGTCTATGGTGCAGTGTTGAGTCTATGGGCAGTGTTGAGTCTATGGTGCAGTGTTCTGTCTATGGTGCAGTGTTGAGTCTATGGTGCAGTGTTGAGTCTATGGTACAGTGCTGAGTCTATGTTGCAGTGTTGAGTCTATGGGCAGTGTTGAGTCTATGGTGCAGTGTTGAGTCTATCGTGCAGTGTTGAGTCTAAGGGCAGTGTTGAGTCTATGGTGCAGTGCTGAGTCTATGGTGCAGTGGTGAGTCTATGGTGCAGTGTTGAGTCTATGGTACAGTGTTTGGTCTATGGTGCAGTGTTGAGTCTATGGTGCAGTGTTGAGTCTATGGTGCAGTGTTGAGTCTATAGTGCAGTGTTGAGTCTATGGTGCAGTGTTGAGTCTATGGGCAGTGTTGAGTCTATGGTGCAGTGTTGAGTCTATGTTGCAGTGTTGAGTCTATGGTGCAGTGTTGAGTCTATGGTGCAGTGTTGAGTCTATGGGCAGTGTTGAGTCTATGGTGCAGTATTGAGTCTATTGTGCAGTGTTGAGTCTAAGCGCAGTGTTGAGTCTATGGTGCAGTGTTGAGTCTATGGTGCAGTGTTCAGTCTATGGAGCAGTGCTGAGTCTATGGTGCAGTGTTGAGTCTATGGCGCAGTGTTGAGTCTATGGTGCAGTGTTGAGTCTATGGTGCAGTGTTGAGTCTATGGTGCAGTGTTGAGTCTATGGTGCAGTGTTGAGTCTATTGTGCAGTGTTGAGTCTATGGTGCAGTGTTGAGTCTATGGTGCAGTGTTGAGTCTATGGTGCAGTGTTGAGTCTATGGTGCAGTGTTGAGTCTTTGGTGCAGTGTTGAGTCTATGGTGCAGTGTTGAGTCTATGTTGCAGTGTTGAGTCTATGGTGCAGTGTTGAGTCTTTGGTGCAGTGTTGAGTCTATGGTGCAGTGTTGAGTCTATATTGCAGTGTTGAGTCTATGGTGCAGTGTTGAGTCTATGGGCAGTGTTGAGTCTATGGTGCAGTGTTGAGTCTATTGTGCATTGTTGAGTCTAAGGGCAGTGTTGAGTCTATGGTGCAGTGTTGAGTCTATGGTGCAGTGTTTAGTCTATGGAGCACTGCTGAGTCTATGGTGCAGTGTTGAGTCTATGGAGCAGTGTTGAGTCTATGGTGCAGTGTTGAGTCTATGGTGCAGTGTTGAGTCTATGGGCAGTGTTGAGTCTATGGTGCAGTGTTGAGTCTATTGTGCAGTGTTGAGTCTAAGCGCAGTGTTGAGTCTATGGTGCAGTGTTGAGTCTATGGTGCAGTGTTTAGTCTATGGAGCAGTGCTGAGTCTATGGTGCAGTGTTGAGTCTATGGTGCAGTGTTTAGTCTATGGAGCAGTGCTGAGTCTATGGTGCAGTGTTGAGTCTAGGAAGCAGTGTTGAGTCTATGGTGCAGTGTTGAGTCTATGGTGCAGTGTTGAGTCTATGGGCAGTGTTGAGTCTATGGTGCAGTGTTTAGTCTATGGAGCAGTGCTGAGTCTATGGTGCAGTGTTGAGTCTATGGAGCAGTGTTGAGTCTATGGTGCAGTGTTGAGTCTATGGTGCAGTGTTGAGTCTATGGTGCAGTGTTGAGTCTATGGTGCAGTGTTTAGTCTATGGAGCAGTGCTGAGTCTATGGTGCAGTGTTGAGTCTATGGAGCAGTGTTGAGTCTATGGTGCAGTGTTGAGTCTATGGTGCAGTGTTGAGTCTATGGTGCAGTGTTGAGTCTATGGTGCAGTGTTTAGTCTATGGAGCAGTGCTGAGTCTATGGTGCAGTGTTGAGTCTATGGCGCAGTGTTGAGTCTATGGTGCAGTGTTGCGTCTATGGTGCAGTGTTAAGTCTATGTTGCAGTGTTGAGTCTATGGTGCAGTGTTGAGTCTATTGTGCAGTGTTGAGTCTATGGTGCAGTGTTGAGTCTATGGTGCAGTGTTGAGTCTATGGTGCAGTGTTGAGTCTATGGTGCAGTGTTGAGTCTATGGTGCAGTGTTGAGTCTTTGGTGCAGTGTTGAGTCTATGGTGCAGTGTTGAGTCTATGGTGCAGTGTTGAGTCTATGGTGCAGTGTTGAGTCTATGGTGCAGTGTTGAGTCTATGGTGCAGTTCTGAGTCTATGGTGCAGTGTTGAGTCTATGGGCAGTGTTGAGTCTATGGTGCAGTGTTGAGTCTATCGTGCAGTGTTGAGTCTAAGGGCAGTGTTGAGTCTATGGTGCAGTGTTTGGTCTATGGTGCAGTGTTGAGTCTATGGTGCAGTGTTGAGTCTATGGTGCAGTGTTGAGTCTATAGTGCAGTGTTGAGTCTATGGTGCAGTGTTGAGTCTATGGGCAGTGTTGAGTCTATGGTGCAGTGTTGGGTCTATGGTGCAGTGTTGAGTCTATTGTGCAGTGTTGAGTCTATGGTGCAGTGTTGAGTCTATGGTGCAGTGTTGAGTCTATGGTGCAGTGTTGAGTCTATGTTGCAGTGTTGAGTCTATGGTGCAGTGTTGAGTTTTTGGTGCAGTGTTGAGTCTATGGTGCAGTGTTGAGTCTATATTGCAGTGTTGAGTCTATGGTGCAGTGTTGAGTCTATGGGCAGTGTTGAGTCTATGGTGCAGTGTTGAGTCTATGGTGCAGTGTTGAGTCTATGGTGCAGTGTTGAGTCTATGGTGCAGTGCTGAGTCTATGTTGCAGTGTTGAGTCTATGGGCAGTGTTGAGTCTATGGTGCAGTGTTGAGTCTATCGTGCAGTGTTGAGTCTAAGGGCAGTGTTGAGTCTATGGTGCAGTGCTGAGTCTATGGTGCAGTGGTGAGTCTATGGTGCAGTGTTGAGTCTATGGTACAGTGTTTGGTCTATGGTGCAGTGTTGAGTCTATGGTGCAGTGTTGAGTCTATGGTGCAGTGTTGAGTCTATAGTGCAGTGTTGAGTCTATGGTGCAGTGTTGAGTCTATGGGCAGTGTTGAGTCTATGGTGCAGTGTTGAGTCTATGGTGCAGTGTTGAGTCTATGGTGCAGTGTTGAGTCTATGGTGCAGTGTTGAGTCTATGGTGCAGTGTTTAGTCTATGGAGCAGTGCTGAGTCTATGGTGCAGTGTTGAGTCTATGGAGCAGTGTTGAGTCTATGGTGCAGTGTTGAGTCTATGGTGCAGTGTTGAGTCTATGGGCAGTGTTGAGTCTATGGTGCAGTGTTTAGTCTATGGAGCAGTGCTGAGTCTATGGTGCAGTGTTGAGTCTATGGAGCAGTGTTGAGTCTATGGTGCAGTGTTGAGTCTATGGTGCAGTGTTGAGTCTATGGTGCAGTGTTGAGTCTATGGTGCAGTGTTTAGTCTATGGAGCAGTGCTGAGTCTATGGTGCAGTGTTGAGTCTATGGCGCAGTGTTGAGTCTATGGTGCAGTGTTGCGTCTATGGTGCAGTGTTGAGTCTATGGTGCAGTGTTGAGTCTATGGTACAGTGTTGAGTCTATTGTGCAGTGTTGAGTCTATGGTGCAGTGTTGAGTCTATGGTGCAGTGTTGAGTCTATGGTGCAGTGTTGAGTCTATGGTGCAGTGTTGAGTCTATGGTGCAGTGTTGAGTCTTTGGTGCAGTGTTGAGTCTATGGTGCAGTGTTGAGTCTATGGTGCAGTGTTGAGTCTATGGTGCAGTGTTGAGTCTATGGTGCAGTGTTGAGTCTATGGTGCAGTTCTGAGTCTATGGTGCAGTGTTGAGTCTATGGGCAGTGTTGAGTCTATGGTGCAGTGTTGAGTCTATCGTGCAGTGTTGAGTCTAAGGGCATTGTTGAGTCTATGGTGCAGTGTTGAGTCTATGGTGCAGTGTTCAGTCTATGGAGCAGTGCTGAGTCTATGGTGCAGTGTTGAGTCTATGGCGCAGTGTTGAGTCTATGGTGCAGTGTTGAGTCTATGGTGCAGTGTTGAGTCTATGGTGCAGTGTTGAGTCTATGGTGCAGTGTTGAGTCCATTGTGCAGTGTTGAGTCTATGGTGCAGTGTTGAGTCTATGGTGCAGTGTTGAGTCTATGGTGCAGTGTTGAGTCTATGGTGCAGTGTTGAGTCTTTGGTGCAGTGTTGAGTCTATGGTGCAGTGTTGAGTCTATGTTGCAGTGTTGAGTCTATGGTGCAGTGTTGAGTCTTTGGTGCAGTGTTGAGTCTATGGTGCAGTGTTGAGTCTATATTGCAGTGTTGAGTCTATATTGCAGTGTTGAGTCTATGGTGCAGTGTTGAGTCTATGGGCAGTGTTGAGTCTATGGTGCAGTGTTGAGTCTATTGTGAATTGTTGAGTCTAAGGGCAGTGTTGAGTCTATGGTGCAGTGTTGAGTCTATGGTGCAGTGTTTAGTCTATGGAGCAGTGCTGAGTCTATGGTGCAGTGTTGAGTCTACGGAGCAGTGTTGAGTCTATGGTGCAGTGTTGAGTCTATGGTGCAGTGTTGAGTCTATGGGCAGTGTTGAGTCTATGGTGCAGTGTTGAGTCTATCGTGCAGTGTTGAGTCTAAGCGCAGTGTTGAGTCTATGGTGCAGTGTTGAGTCTATGGTGCAGTGTTTAGTCTATGGAGCAGTGCTGAGTCTATGGTGCAGTGTTGAGTCTATGGCGCAGTGTTGAGTCTATGGTGCAGTGTTGAGTCTATGGTGCAGTGTTGAGTCTATGGTGCAGTGTTGAGTCTATGGTGCAGTGTTGAGTCTATTGTGCAGTGTTGAGTCTATGGTGCAGTGTTGAGTCTATGGTGCAGTGTTGAGTCTATGGTGCAGTGTTGAGTCTATGTTGCGGTGTTGAGTCTATGGTGCGGTGTTGAGTCTTTGGTGCAGTGTTGAGTCTATGGTGCAGTGTTGAGTCTATATTGCAGTGTTGAGTCTATGGTGCAGTGTTGAGTCTATGGGCAGTGTTGAGTCTATGGTGCAGTGTTGAGTCTATGGTGCAGTGTTGAGTCTATGGGCAGTGTTGAGTCTATGGTGCAGTGTTGAGTCTATTGTGCAGTGTTGAGTCTATGGTGCAGTGTTGAGTCTATGGTGCAGTGTTGAGTCTATGGTGCAGTGTTGAGTCTATGTTGCGGTGTTGAGTCTATGGTGCGGTGTTGAGTCTTTGGTGCAGTGTTGAGTCTATGGTGCAGTGTTGAGTCTATATTGCAGTGTTGAGTCTATGGTGCAGTGTTGAGTCTATGGTGCAGTGTTGAGTCTATGTTGCGGTGTTGAGTCTATGGTGCGGTGTTGAGTCTTTGGTGCAGTGTTGAGTCTATGGTGCAGTGTTGAGTCTATATTGCAGTGTTGAGTCTATGGTGCAGTGTTGAGTCTATGGGCAGTGTTGAGTCTATGGTGCAGTGTTGAGTCTATGGTGCAGTGTTGAGTCTATGGTGCAGTGTTGAGTCTATGGTGCAGTGCTGAGTCTATGTTGCAGTGTTGAGTCTATGGGCAGTGTTGAGTCTATGGTGAAGTGTTGAGTCTATGGAGCAGTGTTGAGTCTATGGTGCAGTGTTGAGTCTATGGTGCAGTGTTGAGTCTATGGGCAGTGTTGAGTCTATGGTGCAGTATTGAGTCTATTGTGTAGTGTTGAGTCTAAGCGCAGTGTTGATTCTATGGTGCAGTGTTGAGTCTATGGTGCAGTGTTCAGTCTATGGAGCAGTGCTGAGTCTATGGTGCAGTGTTGAGTCTATGGCGCAGTGTTGAGTCTATGGTGCAGTGTTGAGTCTATGGTGCAGTGTTGAGTCTATGGTGCAGTGTTGAGTCTATGGTGCAGTGTTGAGTCTATTGTGCAGTGTTGAGTCTATGGTGCAGTGTTGAGTCTATGGTGCAGTGTTGAGTCTTTGGTGCAGTGTTGAGTCTATGGTGCAGTGTTGAGTCTATGTTGCAGTGTTGAGTCTATGGTGCAGTGTTGAGTCTTTGGTGCAGTGTTGAGTCTATGGTGCAGTGTTGAGTCTATATTGCAGTGTTGAGTCTATGGTGCAGTGTTGAGTCTATGGGCAGTGTTGAGTCTATGGTGCAGTGTTGAGTCTATTGTGCATTGTTGAGTCTAAGGGCAGTGTTGAGTCTATGGTGCAGTGTTGAGTCTATGGTGCAGTGTTTAGTCTATGGAGCACTGCTGAGTCTATGGTGCAGTGTTGAGTCTATGGAGCAGTGTTGAGTCTATGGTGCAGTGTTGAGTCTATGGTGCAGTGTTGAGTCTATGGGCAGTGTTGAGTCTATGGTGCAGTGTTGAGTCTATTGTGCAGTATTGAGTCTATGGTGCAGTGTTGAGTCTATGGTGCAGTGTTGAGTCTATGGTACAGTGTTGAGTCTATTGTGCAGTGTTGAGTCTATGGTGCAGTGTTGAGTCTATGGTGCAGTGTTGAGTCTATGGTGCAGTGTTGAGTCTATGGTGCAGTGTTGAGTCTATGGTGCAGTGTTGAGTCTTTGGTGCAGTGTTGAGTCTATGGTGCAGTGTTGAGTCTATGGTGCAGTGTTGAGTCTATGGTGCAGTGTTGAGTCTATGGTGCAGTGTTGAGTCTATGGTGCAGTTCTGAGTCTATGGTGCAGTGTTGAGTCTATGGGCAGTGTTGAGTCTATGGTGCAGTGTTGAGTCTATCGTGCAGTGTTGAGTCTAAGGGCATTGTTGAGTCTATGGTGCAGTGTTGAGTCTATGGTGCAGTGTTCAGTCTATGGAGCAGTGCTGAGTCTATGGTGCAGTGTTGAGTCTATGGCGCAGTGTTGAGTCTATGGTGCAGTGTTGAGTCTATGGTGCAGTGTTGAGTCTATGGTGCAGTGTTGAGTCTATGGTGCAGTGTTGAGTCCATTGTGCAGTGTTGAGTCTATGGTGCAGTGTTGAGTCTATGGTGCAGTGTTGAGTCTATGGTGCAGTGTTGAGTCTATGGTGCAGTGTTGAGTCTTTGGTGCAGTGTTGAGTCTATGGTGCAGTGTTGAGTCTATGTTGCAGTGTTGAGTCTATGGTGCAGTGTTGAGTCTTTGGTGCAGTGTTGAGTCTATGGTGCAGTGTTGAGTCTATATTGCAGTGTTGAGTCTATATTGCAGTGTTGAGTCTATGGTGCAGTGTTGAGTCTATGGGCAGTGTTGAGTCTATGGTGCAGTGTTGAGTCTATTGTGAATTGTTGAGTCTAAGGGCAGTGTTGAGTCTATGGTGCAGTGTTGAGTCTATGGTGCAGTGTTTAGTCTATGGAGCAGTGCTGAGTCTATGGTGCAGTGTTGAGTCTACGGAGCAGTGTTGAGTCTATGGTGCAGTGTTGAGTCTATGGTGCAGTGTTGAGTCTATGGGCAGTGTTGAGTCTATGGTGCAGTGTTGAGTCTATCGTGCAGTGTTGAGTCTAAGCGCAGTGTTGAGTCTATGGTGCAGTGTTGAGTCTATGGTGCAGTGTTTAGTCTATGGAGCAGTGCTGAGTCTATGGTGCAGTGTTGAGTCTATGGCGCAGTGTTGAGTCTATGGTGCAGTGTTGAGTCTATGGTGCAGTGTTGAGTCTATGGTGCAGTGTTGAGTCTATGGTGCAGTGTTGAGTCTATTGTGCAGTGTTGAGTCTATGGTGCAGTGTTGAGTCTATGGTGCAGTGTTGAGTCTATGGTGCAGTGTTGAGTCTATGTTGCGGTGTTGAGTCTATGGTGCGGTGTTGAGTCTTTGGTGCAGTGTTGAGTCTATGGTGCAGTGTTGAGTCTATATTGCAGTGTTGAGTCTATGGTGCAGTGTTGAGTCTATGGGCAGTGTTGAGTCTATGGTGCAGTGTTGAGTCTATGGTGCAGTGTTGAGTCTATGGGCAGTGTTGAGTCTATGGTGCAGTGTTGAGTCTATTGTGCAGTGTTGAGTCTATGGTGCAGTGTTGAGTCTATGGTGCAGTGTTGAGTCTATGGTGCAGTGTTGAGTCTATGTTGCGGTGTTGAGTCTATGGTGCGGTGTTGAGTCTTTGGTGCAGTGTTGAGTCTATGGTGCAGTGTTGAGTCTATATTGCAGTGTTGAGTCTATGGTGCAGTGTTGAGTCTATGGTGCAGTGTTGAGTCTATGTTGCGGTGTTGAGTCTATGGTGCGGTGTTGAGTCTTTGGTGCAGTGTTGAGTCTATGGTGCAGTGTTGAGTCTATATTGCAGTGTTGAGTCTATGGTGCAGTGTTGAGTCTATGGGCAGTGTTGAGTCTATGGTGCAGTGTTGAGTCTATGGTGCAGTGTTGAGTCTATGGTGCAGTGTTGAGTCTATGGTGCAGTGCTGAGTCTATGTTGCAGTGTTGAGTCTATGGGCAGTGTTGAGTCTATGGTGAAGTGTTGAGTCTATGGAGCAGTGTTGAGTCTATGGTGCAGTGTTGAGTCTATGGTGCAGTGTTGAGTCTATGGGCAGTGTTGAGTCTATGGTGCAGTATTGAGTCTATTGTGTAGTGTTGAGTCTAAGCGCAGTGTTGATTCTATGGTGCAGTGTTGAGTCTATGGTGCAGTGTTCAGTCTATGGAGCAGTGCTGAGTCTATGGTGCAGTGTTGAGTCTATGGCGCAGTGTTGAGTCTATGGTGCAGTGTTGAGTCTATGGTGCAGTGTTGAGTCTATGGTGCAGTGTTGAGTCTATGGTGCAGTGTTGAGTCTATTGTGCAGTGTTGAGTCTATGGTGCAGTGTTGAGTCTATGGTGCAGTGTTGAGTCTTTGGTGCAGTGTTGAGTCTATGGTGCAGTGTTGAGTCTATGTTGCAGTGTTGAGTCTATGGTGCAGTGTTGAGTCTTTGGTGCAGTGTTGAGTCTATGGTGCAGTGTTGAGTCTATATTGCAGTGTTGAGTCTATGGTGCAGTGTTGAGTCTATGGGCAGTGTTGAGTCTATGGTGCAGTGTTGAGTCTATTGTGCATTGTTGAGTCTAAGGGCAGTGTTGAGTCTATGGTGCAGTGTTGAGTCTATGGTGCAGTGTTTAGTCTATGGAGCACTGCTGAGTCTATGGTGCAGTGTTGAGTCTATGGAGCAGTGTTGAGTCTATGGTGCAGTGTTGAGTCTATGGTGCAGTGTTGAGTCTATGGGCAGTGTTGAGTCTATGGTGCAGTGTTGAGTCTATTGTGCAGTATTGAGTCTAAGCGCAGTGTTGAGTCTATGGTGCAGTGTTGAGTCTATGGTGCAGTGTTTAGTCTATGGAGCAGTGCTGAGTCTATGGTGCAGTGTTGAGTCTATGGTGCAGTGTTTAGTCTATGGAGCAGTGCTGAGTCTATGGTGCAGTGTTGAGTCTATGGAGCAGTGTTGAGTCTATGGTGCAGTGTTGAGTCTATGGTGCAGTGTTGAGTCTATGGGCAGTGTTGAGTCTATGGTGCAGTGTTTAGTCTATGGAGCAGTGCTGAGTCTATGGTGCAGTGTTGAGTCTATGGAGCAGTGTTGAGTCTATGGTGCAGTGTTGAGTCTATGGTGCAGTGTTGAGTCTATGGTGCAGTGTTGAGTCTATGGTGCAGTGTTTAGTCTATGGAGCAGTGCTGAGTCTATGGTGCAGTGTTGAGTCTATGGCGCAGTGTTGAGTCTATGGTGCAGTGTTGCGTCTATGGTGCAGTGTTGAGTCTATGTTGCAGTGTTGAGTCTATGGTGCAGTGTTGAGTCTATTGTGCAGTGTTGAGTCTATGGTGCAGTGTTGAGTCTATGGTGCAGTGTTGAGTCTATGGTGCAGTGTTGAGTCTATGGTGCAGTGTTGAGTCTATGGTGCAGTGTTGAGTCTTTGGTGCAGTGTTGAGTCTATGGTGCAGTGTTGAGTCTATGGTGCAGTGTTGAGTCTATGGTGCAGTGTTGAGTCTATGGTGCAGTGTTGAGTCTATGGTGCAGTTCTGAGTCTATGGTGCAGTGTTGAGTCTATGGGCAGTGTTGAGTCTATGGTGCAGTGTTGAGTCTATCGTGCAGTGTTGAGTCTATGGTGCAGTGTTGAGTCTATGGTGCAGTGTTGAGTCTATGGTGCAGTGTTGAGTCTATGGTGCAGTGTTGAGTCTATGGGCAGTGTTGAGTCTATGGTGCAGTATTGAGTCTATTGTGCAGTGTTGAGTCTAAGCGCAGTGTTGAGTCTATGGTGCAGTGTTGAGTCTATGGTGCAGTGTTCAGTCTATGGAGCAGTGCTGAGTCTATGGTGCAGTGTTGAGTCTATGGCGCAGTGTTGAGTCTATGGTGCAGTGTTGAGTCTATGGTGCAGTGTTGAGTCTATGGTGCAGTGTTGAGTCTATGGTGCAGTGTTGAGTCTATTGTGCAGTGTTGAGTCTATGGTGCAGTGTTGAGTCTATGGTGCAGTGTTGAGTCTATGGTGCAGTGTTGAGTCTATGGTGCAGTGTTGAGTCTTTGGTGCAGTGTTGAGTCTATGGTGCAGTGTTGAGTCTATGTTGCAGTGTTGAGTCTATGGTGCAGTGTTGAGTCTTTGGTGCAGTGTTGAGTCTATGGTGCAGTGTTGAGTCTATATTGCAGTGTTGAGTCTATGGTGCAGTGTTGAGTCTATGGGCAGTGTTGAGTCTATTGTGCAGTGTTGAGTCTATTGTGCATTGTTGAGTCTAAGGGCAGTGTTGAGTCTATGGTGCAGTGTTGAGTCTATGGTGCAGTGTTTAGTCTATGGAGCAGTGCTGAGTCTATGGTGCAGTGTTGAGTCTATGGAGCAGTGTTGAGTCTATGGTGCAGTGTTGAGTCTATGGTGCAGTGTTGAGTCTATGGGCAGTGTTGAGTCTATGGTGCAGTGTTGAGTCTATTGTGCAGTGTTGAGTCTAAGCGCAGTGTTGAGTCTATGGTGCAGTGTTGAGTCTATGGTGCAGTGTTTAGTCTATGGAGCAGTGCTGAGTCTATGGTGCAGTGTTGAGTCTATGGCGCAGTGTTGAGTCTATGGTGCAGTGTTGAGTCTATGGTGCAGTGTTGAGTCTATGGTGCAGTGTTGAGTCTATGGTGCAGTGTTGAGTCTATTGTGCAGTGTTGAGTCTATGGTGCAGTGTTGAGTCTATGGTGCAGTGTTGAGTCTATGGTGCAGTGTTGAGTCTATGTTGCAGTGTTGAGTCTATGGTGCAGTGTTGAGTCTTTGGTGCAGTGTTGAGTCTATGGTGCAGTGTTGAGTCTATATTGCAGTGTTGAGTCTATGGTGCAGTGTTGAGTCTATGGGCAGTGTTGAGTCTATGGTGCAGTGTTGAGTCTATGGTGCAGTGTTGAGTCTATGGTGCAGTGTTGAGTCTATGGTGTAGTGCTGAGTCTATGTTGCAGTGTTGAGTCTATGGGCAGTGTTGAGTCTATGGTGCAGTGTTGAGTCTATCGTGCAGTGTTGAGTCTAAGGGCAGTGTTGAGTCTATGGTGCAGTGCTGAGTCTATGGTGCAGTGGTGAGTCTATGGTGCAGTGCTGAGTCTATGGTGCAGTGTTGAGTCTATGGTGCAGTGTTGAGTCTATAGTGCAGTGTTGAGTCTATGGTGCAGTGTTGAGTCTATTGTGCATTGTTGAGTCTAAAGGCAGTGTTGAGTCTATGGTGCAGTGTTGAGTCTATGGTGCAGTGTTTAGTCTATGGAGCAGTGCTGAGTCTATGGTGAAGTGTTGAGTCTATGGAGCAGTGTTGAGTCTATGGTGCAGTGTTGAGTCTATGGTGCAGTGTTGAGTCTATGGGCAGTGTTGAGTCTATGGTGCAGTATTGAGTCTATTGTGCAGTGTTGAGTCTAAGCGCAGTGTTGAGTCTATGGTGCAGTGTTGAGTCTATTGTGCAGTGTTCAGTCTATGGAGCAGTGCTGAGTCTATGGTGCAGTGTTGAGTCTATGGCGCAGTGTTGAGTCTATGGTGCAGTGTTGAGTCTATGGTGCAGTGTTGAGTCTATGGTGCAGTGTTGAGTCTATGGTGCAGTGTTGAGTCTATTGTGCAGTGTTGAGTCTATGGTGCAGTGTTGAGTCTATGGTGCAGTGTTGAGTCTATGGTGCAGTGTTGAGTCTATGGTGCAGTGTTGAGTCTTTGGTGCAGTGTTGAGTCTATGGTGCAGTGTTGAGTCTATGTTGCAGTGTTGAGTCTATGGTGCAGTGTTGAGTCTTTGGTGCAGTGTTGAGTCTATGGTGCAGTGTTGAGTCTATATTGCAGTGTTGAGTCTATGGTGCAGTGTTGAGTCTATGGGCAGTGTTGAGTCTATGGTGCAGTGTTGAGTCTATTGTGCATTGTTGAGTCTAAGGGCAGTGTTGAGTCTATGGTGCAGTGTTGAGTCTATGGTGCAGTGTTTAGTCTATGGAGCACTGCTGAGTCTATGGTGCAGTGTTGAGTCTATGGTGCAGTGTTGAGTCTATTGTGCAGTGTTGAGTCTAAGCGCAGTGTTGAGTCTATGGTGCAGTGTTGAGTCTATGGTGCAGTGTTTAGTCTATGGAGCAGTGCTGAGTCTATGGTGCAGTGTTGAGTCTATGGTGCAGTGTTTAGTCTATGGAGCAGTGCTGAGTCTATGGTGCAGTGTTGAGTCTATGGAGCAGTGTTGAGTCTATGGTGCAGTGTTGAGTCTATGGTGCAGTGTTGAGTCTATGGGCAGTGTTGAGTCTATGGTGCAGTGTTTAGTCTATGGAGCAGTGCTGAGTCTATGGTGCAGTGTTGAGTCTATGGAGCAGTGTTGAGTCTATGGTGCAGTGTTGAGTCTATGGTGCAGTGTTGAGTCTATGGTGCAGTGTTGAGTCTATGGTGCAGTGTTTAGTCTATGGAGCAGTGCTGAGTCTATGGTGTAGTGTTGAGTCTATGGCGCAGTGTTGAGTCTATGGTGCAGTGTTGCGTCTATGGTGCAGTGTTGAGTCTATGTTGCAGTGTTGAGTCTATGGTGCAGTGTTGAGTCTATTGTGCAGTGTTGAGTCTATGGTGCAGTGTTGAGTCTATGGTGCAGTGTTGAGTCTATGGTGCAGTGTTGAGTCTATGGTGCAGTGTTGAGTCTATGGTGCAGTGTTGAGTCTTTGGTGCAGTGTTGAGTCTATGGTGCAGTGTTGAGTCTATGGTGCAGTGTTGAGTCTATGGTGCAGTGTTGAGTCTATGGTGCAGTGTTGAGTCTATTGTGCAGTTCTGAGTCTATGGTGCAGTGTTGAGTCTATGGGCAGTGTTGAGTCTATGGTGCAGTGTTGAGTCTATCGTGCAGTGTTGAGTCTAAGGGCAGTGTTGAGTCTATGGTGCAGTGTTTGGTCTATGGTGCAGTGTTGAGTCTATGGTGCAGTGTTGAGTCTATGGTGCAGTGTTGAGTCTATAGTGCAGTGTTGAGTCTATGGTGCAGTGTTGAGTCTATGGGCAGTGTTGAGTCTATGGTGCAGTGTTGGGTCTATGGTGCAGTGTTGAGTCTATTGTGCAGTGTTGAGTCTATGGTGCAGTGTTGAGTCTATGGTGCAGTGTTGAGTCTATGGTGCAGTGTTGAGTCTATGTTGCAGTGTTGAGTCTATGGTGCAGTGTTGAGTCTTTGGTGCAGTGTTGAGTCTATGGTGCAGTGTTGAGTCTATATTGCAGTGTTGAGTCTATGGTGCAGTGTTGAGTCTATGGGCAGTGTTGAGTCTATGGTGCAGTGTTCTGTCTATGGTGCAGTGTTGAGTCTATGGTGCAGTGTTGAGTCTATGGTGCAGTGCTGAGTCTATGTTGCAGTGTTGAGTCTATGGGCAGTGTTGAGTCTATGGTGCAGTGTTGAGTCTATCGTGCAGTGTTGAGTCTAAGGGCAGTGTTGAGTCTATGGTGCAGTGCTGAGTCTATGGTGCAGTGGTGAGTCTATGGTGCAGTGTTGAGTCTATGGTACAGTGTTTGGTCTATGGTGCAGTGTTGAGTCTATGGTGCAGTGTTGAGTCTATGGTGCAGTGTTGAGTCTATAGTGCAGTGTTGAGTCTATGGTGCAGTGTTGAGTCTATGGGCAGTGTTGAGTCTATGGTGCAGTGTTGAGTCTATGGTGCAGTGTTGAGTCTATGGGCAGTGTTGAGTCTATGGTGCAGTATTGAGTCTATTGTGCAGTGTTGAGTCTAAGCGCAGTGTTGAGTCTATGGTGCAGTGTTGAGTCTATGGTGCAGTGTTCAGTCTATGGAGCAGTGCTGAGTCTATGGTGCAGTGTTGAGTCTATGGCGCAGTGTTGAGTCTATGGTGCAGTGTTGAGTCTATGGTGCAGTGTTGAGTCTATGGTGCAGTGTTGAGTCTATGGTGCAGTGTTGAGTCTATTGTGCAGTGTTGAGTCTATGGTGCAGTGTTGAGTCTATGGTGCAGTGTTGAGTCTATGGTGCAGTGTTGAGTCTATGGTGCAGTGTTGAGTCTTTGGTGCAGTGTTGAGTCTATGGTGCAGTGTTGAGTCTATGTTGCAGTGTTGAGTCTATGGTGCAGTGTTGAGTCTTTGGTGCAGTGTTGAGTCTATGGTGCAGTGTTGAGTCTATATTGCAGTGTTGAGTCTATGGTGCAGTGTTGAGTCTATGGGCAGTGTTGAGTCTATGGTGCAGTGTTGAGTCTATTGTGCATTGTTGAGTCTAAGGGCAGTGTTGAGTCTATGGTGCAGTGTTGAGTCTATGGTGCAGTGTTTAGTCTATGGAGCACTGCTGAGTCTATGGTGCAGTGTTGAGTCTATGGAGCAGTGTTGAGTCTATGGTGCAGTGTTGAGTCTATGGTGCAGTGTTGAGTCTATGGGCAGTGTTGAGTCTATGGTGCAGTGTTGAGTCTATTGTGCAGTGTTGAGTCTAAGCGCAGTGTTGAGTCTATGGTGCAGTGTTGAGTCTATGGTGCAGTGTTTAGTCTATGGAGCAGTGCTGAGTCTATGGTGCAGTGTTGAGTCTATGGTGCAGTGTTTAGTCTATGGAGCAGTGCTGAGTCTATGGTGCAGTGTTGAGTCTATGGAGCAGTGTTGAGTCTATGGTGCAGTGTTGAGTCTATGGTGCAGTGTTGAGTCTATGGGCAGTGTTGAGTCTATGGTGCAGTGTTTAGTCTATGGAGCAGTGCTGAGTCTATGGTGCAGTGTTGAGTCTATGGAGCAGTGTTGAGTCTATGGTGCAGTGTTGAGTCTATGGTGCAGTGTTGAGTCTATGGTGCAGTGTTGAGTCTATGGTGCAGTGTTTAGTCTATGGAGCAGTGCTGAGTCTATGGTGCAGTGTTGAGTCTATGGCGCAGTGTTGAGTCTATGGTGCAGTGTTGCGTCTATGGTGCAGTGTTAAGTCTATGTTGCAGTGTTGAGTCTATGGTGCAGTGTTGAGTCTATTGTGCAGTGTTGAGTCTATGGTGCAGTGTTGAGTCTATGGTGCAGTGTTGAGTCTATGGTGCAGTGTTGAGTCTATGGTGCAGTGTTGAGTCTATGGTGCAGTGTTGAGTCTTTGGTGCAGTGTTGAGTCTATGGTGCAGTGTTGAGTCTATGGTGCAGTGTTGAGTCTATGGTGCAGTGTTGAGTCTATGGTGCAGTGTTGAGTCTATGGTGCAGTTCTGAGTCTATGGTGCAGTGTTGAGTCTATGGGCAGTGTTGAGTCTATGGTGCAGTGTTGAGTCTATCGTGCAGTGTTGAGTCTAAGGGCAGTGTTGAGTCTATGGTGCAGTGTTTGGTCTATGGTGCAGTGTTGAGTCTATGGTGCAGTGTTGAGTCTATGGTGCAGTGTTGAGTCTATAGTGCAGTGTTGAGTCTATGGTGCAGTGTTGAGTCTATGGGCAGTGTTGAGTCTATGGTGCAGTGTTGGGTCTATGGTGCAGTGTTGAGTCTATTGTGCAGTGTTGAGTCTATGGTGCAGTGTTGAGTCTATGGTGCTGTGTTGAGTCTATGGTGCAGTGTTGAGTCTATGTTGCAGTGTTGAGTCTATGGTGCAGTGTTGAGTCTTTGGTGCAGTGTTGAGTCTATGGTGCAGTGTTGAGTCTATATTGCAGTGTTGAGTCTATGGTGCAGTGTTGAGTCTATGGGCAGTGTTGAGTCTATGGTGCAGTGTTGAGTCTATGGTGCAGTGTTGAGTCTATGGTGCAGTGTTGAGTCTATGGTGCAGTGCTGAGTCTATGTTGCAGTGTTGAGTCTATGGGCAGTGTTGAGTCTATGGTGCAGTGTTGAGTCTATCGTGCAGTGTTGAGTCTAAGGGCAGTGTTGAGTCTATGGTGCAGTGCTGAGTCTATGGTGCAGTGGTGAGTCTATGGTGCAGTGTTGAGTCTATGGTACAGTGTTTGGTCTATGGTGCAGTGTTGAGTCTATGGTGCAGTGTTGAGTCTATGGTGCAGTGTTGAGTCTATAGTGCAGTGTTGAGTCTATGGTGCAGTGTTGAGTCTATGGGCAGTGTTGAGTCTATGGTGCAGTGTTGAGTCTATGGTGCAGTGTTGAGTCTATGGTGCAGTGTTGAGTCTATGGTGCAGTGTTGAGTCTATGGTGCAGTGTTTAGTCTATGGAGCAGTGCTGAGTCTATGGTGCAGTGTTGAGTCTATGGAGCAGTGTTGAGTCTATGGTGCAGTGTTGAGTCTATGGTGCAGTGTTGAGTCTATGGGCAGTGTTGAGTCTATGGTGCAGTGTTTAGTCTATGGAGCAGTGCTGAGTCTATGGTGCAGTGTTGAGTCTATGGAGCAGTGTTGAGTCTATGGTGCAGTGTTGAGTCTATGGTGCAGTGTTGAGTCTATGGTGCAGTGTTGAGTCTATGGTGCAGTGTTTAGTCTATGGAGCAGTGCTGAGTCTATGGTGCAGTGTTGAGTCTATGGCGCAGTGTTGAGTCTATGGTGCAGTGTTGCGTCTATGGTGCAGTGTTGAGTCTATGGTGCAGTGTTGAGTCTATGGTACAGTGTTGAGTCTATTGTGCAGTGTTGAGTCTATGGTGCAGTGTTGAGTCTATGGTGCAGTGTTGAGTCTATGGTGCAGTGTTGAGTCTATGGTGCAGTGTTGAGTCTATGGTGCAGTGTTGAGTCTTTGGTGCAGTGTTGAGTCTATGGTGCAGTGTTGAGTCTATGGTGCAGTGTTGAGTCTATGGTGCAGTGTTGAGTCTATGGTGCAGTGTTGAGTCTATGGTGCAGTTCTGAGTCTATGGTGCAGTGTTGAGTCTATGGGCAGTGTTGAGTCTATGGTGCAGTGTTGAGTCTATCGTGCAGTGTTGAGTCTAAGGGCAGTGTTGAGTCTATGGTGCAGTGTTGAGTCTATGGTGCAGTGTTCAGTCTATGGAGCAGTGCTGAGTCTATGGTGCAGTGTTGAGTCTATGGCGCAGTGTTGAGTCTATGGTGCAGTGTTGAGTCTATGGTGCAGTGTTGAGTCTATGGTGCAGTGTTGAGTCTATGGTGCAGTGTTGAGTCCATTGTGCAGTGTTGAGTCTATGGTGCAGTGTTGAGTCTATGGTGCAGTGTTGAGTCTATGGTGCAGTGTTGAGTCTATGGTGCAGTGTTGAGTCTTTGGTGCAGTGTTGAGTCTATGGTGCAGTGTTGAGTCTATGTTGCAGTGTTGAGTCTATGGTGCAGTGTTGAGTCTTTGGTGCAGTGTTGAGTCTATGGTGCAGTGTTGAGTCTATATTGCAGTGTTGAGTCTATATTGCAGTGTTGAGTCTATGGTGCAGTGTTGAGTCTATGGGCAGTGTTGAGTCTATGGTGCAGTGTTGAGTCTATTGTGCATTGTTGAGTCTAAGGGCAGTGTTGAGTCTATGGTGCAGTGTTGAGTCTATGGTGCAGTGTTTAGTCTATGGAGCAGTGCTGAGTCTATGGTGCAGTGTTGAGTCTACGGAGCAGTGTTGAGTCTATGGTGCAGTGTTGAGTCTATGGTGCAGTGTTGAGTCTATGGGCAGTGTTGAGTCTATGGTGCAGTGTTGAGTCTATCGTGCAGTGTTGAGTCTAAGCGCAGTGTTGAGTCTATGGTGCAGTGTTGAGTCTATGGTGCAGTGTTTAGTCTATGGAGCAGTGCTGAGTCTATGGTGCAGTGTTGAGTCTATGGCGCAGTGTTGAGTCTATGGTGCAGTGTTGAGTCTATGGTGCAGTGTTGAGTCTATGGTGCAGTGTTGAGTCTATGGTGCAGTGTTGAGTCTATTGTGCAGTGTTGAGTCTATGGTGCAGTGTTGAGTCTATGGTGCAGTGTTGAGTCTATGGTGCAGTGTTGAGTCTATGTTGCGGTGTTGAGTCTATGGTGCGGTGTTGAGTCTTTGGTGCAGTGTTGAGTCTATGGTGCAGTGTTGAGTCTATATTGCAGTGTTGAGTCTATGGTGCAGTGTTGAGTCTATGGGCAGTGTTGAGTCTATGGTGCAGTGTTGAGTCTATGGTGCAGTGTTGAGTCTATGGTGCAGTGTTGAGTCTATGGTGCAGTGCTGAGTCTATGTTGCAGTGTTGAGTCTATGGGCAGTGTTGAGTCTATGGTGCAGTGTTGAGTCTATCGTGCAGTGTTGAGTCTAAGGGCAGTGTTGAGTCTATGGTGCAGTGCTGAGTCTATGGTGCAGTGGTGAGTCTATGGTGCAGTGTTGAGTCTATGGTACAGTGTTTGGTCTATGGTGCAGTGTTGAGTCTATGGTGCAGTGTTGAGTCTATGGTGCAGTGTTGAGTCTATAGTGCAGTGTTGAGTCTATGGTGCAGTCTTGAGTCTATGGGCAGTGTTGAGTCTATGGTGCAGTGTTGAGTCTATGGTGCAGTGTTGAGTCTATGGTGCAGTGTTGAGTCTATGGTGCAGTGTTGAGTCTATGGTGCAGTGTTTAGTCTATGGAGCAATGCTGAGTCTATGGTGCAGTGTTGAGTCTATGGAGCAGTGTTGAGTCTATGGTGCAGTGTTGAGTCTATGGTGCAGTGTTGAGTCTATGGGCAGTGTTGAGTCTATGGTGCAGTGTTTAGTCTATGGAGCAGTGCTGAGTCTATGGTGCAGTGTTGAGTCTATGGAGCAGTGTTGAGTCTATGGTGCAGTGTTGAGTCTATGGTGCAGTGTTGAGTCTATGGTGCAGTGTTGAGTCTATGGTGCAGTGTTTAGTCTATGGAGCAGTGCTGAGTCTATGGTGCAGTGTTGAGTCTATGGCGCAGTGTTGAGTCTATGGTGCAGTGTTGCGTCTATGGTGCAGTGTTGAGTCTATGGTGCATTGTTGAGTCTATGGTGCAGTGTTGAGTCTATTGTGCAGTGTTGAGTCTATGGTGCAGTGTTGAGTCTATGGTGCAGTGTTGAGTCTATGGTGCAGTGTTGAGTCTATGGTGCAGTGTTGAGTCTATGGTGCAGTGTTGAGTCTTTGGTGCAGTGTTGAGTCTATGGTGCAGTGTTGAGTCTATGGTGCAGTGTTGAGTCTATGGTGCAGTGTTGAGTCTATGGTGCAGTGTTGAGTCTATGGTGCAGTTCTGAGTCTATGGTGCAGTGTTGAGTCTATGGGCAGTGTTGAGTCTATGGTGCAGTGTTGAGTCTATCGTGCAGTGTTGAGTCTAAGGGCAGTGTTGAGTCTATGGTGCAGTGTTGAGTCTATGGTGCAGTGTTCAGTCTATGGAGCAGTGCTGAGTCTATGGTGCAGTGTTGAGTCTATGGCGCAGTGTTGAGTCTATGGTGCAGTGTTGAGTCTATGGTGCAGTGTTGAGTCTATGGTGCAGTGTTGAGTCTATGGTGCAGTGTTGAGTCCATTGTGCAGTGTTGAGTCTATGGTGCAGTGTTGAGTCTATGGTGCAGTGTTGAGTCTATGGTGCAGTGTTGAGTCTATGGTGCAGTGTTGAGTCTTTGGTGCAGTGTTGAGTCTATGGTGCAGTGTTGAGTCTATGTTGCAGTGTTGAGTCTATGGTGCAGTGTTGAGTCTTTGGTGCAGTGTTGAGTCTATGGTGCAGTGTTGAGTCTATATTGCAGTGTTGAGTCTATATTGCAGTGTTGAGTCTATGGTGCAGTGTTGAGTCTATGGGCAGTGTTGAGTCTATGGTGCAGTGTTGAGTCTATTGTGCATTGTTGAGTCTAAGGGCAGTGTTGAGTCTATGGTGCAGTGTTGAGTCTATGGTGCAGTGTTTAGTCTATGGAGCAGTGCTGAGTCTATGGTGCAGTGTTGAGTCTATGGAGCAGTGTTGAGTCTATGGTGCAGTGTTGAGTCTATGGTGCAGTGTTGAGTCTATGGGCAGTGTTGAGTCTATGGTGCAGTGTTGAGTCTATCGTGCAGTGTTGAGTCTAAGCGCAGTGTTGAGTCTATGGTGCAGTGTTGAGTCTATGGTGCAGTGTTTAGTCTATGGAGCAGTGCTGAGTCTATGGTGCAGTGTTGAGTCTATGGCGCAGTGTTGAGTCTATGGTGCAGTGTTGAGTCTATGGTGCAGTGTTGAGTCTATGGTGCAGTGTTGAGTCTATGGTGCAGTGTTGAGTCTATTGTGCAGTGTTGAGTCTATGGTGCAGTGTTGAGTCTATCGTGCAGTGTTGAGTCTATGGTGCAGTGTTGAGTCTATGTTGCGGTGTTGAGTCTATGGTGCGGTGTTGAGTCTTTGGTGCAGTGTTGAGTCTATGGTGCAGTGTTGAGTCTATATTGCAGTGTTGAGTCTATGGTGCAGTGTTGAGTCTATGGGCAGTGTTGAGTCTATGGTGCAGTGTTGAGTCTATGGTGCAGTGTTGAGTCTATGGTGCAGTGTTGAGTCTATGGTGCAGTGCTGAGTCTATGTTGCAGTGTTGAGTCTATGGGCAGTGTTGAGTCTATGGTGCAGTGTTGAGTCTATCGTGCAGTGTTGAGTCTAAGGGCAGTGTTGAGTCTATGGTGCAGTGCTGAGTCTATGGTGCAGTGGTGAGTCTATGGTGCAGTGTTGAGTCTATGGTACAGTGTTTGGTCTATGGTGCAGTGTTGAGTCTATGGTGCAGTGTTGAGTCTATGGTGCAGTGTTGAGTCTATAGTGCAGTGTTGAGTCTATGGTGCAGTCTTGAGTCTATGGGCAGTGTTGAGTCTATGGTGCAGTGTTGAGTCTATGGTGCAGTGTTGAGTCTATGGTGCAGTGTTGAGTCTATGGTGCAGTGTTGAGTCTATGGTGCAGTGTTTAGTCTATGGAGCAGTGCTGAGTCTATGGTGCAGTGTTGAGTCTATGGAGCAGTGTTGAGTCTATGGTGCAGTGTTGAGTCTATGGTGCAGTGTTGAGTCTATGGGCAGTGTTGAGTCTATGGTGCAGTGTTTAGTCTATGGAGCAGTGCTGAGTCTATGGTGCAGTGTTGAGTCTATGGAGCAGTGTTGAGTCTATGGTGCAGTGTTGAGTCTATGGTGCAGTGTTGAGTCTATGGTGCAGTGTTGAGTCTATGGTGCAGTGTTTAGTCTATGGAGCAGTGCTGAGTCTATGGTGCAGTGTTGAGTCTATGGCGCAGTGTTGAGTCTATGGTGCAGTGTTGCGTCTATGGTGCAGTGTTGAGTCTATGGTGCATTGTTGAGTCTATGGTGCAGTGTTGAGTCTATTGTGCAGTGTTGAGTCTATGGTGCAGTGTTGAGTCTATGGTGCAGTGTTGAGTCTATGGTGCAGTGTTGAGTCTATGGTGCAGTGTTGAGTCTATGGTGCAGTGTTGAGTCTTTGGTGCAGTGTTGAGTCTATGGTGCAGTGTTGAGTCTATGGTGCAGTGTTGAGTCTATGGTGCAGTGTTGAGTCTATGGTGCAGTGTTGAGTCTATGGTGCAGTGTTGAGTCTATGGTGCAGTGTTGAGTCTATGGTACAGTTCTGAGTCTATGGTGCAGTGTTGAGTCTATGGGCAGTGTTGAGTCTATGGTGCAGTGTTGAGTCTATCGTGCAGTGTTGAGTCTAAGGGCAGTGTTGAGTCTATGGTGCAGTGTTTGGTCTATGGTGCAGTGTTGAGTCTATGGTGCAGTGTTGAGTCTATGGTGCAGTGTTGAGTCTATAGTGCAGTGTTGAGTCTATGGTGCAGTGTTGAGTCTATGGGCAGTGTTGAGTCTATGGTGCAGTGTTGAGTCTATGGTGCAGTGTTGAGTCTATGGTGCAGTGTTGAGTCTATGGTGCAGTGTTGAGTCTATGGTGCAGTGTTTAGTCTATGGAGCAGTGCTGAGTCTATGGTGCAGTGTTGAGTCTATGGAGCAGTGTTGAGTCTATGGTGCAGTGTTGAGTCTATGGTGCAGTGTTGAGTCTATGGGCAGTGTTGAGTCTATGGTGCAGTGTTTAGTCTATGGAGCAGTGCTGAGTCTATGGTGCAGTGTTGAGTCTATGGAACAGTGTTGAGTCTATGGTGCAGTGTTGAGTCTATGGTGCAGTGTTGAGTCTATGGTGCAGTGTTGAGTCTATGGTGCAGTGTTTAGTCTATGGAGCAGTGCTGAGTCTATGGTGCAGTGTTGAGTCTATGGCGCAGTGTTGAGTCTATGGTGCAGTGTTGAGTCTATGGTGCAGTGTTGAATCTATTGTGCAGTGTTGAGTCTATGGTGCAGTGTTGAGTCTATGGTGCAGTGTTGAGTCTATGGAGCAGTGTTGAGTCTATGGTGCAGTGTTGAGTCTTTGGTGCAGTGTTGAGTCTATGGTGCAGTGTTGAGTCTTTGGTGCAGTGTTGAGTCTATGGTGCAGTGCTGAGTCTATGGTGCAGTGTTGAGTCTATGGGCAGTGTTGAGTCTATGGTGCAGTGTTGAGTCTATCGTGCAGTGTTGAGTCTAAGGGCAATGTTGAGTCTAAGGGCAGTGTTGAGTCTATGGGCAGTGTTGAGTCTATGGTGCAGTGTTGAGTCTATTGTGCATTGTTGAGTCTAAGGGCAGTGTTGAGTCTATGGTGCAGTGTTGAGTCTATGGTGCAGTGTTTAGTCTATGGAGCAGTGCTGAGTCTATGGTGCAGTGTTGAGTCTATGGGCAGTGTTGAGTCTATGGTGCAGTGTTGAGTCTATGGTGCAGTGTTGAGTCTATGGTGCAGTGTTGAGTCTATGGTGCAGTGTTGAGTCTATGGTGCAGTGCTGAGTCTATGGTGCAGTGTTGAGTCTATGGGCAGTGTTGAGTCTATGGTGCAGTGTTGAGTCTATCGTGCAGTGTTGAGTCTAAGGGCAGTGTTGAGTCTATGGTGCAGTGTTGAGTCTATGGTGCAGTGTTGAGTCTATGGTGCAGTGTTGAGTCTATGGTACAGTGTTTGGTCTATGGTGCAGTTTTGAGTCTATGGTGCAGTGTTGAGTCTATGGTGCAGTGTTGAGTCTATAGTGCAGTGTTGAGTCTATGGTGCAGTGTTGAGTCTATGGGCAGTGTTGAGTCTATGGTGCAGTGTTGAGTCTATGGTGCAGTGTTGGGTCTATGGTGCAGTGTTGATTCTATGGTGCAGTGTTGAGTCTATGGTGCAGTGCTGAGTCTATGGTGCAGTGTTGAGTCTATGGGCAGTGTTGAGTCTATGGTGCAGTGTTGAGTCTATTGTGCAGTGTTGAGTCTAAGGGCAGTGTTGAGTCTATGGGCAGTGTTGAGTCTATGGTGCAGTGTTGAGTCTATTGTGCATTGTTGAGTCTAAGGGCAGTGTTGAGTCTATGGTGCAGTGTTGAGTCTATGGTGCAGTGTTTAGTCTATGGAGCAGTGCTGAGTCTATGGTGCAGTGTTGAGTCTATGGGCAGTGTTGAGTCTATGGTGCAGTGTTGAGTCTATGGTGCAGTGTTGAGTCTATGGTGCAGTGCTGAGTCTATGGTGCAGTGTTGAGTCTATGGTGCAGTGTTGAGTCTATCGTGCAGTGTTGAGTCTAAGGGCAATGTTGAGTCTAAGGGCAGTGTTGAGTCTATGGGCAGTGTTGAGTCTATGGTGCAGTGTTGAGTCTATTGTGCATTGTTGAGTCTAAGGGCAGTGTTGAGTCTATGGTGCAGTGTTGAGTCTATGGTGCAGTGTTTAGTCTATGGAGCAGTGCTGAGTCTATGGTGCAGTGTTGAGTCTATGGGCAGTGTTGAGTCTATGGTGCAGTGTTGAGTCTATGGTGCAGTGTTGAGTCTATGGTGCAGTGTTGAGTCTATGGTGCAGTGTTGAGTCTATGGTGCAGTGCTGAGTCTATGGTGCAGTGTTGAGTCTATGGGCAGTGTTGAGTCTATGGTGCAGTGTTGAGTCTATCGTGCAGTGTTGAGTCTAAGGGCAGTGTTGAGTCTATGGTGCAGTGTTGAGTCTATGGTGCAGTGTTGAGTCTATGGTGCAGTGTTGAGTCTATGGTACAGTGTTTGGTCTATGGTGCAGTGTTGAGTCTATGGTGTAATGTTGAGTCTATGGTGCAGTGTTGAGTCTATAGTGCAGTGTTGAGTCTATGGTGCAGTGTTGAGTCTATGGGCAGTGTTGAGTCTATGGTGCAGTGTTGAGTCTATGGTGCAGTGTTGGGTCTATGGTGCAGTGTTGATTCTATGGTGCAGTGTTGAGTCTATGGTGCAGTGCTGAGTCTATGGTGCAGTGTTGAGTCTATGGGCAGTGTTGAGTCTAAGGGCAGTGTTGAGTCTGTGGTGCAGTGTTGAGTCTATGGTGCAGTGTTGAGTCTATGGTGCAGTGTTGGGTCTATGGTACAGTGTTTGGTCTATCGTGCAGTGTTGAGTCTATGGTGCAGTGTTGAGTCTATGGTGCAGTGTTGAGTCTATGGTGCAGTGCTGAGTCTATGGTGCAGTGTTGAGTCTATGGGCAGTGTTGAGTCTATGGTGCAGTGTTGAGTCTATCGTGCAGTGTTGAGTCTAAGGGCAATGTTGAGTCTATGGTGCGGTGTTGAGTCTATAGTGCAGTGTTGAGTCTATGGTGCAGTGTTGAGTCTATGGTACAGTGTTTGGTCTATGGTGCAGTGTTGAGTCTATGGTGCAGTGTTGAGTCTATGGTGCAGTGTTGAGTCTATGGTGCAGTGTTGAGTCTATGGGCAGTGTTGAGTCTATGGTGCAGTGTTGAGTTTATTGTGCAGTGTTGAGTCTAAGCGCAGTGTTGAGTCTATGGTGCAGTGTTGAGTCTATGGTGCAGTGTTTAGTCTATGGAGCAGTGCTGAGTCTATGGTGCAGTGTTGAGTCTATGGCGCAGTGTTGAGTCTATGGTGCAGTGTTGAGTCTATGGTGCAGTGTTGAGTCTATGGTGCAGTGTTGAGTCTATGGTGCAGTGTTGAGTCTATTGTGCAGTGTTGAGTCTATGGTGCAGTGTTGAGTCTATGGTGCAGTGTTGAGTCTATGGTGCAGTGTTGAGTCTATGTTGCAGTGTTGAGTCTATGGTGCAGTGTTGAGTCTTTGGTGCAGTGTTGAGTCTATGGTGCAGTGTTGAGTCTATATTGCAGTGTTGAGTCTATGGTGCAGTGTTGAGTCTATGGGCAGTGTTGAGTCTATGGTGCAGTGTTGAGTCTATGGTGCAGTGTTGAGTCTATGGTGCAGTGTTGAGTCTATGGTGTAGTGCTGAGTCTATGTTGCAGTGTTGAGTCTATGGGCAGTGTTGAGTCTATGGTGCAGTGTTGAGTCTATCGTGCAGTGTTGAGTCTAAGGGCAGTGTTGAGTCTATGGTGCAGTGCTGAGTCTATGGTGCAGTGGTGAGTCTATGGTGCAGTGCTGAGTCTATGGTGCAGTGTTGAGTCTATGGTGCAGTGTTGAGTCTATAGTGCAGTGTTGAGTCTATGGTGCAGTGTTGAGTCTATTGTGCATTGTTGAGTCTAAAGGCAGTGTTGAGTCTATGGTGCAGTGTTGAGTCTATGGTGCAGTGTTTAGTCTATGGAGCAGTGCTGAGTCTATGGTGAAGTGTTGAGTCTATGGAGCAGTGTTGAGTCTATGGTGCAGTGTTGAGTCTATGGTGCAGTGTTGAGTCTATGGGCAGTGTTGAGTCTATGGTGCAGTATTGAGTCTATTGTGCAGTGTTGAGTCTAAGCGCAGTGTTGAGTCTATGGTGCAGTGTTGAGTCTATGGTGAGGTGTTCAGTCTATGGAGCAGTGCTGAGTCTATGGTGCAGTGTTGAGTCTATGGCGCAGTGTTGAGTCTATGGTGCAGTGTTGAGTCTATGGTGCAGTGTTGAGTCTATGGTGCAGTGTTGAGTCTATGGTGCAGTGTTGAGTCTATTGTGCAGTGTTGAGTCTATGCTGCAGTGTTGAGTCTATGGTGCAGTGTTGAGTCTATGGTGCAGTGTTGAGTCTATGGTGCAGTGTTGAGTCTTTGGTGCAGTGTTGAGTCTATGGTGCAGTGTTGAGTCTATGTTGCAGTGTTGAGTCGATGGTGCAGTGTTGAGTCTTTGGTGCAGTGTTGAGTCTATGGTGCAGTGTTGAGTCTATATTGCAGTGTTGAGTCTATGGTGCAGTGTTGAGTCTATGGGCAGTGTTGAGTCTATGGTGCAGTGTTGAGTCTATTGTGCATTGTTGAGTCTAAGGGCAGTGTTGAGTCTATGGTGCAGTGTTGAGTCTATGGTGCAGTGTTTAGTCTATGGAGCACTGCTGAGTCTATGGTGCAGTGTTGAGTCTATGGAGCAGTGTTGAGTCTATGGTGCAGTGTTGAGTCTATGGTGCAGTGTTGAGTCTATGGGCAGTGTTGAGTCTATGGTGCAGTGTTGAGTCTATTGTGCAGTGTTGAGTCTAAGCGCAGTGTTGAGTCTATGGTGCAGTGTTGAGTCTATGGTGCAGTGTTTAGTCTAGGGAGCAGTGCTGAGTCTATGGTGCAGTGTTGAGTCTATGGTGCAGTGTTTAGTCTATGGAGCAGTGCTGAGTCTATGGTGCAGTGTTGAGTCTATGGAGCAGTGTTGAGTCTATGGTGCAGTGTTGAGTCTATGGTGCAGTGTTGAGTCTATGGGCAGTGTTGAGTCTATGGTGCAGTGTTTAGTCTATGGAGCAGTGCTGAGTCTATGGTGCAGTGTTGAGTCTATTGTGCAGTGTTGAGTCTATGGTGCAGTGTTGAGTCTATGGTGCAGTGTTGAGTCTATGGTGCAGTGTTGAGTCTATGGAGCAGTGCTGAGTCTATGGTGCAGTGTTGAGTCTATGGAGCAGTGTTGAGTCTATGGTGCAGTGTTGAGTCTATGGTGCAGTGTTGAGTCTATGGTGCAGTGTTGAGTCTATGGTGCAGTGTTTAGTCTATGGAGCAGTGCTGAGTCTATGGTGCAGTGTTGAGTCTATGGCGCAGTGTTGAGTCTATGGTGCAGTGTTGCGTCTACGGTGCAGTGTTGAGTCTATGGTGCAGTGTTGAGTCTATGGTGCAGTGTTGAGTCTTTGGTGCAGTGTTGAGTCTATGGTGCAGTGTTGAGTCTATGGTGCAGTGTTGAGTCTATGGTGCAGTGTTGAGTCTATGGTGCAGTGTTGAGTCTATGGTGCAGTTCTGAGTCTATGGTGCAGTGTTGAGTCTATGGGCAGTGTTGAGTCTATGGTGCAGTGTTGAGTCTATCGTGCAGTGTTGAGTCTAAGGGCAGTGTTGAGTCTATGGTGCAGTGTTTGGTCTATGGTGCAGTGTTGAGTCTATGGTGCAGTGTTGAGTCTATGGTGCAGTGTTGAGTCTATGGTGCAGTGTTGAGTCTATGGGCAGTGTTGAGTCTATGGTGCAGTGTTGGGTCTATGGTGCAGTGTTGAGTCTATTGTGCAGTGTTGAGTCTATGGTGCAGTGTTGAGTCTATGGTGCAGTGTTGAGTCTATGGTGCAGTGTTGAGTCTATGTTGCAGTGTTGAGTCTATGGTGCAGTGTTGAGTCTTTGGTGCAGTGTTGAGTCTATGGTGCAGTGTTGAGTCTATATTGCAGTGTTGAGTCTATGGTGCAGTGTTGAGTCTATGGGCAGTGTTGAGTCTATGGTGCAGTGTTCTGTCTATGGTGCAGTGTTGAGTCTATGGTGCAGTGTTGAGTCTATGGTGCAGTGCTGAGTCTATGTTGCAGTGTTGAGTCTATGGGCAGTGTTGAGTCTATGGTGCAGTGTTGAGTCTATCGTGCAGTGTTGAGTCTAAGGGCAGTGTTGAGTCTATGGTGCAGTGCTGAGTCTATGGTGCAGTGGTGAGTCTATGGTGCAGTGTTGAGTCTATGGTACAGTGTTTGGTCTATGGTGCAGTGTTGAGTCTATGGTGCAGTGTTGAGTCTATGGTGCAGTGTTGAGTCTATAGTGCAGTGTTGAGTCTATGGTGCAGTGTTGAGTCTATGGGCAGTGTTGAGTCTATGGTGCAGTGTTGAGTCTATGTTGCAGTGTTGAGTCTATGGTGCAGTGTTGAGTCTATGGTGCAGTGTTGAGTCTATGGGCAGTGTTGAGTCTATGGTGCAGTATTGAGTCTATTGTGCAGTGTTGAGTCTAAGCGCAGTGTTGAGTCTATGGTGCAGTGTTGAGTCTATGGTGCAGTGTTCAGTAAATGGAGCAGTGCTGAGTCTATGGTGCAGTGTTGAGTCTATGGCGCAGTGTTGAGTCTATGGTGCAGTGTTGAGTCTATGGTGCAGTGTTGAGTCTATGGTGCAGTGTTGAGTCTATGGTGCAGTGTTGAGTCTATTGTGCAGTGTTGAGTCTATGGTGCAGTGTTGAGTCTATGGTGCAGTGTTGAGTCTATGGTGCAGTGTTGAGTCTATGGTGCAGTGTTGAGTCTTTGGTGCAGTGTTGAGTCTATGGTGCAGTGTTGAGTCTATGTTGCAGTGTTGAGTCTATGGTGCAGTGTTGAGTCTTTGGTGCAGTGTTGAGTCTATGGTGCAGTGTTGAGTCTATATTGCAGTGTTGAGTCTATGGTGCAGTGTTGAGTCTATGGGCAGTGTTGAGTCTATGGTGCAGTGTTGAGTCTATTGTGCATTGTTGAGTCTAAGGGCAGTGTTGAGTCTATGGTGCAGTGTTGAGTCTATGGTGCAGTGTTTAGTCTATGGAGCACTGCTGAGTCTATGGTGCAGTGTTGAGTCTATGGAGCAGTGTTGAGTCTATGGTGCAGTGTTGAGTCTATGGTGCAGTGTTGAGTCTATGGGCAGTGTTGAGTCTATGGTGCAGTGTTGAGTCTATTGTGCAGTGTTGAGTCTAAGCGCAGTGTTGAGTCTATGGTGCAGTGTTGAGTCTATGGTGCAGTGTTTAGTCTATGGAGCAGTGCTGAGTCTATGGTGCAGTGTTGAGTCTATGGTGCAGTGTTTAGTCTATGGAGCAGTGCTGAGTCTATGGTGCAGTGTTGAGTCTATTGAGCAGTGTTGAGTCTATGGTGCAGTGTTGAGTCTATGGTGCAGTGTTGAGTCTATGGGCAGTGTTGAGTCTATGGTGCAGTGTTTAGTCTATGGAGCAGTGCTGAGTCTATGGTGCAGTGTTGAGTCTATGGAGCAGTGTTGAGTCTATGGTGCAGTGTTGAGTCTATGGTGCAGTGTTGAGTCTATGGTGCAGTGTTGAGTCTATGGTGCAGTGTTTAGTCTATGGAGCAGTGCTGAGTCTATGGTGCAGTGTTGAGTCTATGGCGCAGTGTTGAGTCTATGGTGCAGTGTTGCGTCTATGGTGCAGTGTTGAGTCTATGTTGCAGTGTTGAGTCTATGGTGCAGTGTTGAGTCTATTGTGCAGTGTTGAGTCTATGGTGCAGTGTTGAGTCTATGGTGCAGTGTTGAGTCTATGGTGCAGTGTTGAGTCTATGGTGCAGTGTTGAGTCTATGGTGCAGTGTTGAGTCTTTGGTGCAGTGTTGAGTCTATGGTGCAGTGTTGAGTCTATGGTGCAGTGTTGAGTCTATGGTGCAGTGTTGAGTCTATGGTGCAGTGTTGAGTCTATGGTGCAGTTCTGAGTCTATGGTGCAGTGTTGAGTCTATGGGCAGTGTTGAGTCTATGGTGCAGTGTTGAGTCTATCGTGCAGTGTTGAGTCTAAGGGCAGTGTTGAGTCTATGGTGCAGTGTTTGGTCTATGGTGCAGTGTTGAGTCTATGGTGCAGTGTTGAGTCTATGGTGCAGTGTTGAGTCTATAGTGCAGTGTTGAGTCTATGGTGCAGTGTTGAGTCTATGGGCAGTGTTGAGTCTATGGTGCAGTGTTGGGTCTATGGTGCAGTGTTGAGTCTATTGTGCAGTGTTGAGTCTATGGTGCAGTGTTGAGTCTATGGTGCAGTGTTGAGTCTATGGTGCAGTGTTGAGTCTATGTTGCAGTGTTGAGTCTATGGTGCAGTGTTGAGTCTTTGGTGCAGTGTTGAGTCTATGGTGCAGTGTTGAGTCTATATTGCAGTGTTGAGTCTATGGTGCAGTGTTGAGTCTATGGGCAGTGTTGAGTCTATGGTGCAGTGTTGAGTCTATGGTGCAGTGTTGAGTCTATGGTGCAGTGTTGAGTCTATGGTGCAGTGCTGAGTCTATGTTGCAGTGTTGAGTCTATGGGCAGTGTTGAGTCTATGGTGCAGTGTTGAGTCTATCGTGCAGTGTTGAGTCTAAGGGCAGTGTTGAGTCTATGGTGCAGTGCTGAGTCTATGGTGCAGTGGTGAGTCTATGGTGCAGTGTTGAGTCTATGGTACAGTGTTTGGTCTATGGTGCAGTGTTGAGTCTATGGTGCAGTGTTGAGTCTATGGTGCAGTGTTGAGTCTATAGTGCAGTGTTGAGTCTATGGTGCAGTGTTGAGTCTATGGGCAGTGTTGAGTCTATGGTGCAGTGTTGAGTCTATGGTGCAGTGTTGAGTCTATGGTGCAGTGTTGAGTCTATGGTGCAGTGTTGAGTCTATGGTGCAGTGTTTAGTCTATGGAGCAGTGCTGAGTCTATGGTGCAGTGTTGAGTCTATGGAGCAGTGTTGAGTCTATGGTGCAGTGTTGAGTCTATGGTGCAGTGTTGAGTCTATGGGCAGTGTTGAGTCTATGGTGCAGTGTTTAGTCTATGGAGCAGTGCTGAGTCTATGGTGCAGTGTTGAGTCTATGGGCAGTGTTGAGTCTATGGTGCAGTGTTCTGTCTATGGTGCAGTGTTGAGTCTATGGTGCAGTGTTGAGTCTATGGTGCAGTGCTGAGTCTATGTTGCAGTGTTGAGTCTATGGGCAGTGTTGAGTCTATGGTGCAGTGTTGAGTCTATCGTGCAGTGTTGAGTCTAAGGGCAGTGTTGAGTCTATGGTGCAGTGCTGAGTCTATGGTGCAGTGGTGAGTCTATGGTGCAGTGTTGAGTCTATGGTACAGTGTTTGGTCTATGGTGCAGTGTTGAGTCTATGGTGCAGTGTTGAGTCTATGGTGCAGTGTTGAGTCTATAGTGCAGTGTTGAGTCTATGGTGCAGTGTTGAGTCTATGGGCAGTGTTGAGTCTATGGTGCAGTGTTGAGTCTATGTTGCAGTGTTGAGTCTATGGTGCAGTGTTGAGTCTATGGTGCAGTGTTGAGTCTATGGGCAGTGTTGAGTCTATGGTGCAGTATTGAGTCTATTGTGCAGTGTTGAGTCTAAGCGCAGTGTTGAGTCTATGGTGCAGTGTTGAGTCTATGGTGCAGTGTTCAGTAAATGGAGCAGTGCTGAGTCTATGGTGCAGTGTTGAGTCTATGGCGCAGTGTTGAGTCTATGGTGCAGTGTTGAGTCTATGGTGCAGTGTTGAGTCTATGGTGCAGTGTTGAGTCTATGGTGCAGTGTTGAGTCTATTGTGCAGTGTTGAGTCTATGGTGCAGTGTTGAGTCTATGGTGCAGTGTTGAGTCTATGGTGCAGTGTTGAGTCTATGGTGCAGTGTTGAGTCTTTGGTGCAGTGTTGAGTCTATGGTGCAGTGTTGAGTCTATGTTGCAGTGTTGAGTCTATGGTGCAGTGTTGAGTCTTTGGTGCAGTGTTGAGTCTATGGTGCAGTGTTGAGTCTATATTGCAGTGTTGAGTCTATGGTGCAGTGTTGAGTCTATGGGCAGTGTTGAGTCTATGGTGCAGTGTTGAGTCTATTGTGCATTGTTGAGTCTAAGGGCAGTGTTGAGTCTATGGTGCAGTGTTGAGTCTATGGTGCAGTGTTTAGTCTATGGAGCACTGCTGAGTCTATGGTGCAGTGTTGAGTCTATGGAGCAGTGTTGAGTCTATGGTGCAGTGTTGAGTCTATGGTGCAGTGTTGAGTCTATGGGCAGTGTTGAGTCTATGGTGCAGTGTTGAGTCTATTGTGCAGTGTTGAGTCTAAGCGCAGTGTTGAGTCTATGGTGCAGTGTTGAGTCTATGGTGCAGTGTTTAGTCTATGGAGCAGTGCTGAGTCTATGGTGCAGTGTTGAGTCTATGGTGCAGTGTTTAGTCTATGGAGCAGTGCTGAGTCTATGGTGCAGTGTTGAGTCTATTGAGCAGTGTTGAGTCTATGGTGCAGTGTTGAGTCTATGGTGCAGTGTTGAGTCTATGGGCAGTGTTGAGTCTATGGTGCAGTGTTTAGTCTATGGAGCAGTGCTGAGTCTATGGTGCAGTGTTGAGTCTATGGAGCAGTGTTGAGTCTATGGTGCAGTGTTGAGTCTATGGTGCAGTGTTGAGTCTATGGTGCAGTGTTGAGTCTATGGTGCAGTGTTTAGTCTATGGAGCAGTGCTGAGTCTATGGTGCAGTGTTGAGTCTATGGCGCAGTGTTGAGTCTATGGTGCAGTGTTGCGTCTATGGTGCAGTGTTGAGTCTATGTTGCAGTGTTGAGTCTATGGTGCAGTGTTGAGTCTATTGTGCAGTGTTGAGTCTATGGTGCAGTGTTGAGTCTATGGTGCAGTGTTGAGTCTATGGTGCAGTGTTGAGTCTATGGTGCAGTGTTGAGTCTATGGTGCAGTGTTGAGTCTTTGGTGCAGTGTTGAGTCTATGGTGCAGTGTTGAGTCTATGGTGCAGTGTTGAGTCTATGGTGCAGTGTTGAGTCTATGGTGCAGTGTTGAGTCTATGGTGCAGTTCTGAGTCTATGGTGCAGTGTTGAGTCTATGGGCAGTGTTGAGTCTATGGTGCAGTGTTGAGTCTATCGTGCAGTGTTGAGTCTAAGGGCAGTGTTGAGTCTATGGTGCAGTGTTTGGTCTATGGTGCAGTGTTGAGTCTATGGTGCAGTGTTGAGTCTATGGTGCAGTGTTGAGTCTATAGTGCAGTGTTGAGTCTATGGTGCAGTGTTGAGTCTATGGGCAGTGTTGAGTCTATGGTGCAGTGTTGGGTCTATGGTGCAGTGTTGAGTCTATTGTGCAGTGTTGAGTCTATGGTGCAGTGTTGAGTCTATGGTGCAGTGTTGAGTCTATGGTGCAGTGTTGAGTCTATGTTGCAGTGTTGAGTCTATGGTGCAGTGTTGAGTCTTTGGTGCAGTGTTGAGTCTATGGTGCAGTGTTGAGTCTATATTGCAGTGTTGAGTCTATGGTGCAGTGTTGAGTCTATGGGCAGTGTTGAGTCTATGGTGCAGTGTTGAGTCTATGGTGCAGTGTTGAGTCTATGGTGCAGTGTTGAGTCTATGGTGCAGTGCTGAGTCTATGTTGCAGTGTTGAGTCTATGGGCAGTGTTGAGTCTATGGTGCAGTGTTGAGTCTATCGTGCAGTGTTGAGTCTAAGGGCAGTGTTGAGTCTATGGTGCAGTGCTGAGTCTATGGTGCAGTGGTGAGTCTATGGTGCAGTGTTGAGTCTATGGTACAGTGTTTGGTCTATGGTGCAGTGTTGAGTCTATGGTGCAGTGTTGAGTCTATGGTGCAGTGTTGAGTCTATAGTGCAGTGTTGAGTCTATGGTGCAGTGTTGAGTCTATGGGCAGTGTTGAGTCTATGGTGCAGTGTTGAGTCTATGGTGCAGTGTTGAGTCTATGGTGCAGTGTTGAGTCTATGGTGCAGTGTTGAGTCTATGGTGCAGTGTTTAGTCTATGGAGCAGTGCTGAGTCTATGGTGCAGTGTTGAGTCTATGGAGCAGTGTTGAGTCTATGGTGCAGTGTTGAGTCTATGGTGCAGTGTTGAGTCTATGGGCAGTGTTGAGTCTATGGTGCAGTGTTTAGTCTATGGAGCAGTGCTGAGTCTATGGTGCAGTGTTGAGTCTATGGAGCAGTGTTGAGTCTATGGTGCAGTGTTGAGTCTATGGTGCAGTGTTGAGTCTATGGTGCAGTGTTGAGTCTATGGTGCAGTGTTTAGTCTATGGAGCAGTGCTGAGTCTATGGTGCAGTGTTGAGTCTATGGCGCAGTGTTGAGTCTATGGTGCAGTGTTGCGTCTATGGTGCAGTGTTGAGTCTATGGTGCAGTGTTGAGTCTATGGTACAGTGTTGAGTCTATTGTGCAGTGTTGAGTCTATGGTGCAGTGTTGAGTCTATGGTGCAGTGTTGAGTCTATGGTGCAGTGTTGAGTCTATGGTGCAGTGTTGAGTCTATGGTGCAGTGTTGAGTCTTTGGTGCAGTGTTGAGTCTATGGTGCAGTGTTGAGTCTATGGTGCAGTGTTGAGTCTATGGTGCAGTGTTGAGTCTATGGTGCAGTGTTGAGTCTATGGTGCAGTTCTGAGTCTATGGTGCAGTGTTGAGTCTATGGGCAGTGTTGAGTCTATGGTGCAGTGTTGAGTCTATCGTGCAGTGTTGAGTCTAAGGGCAGTGTTGAGTCTATGGTGCAGTGTTGAGTCTATGGTGCAGTGTTCAGTCTATGGAGCAGTGCTGAGTCTATGGTGCAGTGTTGAGTCTATGGCGCAGTGTTGAGTCTATGGTGCAGTGTTGAGTCTATGGTGCAGTGTTGAGTCTATGGTGCAGTGTTGAGTCTATGGTGCAGTGTTGAGTCCATTGTGCAGTGTTGAGTCTATGGTGCAGTGTTGAGTCTATGGTGCAGTGTTGAGTCTATGGTGCAGTGTTGAGTCTATGGTGCAGTGTTGAGTCTTTGGTGCAGTGTTGAGTCTATGGTGCAGTGTTGAGTCTATGTTGCAGTGTTGAGTCTATGGTGCAGTGTTGAGTCTTTGGTGCAGTGTTGAGTCTATGGTGCAGTGTTGAGTCTATATTGCAGTGTTGAGTCTATATTGCAGTGTTGAGTCTATGGTGCAGTGTTGAGTCTATGGGCAGTGTTGAGTCTATGGTGCAGTGTTGAGTCTATTGTGCATTGTTGAGTCTAAGGGCAGTGTTGAGTCTATGGTGCAGTGTTGAGTCTATGGTGCAGTGTTTAGTCTATGGAGCAGTGCTGAGTCTATGGTGCAGTGTTGAGTCTATGGAGCAGTGTTGAGTCTATGGTGCAGTGTTGAGTCTATGGTGCAGTGTTGAGTCTATGGGCAGTGTTGAGTCTATGGTGCAGTGTTGAGTCTATCGTGCAGTGTTGAGTCTAAGCGCAGTGTTGAGTCTATGGTGCAGTGTTGAGTCTATGGTGCAGTGTTTAGTCTATGGAGCAGTGCTGAGTCTATGGTGCAGTGTTGAGTCTATGGCGCAGTGTTGAGTCTATGGTGCAGTGTTGAGTCTATGGTGCAGTGTTGAGTCTATGGTGCAGTGTTGAGTCTATGGTGCAGTGTTGAGTCTATTGTGCAGTGTTGAGTCTATGGTGCAGTGTTGAGTCTATGGTGCAGTGTTGAGTCTATGGTGCAGTGTTGAGTCTATGTTGCGGTGTTGAGTCTATGGTGCGGTGTTGAGTCTTTGGTGCAGTGTTGAGTCTATGGTGCAGTGTTGAGTCTATCGTGCAGTGTTGAGTCTAAGGGCAATGTTGAGTCTAAGGGCAGTGTTGAGTCTATGGGCAGTGTTGAGTCTATGGTGCAGTGTTGAGTCTATTGTGCATTGTTGAGTCTAAGGGCAGTGTTGAGTCTATGGTGCAGTGTTGAGTCTATGGTGCAGTGTTTAGTCTATGGAGCAGTGCTGAGTCTATGGTGCAGTGTTGAGTCTATGGGCAGTGTTGAGTCTATGGTGCAGTGTTGAGTCTATGGTGCAGTGTTGAGTCTATGGTGCAGTGTTGAGTCTATGGTGCAGTGTTGAGTCTATGGTGCAGTGCTGAGTCTATGGTGCAGTGTTGAGTCTATGGGCAGTGTTGAGTCTATGGTGCAGTGTTGAGTCTATCGTGCAGTGTTGAGTCTAAGGGCAGTGTTGAGTCTATGGTGCAGTGTTGAGTCTATGGTGCAGTGTTGAGTCTATGGTGCAGTGTTGAGTCTATGGTACAGTGTTTGGTCTATGGTGCAGTTTTGAGTCTATGGTGCAGTGTTGAGTCTATGGTGCAGTGTTGAGTCTATAGTGCAGTGTTGAGTCTATGGTGCAGTGTTGAGTCTATGG
Source organism: Petromyzon marinus (assembly GCF_048934315.1). NCBI lineage: Eukaryota > Metazoa > Chordata > Hyperoartia > Petromyzontiformes > Petromyzontidae > Petromyzon > Petromyzon marinus. The sequence goes on from NW_027422661.1 coordinate 241,480, forward strand.
GCAGTGTTGAGTCTATGGTGCAGTGTTGAGTCTATGGTGCAGTGTTGGGTCTATGGTGCAGTGTTGATTCTATGGTGCAGTGTTGAGTCTATGGTGCAGTGCTGAGTCTATGGTGCAGTGTTGAGTCTATGGGCAGTGTTGAGTCTATGGTGCAGTGTTGAGTCTATTGTGCAGTGTTGAGTCTAAGGGCAGTGTTGAGTCTATGGGCAGTGTTGAGTCTATGGTGCAGTGTTGAGTCTATTGTGCATTGTTGAGTCTAAGGGCAGTGTTGAGTCTATGGTGCAGTGTTGAGTCTATGGTGCAGTGTTTAGTCTATGGAGCAGTGCTGAGTCTATGGTGCAGTGTTGAGTCTATGGGCAGTTTTGAGTCTATGGTGCAGTGTTGAGTCTATGGTGCAGTGTTGAGTCTATGGTGCAGTGCTGAGTCTATGGTGCAGTGTTGAGTCTATGGTGCAGTGTTGAGTCTATCGTGCAGTGTTGAGTCTAAGGGCAATGTTGAGTCTAAGGGCAGTGTTGAGTCTATGGGCAGTGTTGAGTCTATGGTGCAGTGTTGAGTCTATTGTGCATTGTTGAGTCTAAGGGCAGTGTTGAGTCTATGGTGTAGTGTTGAGTCTATGGTGCAGTGTTTAGTCTATGGAGCAGTGCTGAGTCTATGGTGCAGTGTTGAGTCTATGGGCAGTGTTGAGTCTATGGTGCAGTGTTGAGTCTATGGTGCAGTGTTGAGTCTATGGTGCAGTGTTGAGTCTATGGTGCAGTGTTGAGTCTATGGTGCAGTGCTGAGTCTATGGTGCAGTGTTGAGTCTATGGGCAGTGTTGAGTCTATGGTGCAGTGTTGAGTCTATCGTGCAGTGTTGAGTCTAAGGGCAGTGTTGAGTCTATGGTGCAGTGTTGAGTCTATGGTGCAGTGTTGAGTCTATGGTGCAGTGTTGAGTCTATGGTACAGTGTTTGGTCTATGGTGCAGTGTTGAGTCTATGGTGCAGTGTTGAGTCTATGGTGCAGTGTTGAGTCTATAGTGCAGTGTTGAGTCTATGGTGCAGTGTTGAGTCTATGGGCAGTGTTGAGTCTATGGTGCAGTGTTGAGTCTATGGTGCAGTGTTGGGTCTATGGTGCAGTGTTGATTCTATGGTGCAGTGTTGAGTCTATGGTGCAGTGCTGAGTCTATGGTGCAGTGTTGAGTCTATGGGCAGTGTTGAGTCTAAGGGCAGTGTTGAGTCTATGGTGCAGTGTTTAGTCTATGGAGCAGTGCTGAGTCTATGGTGCAGTGTTGAGTCTATGGAACAGTGTTGAGTCTATGGTGCAGTGTTGAGTCTATGGTGCAGTGTTTAGTCTATGGAGCAGTGCTGAGTCTATGGTGCAGTGTTGAGTCTATGGTGCAGTGTTTAGTCTATGGAGCAGTGCTGAGTCTATGGTGCAGTGTTGAGTCTATGGCGCAGTGTTGAGTCTATGGTGCAGTGTTGAGTCTATGGTGCAGTGTTGAGTCTATGGTGCAGTGTTGAGTCTATGGTGCAGTGTTGAGTCTATTGTGCAGTGTTGAGTCTATGGTGCAGTGTTGAGTCTATGGTGCAGTGTTGAGTCTATGGTGCAGTGTTGAGTCTATGTTGCGGTTTTGAGTCTATGGTGCGGTGTTGAGTCTTTGGTGCAGTGTTGAGTCTATGGTGCAGTGTTGAGTCTATATTGCAGTGTTGAGTCTATGGTGCAGTGTTGAGTCTATGGGCAGTGTTGAGTCTATGGTGCAGTGTTGAGTCTATGGTGCAGTGTTGAGTCTATGGTGCAGTGTTGAGTCTATGGTGCAGTGCTGAGTCTATGTTGCAGTGTTAAGTCTATGGGCAGTGTTGAGTCTATGGTGCAGTGTTGAGTCTATCGTGCAGTGTTGAGTCTAAGGGCAGTGTTGAGTCTATGGTGCAGTGCTGAGTCTATGGTGCAGTGGTGAGTCTATGGTGCAGTGTTGAGTCTATGGTACAGTGTTTGGTCTATGGTGCAGTGTTGAGTCTATGGTGCAGTGTTGAGTCTATGGTGCAGTGTTGAGTCTATGGTGCAGTGTTGAGTCTATGGTGCAGTCTTGAGTCTATGGGCAGTGTTGAGTCTATGGTGCAGTGTTGAGTCTATGGTGCAGTGTTGAGTCTATGGTGCAGTGTTGAGTCTATGGTGCAGTGTTGAGTCTATGGTGCAGTGTTTAGTCTATGGAGCAGTGCTGAGTCTATGGTGCAGTGTTGAGTCTATGGAGCAGTGTTGAGTCTATGGTGCAGTGTTGAGTCTATGGTGCAGTGTTGAGTCTATGGGCAGTGTTGAATCTATGGTGCAGTGTTTAGTCTATGGAGCAGTGCTGAGTCTATGGTGCAGTGTTGAGTCTATGGAGCAGTGTTGAGTCTATGGTGCAGTGTTGAGTCTATGGTGCAGTGTTGAGTCTATGGTGCAGTGTTGAGTCTATGGTGCAGTGTTTAGTCTATGGAGCAGTGCTGAGTCTATGGTGCAGTGTTGAGTCTATGGCGCAGTGTTGAGTCTATGGTGCAGTGTTGCGTCTATGGTGCAGTGTTGAGTCTATGGTGCATTGTTGAGTCTATGGTGCAGTGTTGAGTCTATTGTGCAGTGTTGAGTCTATGGTGCAGTGTTGAGTCTATGGTGCAGTTTTGAGTCTATGGTGCAGTGTTGAGTCTATGGTGCAGTGTTGAGTCTATGGTGCAGTGTTGAGTCTTTGGTGCAGTGTTGAGTCTATGGTGCAGTGTTGAGTCTATGGTGCAGTGTTGAGTCTATGGTGCAGTGTTGAGTCTATGGTGCAGTGTTGAGTCTATGGTGCAGTGTTGAGTCTATGGTGCAGTGTTGAGTCTATGGTACAGTTCTGAGTCTATGGTGCAGTGTTGAGTCTATGGGCAGTGTTGAGTCTATGGTGCAGTGTTGAGTCTATCGTGCAGTGTTGAGTCTAAGGGCAGTGTTGAGTCTATGGTGCAGTGTTTGGTCTATGGTGCAGTGTTGAGTCTATGGTGCAGTGTTGAGTCTATGGTGCAGTGTTGAGTCTATAGTGCAGTGTTGAGTCTATGGTGCAGTGTTGAGTCTATGGGCAGTGTTGAGTCTATGGTGCAGTGTTGAGTCTATGGTGCAGTGTTGAGTCTATGGTGCAGTGTTGAGTCTATGGTGCAGTGTTGAGTCTATGGTGCAGTGTTTAGTCTATGGAGCAGTGCTGAGTCTATGGTGCAGTGTTGAGTCTATGGAGCAGTGTTGAGTCTATGGTGCAGTGTTGAGTCTATGGTGCAGTGTTGAGTCTATGGGCAGTGTTGAGTCTATGGTGCAGTGTTTAGTCTATGGAGCAGTGCTGAGTCTATGGTGCAGTGTTGAGTCTATGGAACAGTGTTGAGTCTATGGTGCAGTGTTGAGTCTATGGTGCAGTGTTGAGTCTATGGTGCAGTGTTGAGTCTATGGTGCAGTGTTTAGTCTATGGAGCAGTGCTGAGTCTATGGTGCAGTGTTGAGTCTATGGCGCAGTGTTGAGTCTATGGTGCAGTGTTGCGTCTATGGTGCAGTGTTGAGTCTATGGTGCAGTGTTGAGTCTATGGTGCAGTGTTGAGTCTATTGTGCAGTGTTGAGTCTATGGTGCAGTGTTGAGTCTATGGTGCAGTGCTGAGTCTATGGTGCAGTGTTGAGTCTATGGGCAGTGTTGAGTCTATGGTGCAGTGTTGAGTCTATCGTGCAGTGTTGAGTCTAAGGGCAATGTTGAGTCTAAGGGCAGTGTTGAGTCTATGGGCAGTGTTGAGTCTATGGTGCAGTGTTGAGTCTATTGTGCATTGTTGAGTCTAAGGGCAGTGTTGAGTCTATGGTGCAGTGTTGAGTCTATGGTGCAGTGTTTAGTCTATGGAGCAGTGCTGAGTCTATGGTGCAGTGTTGAGTCTATGGGCAGTGTTGAGTCTATGGTGCAGTGTTGAGTCTATGGTGCAGTGTTGAGTCTATGGTGCAGTGTTGAGTCTATGGTACAGTTCTGAGTCTATGGTGCAGTGTTGAGTCTATGGGCAGTGTTGAGTCTATGGTGCAGTGTTGAGTCTATCGTGCAGTGTTGAGTCTAAGGGCAGTGTTGAGTCTATGGTGCAGTGTTTGGTCTATGGTGCAGTGTTGAGTCTATGGTGCAGTGTTGAGTCTATGGTGCAGTGTTGAGTCTATAGTGCAGTGTTGAGTCTATGGTGCAGTGTTGAGTCTATGGGCAGTGTTGAGTCTATGGTGCAGTGTTGAGTCTATGGTGCAGTGTTGAGTCTATGGTGCAGTGTTGAGTCTATGGTGCAGTGTTGAGTCTATGGTGCAGTGTTTAGTCTATGGAGCAGTGCTGAGTCTATGGTGCAGTGTTGAGTCTATGGAGCAGTGTTGAGTCTATGGTGCAGTGTTGAGTCTATGGTGCAGTGTTGAGTCTATGGGCAGTGTTGAGTCTATGGTGCAGTGTTTAGTCTATGGAGCAGTGCTGAGTCTATGGTGCAGTGTTGAGTCTATGGAACAGTGTTGAGTCTATGGTGCAGTGTTGAGTCTATGGTGCAGTGTTGAGTCTATGGTGCAGTGTTGAGTCTATGGTGCAGTGTTTAGTCTATGGAGCAGTGCTGAGTCTATGGTGCAGTGTTGAGTCTATGGCGCAGTGTTGAGTCTATGGTGCAGTGTTGCGTCTATGGTGCAGTGTTGAGTCTATGGTGCAGTGTTGAGTCTATGGTGCAGTGTTGAGTCTATTGTGCAGTGTTGAGTCTATGGTGCAGTGTTGAGTCTATGGTGCAGTGCTGAGTCTATGGTGCAGTGTTGAGTCTATGGGCAGTGTTGAGTCTATGGTGCAGTGTTGAGTCTATCGTGCAGTGTTGAGTCTAAGGGCAATGTTGAGTCTAAGGGCAGTGTTGAGTCTATGGGCAGTGTTGAGTCTATGGTGCAGTGTTGAGTCTATTGTGCATTGTTGAGTCTAAGGGCAGTGTTGAGTCTATGGTGCAGTGTTGAGTCTATGGTGCAGTGTTTAGTCTATGGAGCAGTGCTGAGTCTATGGTGCAGTGTTGAGTCTATGGGCAGTGTTGAGTCTATGGTGCAGTGTTGAGTCTATGGTGCAGTGTTGAGTCTATGGTGCAGTGTTGAGTCTATGGTGCAGTGTTGAGTCTATGGTGCAGTGCTGAGTCTATGGTGCAGTGTTGAGTCTATGGGCAGTGTTGAGTCTATGGTGCAGTGTTGAGTCTATCGTGCAGTGTTGAGTCTAAGGGCAGTGTTGAGTCTATGGTGCAGTGTTGAGTCTATGGTGCAGTGTTGAGTCTATGGTGCAGTGTTGAGTCTATGGTACAGTGTTTGGTCTATGGTGCAGTTTTGAGTCTATGGTGCAGTGTTGAGTCTATGGTGCAGTGTTGAGTCTATAGTGCAGTGTTGAGTCTATGGTGCAGTGTTGAGTCTATGGGCAGTGTTGAGTCTATGGTGCAGTGTTGAGTCTATGGTGCAGTGTTGGGTCTATGGTGCAGTGTTGATTCTATGGTGCAGTGTTGAGTCTATGGTGCAGTGCTGAGTCTATGGTGCAGTGTTGAGTCTATGGGCAGTGTTGAGTCTATGGTGCAGTGTTGAGTCTATTGTGCAGTGTTGAGTCTAAGGGCAGTGTTGAGTCTATGGGCAGTGTTGAGTCTATGGTGCAGTGTTGAGTCTATTGTGCATTGTTGAGTCTAAGGGCAGTGTTGAGTCTATGGTGCAGTGTTGAGTCTATGGTGCAGTGTTTAGTCTATGGAGCAGTGCTGAGTCTATGGTGCAGTGTTGAGTCTATGGGCAGTTTTGAGTCTATGGTGCATTGTTGAGTCTATGGTGCAGTGTTGAGTCTATTGTGCAGTGTTGAGTCTATGGTGCAGTGTTGAGTCTATGGTGCAGTTTTGAGTCTATGGTGCAGTGTTGAGTCTATGGTGCAGTGTTGAGTCTATGGTGCAGTGTTGAGTCTTTGGTGCAGTGTTGAGTCTATGGTGCAGTGTTGAGTCTATGGTGCAGTGTTGAGTCTATGGTGCAGTGTTGAGTCTATGGTGCAGTGTTGAGTCTATGGTGCAGTGTTGAGTCTATGGTGCAGTGTTGAGTCTATGGTACAGTTCTGAGTCTATGGTGCAGTGTTGAGTCTATGGGCAGTGTTGAGTCTATGGTGCAGTGTTGAGTCTATCGTGCAGTGTTGAGTCTAAGGGCAGTGTTGAGTCTATGGTGCAGTGTTTGGTCTATGGTGCAGTGTTGAGTCTATGGTGCAGTGTTGAGTCTATGGTGCAGTGTTGAGTCTATAGTGCAGTGTTGAGTCTATGGTGCAGTGTTGAGTCTATGGGCAGTGTTGAGTCTATGGTGCAGTGTTGAGTCTATGGTGCAGTGTTGAGTCTATGGTGCAGTGTTGAGTCTATGGTGCAGTGTTGAGTCTATGGTGCAGTGTTTAGTCTATGGAGCAGTGCTGAGTCTATGGTGCAGTGTTGAGTCTATGGAGCAGTGTTGAGTCTATGGTGCAGTGTTGAGTCTATGGTGCAGTGTTGAGTCTATGGGCAGTGTTGAGTCTATGGTGCAGTGTTTAGTCTATGGAGCAGTGCTGAGTCTATGGTGCAGTGTTGAGTCTATGGAACAGTGTTGAGTCTATGGTGCAGTGTTGAGTCTATGGTGCAGTGTTGAGTCTATGGTGCAGTGTTGAGTCTATGGTGCAGTGTTTAGTCTATGGAGCAGTGCTGAGTCTATGGTGCAGTGTTGAGTCTATGGCGCAGTGTTGAGTCTATGGTGCAGTGTTGCGTCTATGGTGCAGTGTTGAGTCTATGGTGCAGTGTTGAGTCTATGGTGCAGTGTTGAGTCTATTGTGCAGTGTTGAGTCTATGGTGCAGTGTTGAGTCTATGGTGCAGTGCTGAGTCTATGGTGCAGTGTTGAGTCTATGGGCAGTGTTGAGTCTATGGTGCAGTGTTGAGTCTATCGTGCAGTGTTGAGTCTAAGGGCAATGTTGAGTCTAAGGGCAGTGTTGAGTCTATGGGCAGTGTTGAGTCTATGGTGCAGTGTTGAGTCTATTGTGCATTGTTGAGTCTAAGGGCAGTGTTGAGTCTATGGTGCAGTGTTGAGTCTATGGTGCAGTGTTTAGTCTATGGAGCAGTGCTGAGTCTATGGTGCAGTGTTGAGTCTATGGGCAGTGTTGAGTCTATGGTGCAGTGTTGAGTCTATGGTGCAGTGTTGAGTCTATGGTGCAGTGTTGAGTCTATGGTACAGTTCTGAGTCTATGGTGCAGTGTTGAGTCTATGGGCAGTGTTGAGTCTATGGTGCAGTGTTGAGTCTATCGTGCAGTGTTGAGTCTAAGGGCAGTGTTGAGTCTATGGTGCAGTGTTTGGTCTATGGTGCAGTGTTGAGTCTATGGTGCAGTGTTGAGTCTATGGTGCAGTGTTGAGTCTATAGTGCAGTGTTGAGTCTATGGTGCAGTGTTGAGTCTATGGGCAGTGTTGAGTCTATGGTGCAGTGTTGAGTCTATGGTGCAGTGTTGAGTCTATGGTGCAGTGTTGAGTCTATGGTGCAGTGTTGAGTCTATGGTGCAGTGTTTAGTCTATGGAGCAGTGCTGAGTCTATGGTGCAGTGTTGAGTCTATGGAGCAGTGTTGAGTCTATGGTGCAGTGTTGAGTCTATGGTGCAGTGTTGAGTCTATGGGCAGTGTTGAGTCTATGGTGCAGTGTTTAGTCTATGGAGCAGTGCTGAGTCTATGGTGCAGTGTTGAGTCTATGGAACAGTGTTGAGTCTATGGTGCAGTGTTGAGTCTATGGTGCAGTGTTGAGTCTATGGTGCAGTGTTGAGTCTATGGTGCAGTGTTTAGTCTATGGAGCAGTGCTGAGTCTATGGTGCAGTGTTGAGTCTATGGCGCAGTGTTGAGTCTATGGTGCAGTGTTGCGTCTATGGTGCAGTGTTGAGTCTATGGTGCAGTGTTGAGTCTATGGTGCAGTGTTGAGTCTATTGTGCAGTGTTGAGTCTATGGTGCAGTGTTGAGTCTATGGTGCAGTGCTGAGTCTATGGTGCAGTGTTGAGTCTATGGGCAGTGTTGAGTCTATGGTGCAGTGTTGAGTCTATCGTGCAGTGTTGAGTCTAAGGGCAATGTTGAGTCTAAGGGCAGTGTTGAGTCTATGGGCAGTGTTGAGTCTATGGTGCAGTGTTGAGTCTATTGTGCATTGTTGAGTCTAAGGGCAGTGTTGAGTCTATGGTGCAGTGTTGAGTCTATGGTGCAGTGTTTAGTCTATGGAGCAGTGCTGAGTCTATGGTGCAGTGTTGAGTCTATGGGCAGTGTTGAGTCTATGGTGCAGTGTTGAGTCTATGGTGCAGTGTTGAGTCTATGGTGCAGTGTTGAGTCTATGGTGCAGTGTTGAGTCTATGGTGCAGTGCTGAGTCTATGGTGCAGTGTTGAGTCTATGGGCAGTGTTGAGTCTATGGTGCAGTGTTGAGTCTATCGTGCAGTGTTGAGTCTAAGGGCAGTGTTGAGTCTATGGTGCAGTGTTGAGTCTATGGTGCAGTGTTGAGTCTATGGTGCAGTGTTGAGTCTATGGTACAGTGTTTGGTCTATGGTGCAGTTTTGAGTCTATGGTGCAGTGTTGAGTCTATGGTGCAGTGTTGAGTCTATAGTGCAGTGTTGAGTCTATGGTGCAGTGTTGAGTCTATGGGCAGTGTTGAGTCTATGGTGCAGTGTTGAGTCTATGGTGCAGTGTTGGGTCTATGGTGCAGTGTTGATTCTATGGTGCAGTGTTGAGTCTATGGTGCAGTGCTGAGTCTATGGTGCAGTGTTGAGTCTATGGGCAGTGTTGAGTCTATGGTGCAGTGTTGAGTCTATTGTGCAGTGTTGAGTCTAAGGGCAGTGTTGAGTCTATGGGCAGTGTTGAGTCTATGGTGCAGTGTTGAGTCTATTGTGCATTGTTGAGTCTAAGGGCAGTGTTGAGTCTATGGTGCAGTGTTGAGTCTATGGTGCAGTGTTTAGTCTATGGAGCAGTGCTGAGTCTATGGTGCAGTGTTGAGTCTATGGGCAGTTTTGAGTCTATGGTGCAGTGTTGAGTCTATGGTGCAGTGTTGAGTCTATGGTGCAGTGCTGAGTCTATGGTGCAGTGTTGAGTCTATGGTGCAGTGTTGAGTCTATCGTGCAGTGTTGAGTCTAAGGGCAATGTTGAGTCTAAGGGCAGTGTTGAGTCTATGGGCAGTGTTGAGTCTATGGTGCAGTGTTGAGTCTATTGTGCATTGTTGAGTCTAAGGGCAGTGTTGAGTCTATGGTGTAGTGTTGAGTCTATGGTGCAGTGTTTAGTCTATGGAGCAGTGCTGAGTCTATGGTGCAGTGTTGAGTCTATGGGCAGTGTTGAGTCTATGGTGCAGTGTTGAGTCTATGGTGCAGTGTTGAGTCTATGGTGCAGTGTTGAGTCTATGGTGCAGTGTTGAGTCTATGGTGCAGTGCTGAGTCTATGGTGCAGTGTTGAGTCTATGGGCAGTGTTGAGTCTATGGTGCAGTGTTGAGTCTATGGTGCAGTGTTGAGTCTAAGGGCAGTGTTGAGTCTATGGTGCAGTGTTGAGTCTATGGTGCAGTGTTGAGTCTATGGTGCAGTGTTGAGTCTATGGTACAGTGTTTGGTCTATGGTGCAGTGTTGAGTCTATGGTGCAGTGTTGAGTCTATGGTGCAGTGTTGAGTCTATAGTGCAGTGTTGAGTCTATGGTGCAGTGTTGAGTCTATGGGCAGTGTTGAGTCTATGGTGCAGTGTTGAGTCTATGGTGCAGTGTTGGGTCTATGGTGCAGTGTTGATTCTATGGTGCAGTGTTGAGTCTATGGTGCAGTGCTGAGTCTATGGTGCAGTGTTGAGTCTATGGGCAGTGTTGAGTCTAAGGGCAGTGTTGAGTCTGTGGTGCAGTGTTGAGTCTATGGTGCAGTGTTGAGTCTATGGTGCAGTGTTGGGTCTATGGTACAGTGTTTGGTCTATCGTGCAGTGTTGAGTCTATGGTGCAGTGTTGAGTCTATGGTGCAGTGTTGAGTCTATGGTGCAGTGCTGAGTCTATGGTGCAGTGTTGAGTCTATGGGCAGTGTTGAGTCTATGGTGCAGTGTTGAGTCTATCGTGCAGTGTTGAGTCTAAGGGCAATGTTGAGTCTATGGTGCAGTGTTGAGTCTATAGTGCAGTGTTGAGTCTATGGTGCAGTGTTGAGTCTATGGTACAGTGTTTGGTCTATGGTGCAGTGTTGAGTCTATGGTGCAGTGTTGAATCTATGGTGCAGTGTTGAGTCTATGGTGCAGTGTTGAGGTTGGGTGGTGGTGACGGTGTGAGTGTGGGTGGTGTGTGGTGGTGGCGGTGGTGGTGCCGGCGTGCCGTACGGTTCTACTCGTGAACTCGGGGGCGTGGTCATTGATGTCGGTGATGGTGACGATGGCGGTGGCCGTGGTCGAGAGTCCGATGTTGGCGTCTCCCTCCATGTCTGAAGCCATCACCACCAGCGAAAAGTGCGCCACTCTCTACACAGAGCGGACACTCCCACACCGTCACCCCCCGGCACACGCACGGAGTGGGTTTGTAGTGTAGAGCGGTAACCGCTATACATGGCGTGCACAGAGAGACAGAGACACACACAGACACACACACAGACACACACAGACACACACACAGACACACACAGACACACACCTTACACAGACAAACACACAGACACACACAGACACACACCTCACACAGACAAACACACACTAGAGACAAACACACACACAGACACACACATAGACACAGACACACAGACACACACAGACACACACACAGACACACACACAGACATAGACACACACAGACAAACACCTCACAGAGACACACACACACACAATAGAGACAAACACACACACACACAGACACACACACACACACACAGACACACACAGACACACACCTCACAGAGACACACACACAGTAGAGACAAACACACAGACACACACAGACACACACCTCACACAGACACACACACACACAGACAAACACCTCACAGAGACACACACAGTAGAGACAAACACACAGACACACACACACAGACACACACAGACACACACACACAGACACACACAGTAGAGACATACACACAGACACACACAAACACACACAGACACACACAGACACACACCTTACACAGACAAACACACAGACACACACAGACACACACCTCACACAGACACACACACACAGTAGAGACAAACACACAGACACACACATAGACACAAACACACAGACACACACATAGACACAGACAAAGATCCCCCATATAGCCTTAACAGACTGTAGGGGCAAGTGCTGTTAGCGAGCACCTATGAAGGCTGGAACGGTACACGAGGGGGTGGGTGGCCAGCACCACGCACGACCGCCTTTGTCTCCCTAGTGGCAATGTTTACACACCGCACCAGGTACTCATTTGAGGCCGAGTCGACCTAGGGGGGCCCGGGACCAGTTCAGACAATCGTCACACGAACGTTGTGTCCGTGATGTGCGGCAGAAGCCAGATTAAACGATGCGGAAAACTGCATCAGTGCACAAAATGTACCGTATTTGTTTTGCTTTACAGATACAACAACAGTCAGATGTTCTAGACACAGACACACACAGACACAGACACACACAGACACACACCTCACACAGACACACACACACAGTAGAGACAAACACACAGACACACAGCCACACACAGACACACACACACAGACACACACACAGTAGAGACAAACACACAGACACACACACAGACACACACAGACACACACACAGACACACACACACAGTAGAGACAAACACACAGACACACACACAGACACACACACAGACACACACCTCACAGAGACACACACAGTAGAGATAAACACACACACAACAACAACAACAACCGCCATTCGCCACTAAGTGGCGGTGACGTCACCACGAGGCTTGTGCCAGGCTATGTGCACCCTGAGGCTACGTGAAGTGTCGAACGCCCGCTGGCAGGAGGTCACGAGGCAGACCCAGGTGCCACGGGTCGACTGACTGAGATGACTGGCTGATGCACCACCTGTGCCCCCTACTGTGCCAACCTACTGTGCTTTAGCCACCCGGCACTCCGCTCGTTATTCTGAGCGTCGCTCCTCCGCCCTCCGTTGTTGTTGGAGGGCGACTACCTCCAACTGCCCAGTAGCGTCCTTCACGAGCCTCCTCCACAGAGGCTGATCTTGACACCGCTGGTACCAGTCATCGGCAAGTCAACTCAGCTCCACGTCCTCCTGTACCACATCACTCCATCTCTTCTCTAGCCCGTGCCGCGCTAGCTTAGCCCCCTCGATCCGGCCGAACAAAAGCTGTTTCGGCATGCGGTGGCTGGGCATGCGGCTACATGACCCAGCCATCGCAGCCTTCCCCGCCGGAGGAGCTCACCGATGGAACCTTGCCCAGATCTCTCAAGGATTTGTGAGCTCCTCACACAATCCAGTCTGGTTAAACCCAGGATGGATCGTAGGCAGGCCAGCCTAAATGTTTCTAACCGGCGAAGATGTTCCATTAGGGGTGTCCACGTTTCGCAAGCGTAGAGAAGGAAGGGAATGACCGTGGCCGAGAAGACCTGAAGCTTAGTGCGGAGCGACAGATCAGGTAGCTTGCACACAACGTTACGCAACCGATGAAAATATATTGCCGCTCGACTGATTCGGAGTGAGACCTCTGCTGTTAAACTGGAGCCAGTCATAAGCACACTGCCCAGGTATGGGAAACTCTCCACTCTCTCCACAACTGCCCCATCACCGATTGGGAGTTGTGGGGGTGGAGTGTCCGATGGTACAAAATATGCAGACAGGTGCTTAGTTTTGGTGGGGCTGATGGTAGGCCCCACCTCTTAGTGGCATGCTCCAGTCTCAGCAGCAGCGTCTCCACCTCCTCCTCTGAATGAGCAGCTATTACCAAATCATCAGCATACATAACGTGGTTGAACATTCGGGAGCCATCCCTTGACCGCACCCGAGCGTCGATCAGCCTCCCATTATATCTGTACCATATGGAGATTCCTCCGGTACAGCTATTGAAGGCTTCACGAACTACGTGGTCAAAATAGATGTTAAATAATGTGGGAGCCAGAGGACATCCCTGTCGCACCCCAAGGTTAACAGGGACTGGCTCTGACTCCCGGCCACGTAGTTTTACCCGGGCCCGCTCACCATCATGAAGGTCCTTAATGATCGTGAGCAGAGGGTCAGGTACTCCAAAAGCACGAAGAACAACCCAGAGCCCAGGCCTACTGATGGTATCATAGGCCTTGACCAGGTCAATAAAGCAGAGATGTAGGTCTTTTTGGAATTCCCTACACCTCTGCTGTAGCAGACGGACAGAAAATATGGCATCTGTGCAGGACCGCCCTTTCCTGAAACCGCATTGGGGCTCCGCAAGCCTCTCCTCAGCGTGCATGGCAAGGCGATGTTGAATAATCCTTGCCAGGACCTTTCCTGGCACACTGAAGAGTGAGAACCCGTCCAGTGGTCCAGACTGTTGTTATGATGTCATATAGGGCAGTCTGTGCACAAACGCCGCCCTCCCTCAGCATTTCGCTTGGGAGATCATCTCTGCCCGCTGCCTTTCCTGGTCTCAGACTCCGGATCGCCTTCAGTACTTCCTCGACAGATGGCACCTCAGCCAGCCACTCACAGGGGGTGACCTCTTCCAAAATTTGAGGCACCGCAGCCTCAGCAGGGTCATCCTCACTTTGTGCCACGATGTTTTCCTGGCTGAGGGATTTTCCCTCCCCCAGGACATCACAGAAATGCTCAGCAAATCTGCAAACCTGTTCCTGGGGGTTGGTGATTGGGTCACCGTTTTTTCCCCTAATGATGGTAATAGGTGTGGCGCTGCAGATTACTTTTTTGTAGTTAAATAGACACACACGCACAGACACACACACAGACACACAACAACAACAACAACAACCGCCATTCGCCACTAAGTGGCGGTGACGTCACCACGACGCTTGTGCCAGGCTATGTGCACCCTGAGGCCACGTGAAGTGTCGAACGCCCGCTGGCAGGAGGTCACGGGGCAGACCCAGGTGCCACGGGTCGACTGACTGAGATGACTGGCTGATGCACCACCTGTGCCCCCTACTGTGCCAACCTGCTGTGCTTTAGCCACCCGGCGCTCCGCTCGCTGTTGTGAGCGTCGCTCCTCCGCCCTCCGTTGTTGTTGGAGGGCGACTGCCTCCAACTGCCCAGTAGCATCCTTCACGAGCCTCCTCCACAGAGGCCGATCTTGACACCGCTGGTACCAGTCATCGGCAAGTCCACTCAGCTCCACGTCCTCCTGTACCACATCACTCCATCTCTTCTCTAGCCCGTGCCGCGCCCGCTTAGCCCCCTCAATCCGGCCAAACAAAAGCTGTTTCGGCATGCGGTGGCTGGGCATGCGGGCTACATGACCCAGCCATCGCAGCCTTGCCTGCCGGAGGAGCTCACCGATGGGACCCTGCCCAGATCTTTCAAGGATTTGTGAGCTCCTCACACAATCCAGTCTGGTTAAACCCAGGATGGATCGTAGGCAGGTCAGCCTAAATGTTTCTAACCGGCGAAGATGTTCCATTAGGGGGGTCCACGTGCCACAGACACACACACACAGACACACACACACAGTAGAGACAAACACACAGACACACACACAGACAAACACACAGTAGAGACAAACACACAGACACACACATAGACACAGACTCACACAGACACACACCTCACAGAGACACACAGACACACACAGTAGAGACAAACACACAGACACACACATAGACACACACACAGACACACACACACACACACGCAGACACACACCTCACACAGATAAACACACACTAGAGACAAACACACAGACACACACACACACACAGACACACACACAGACACACACAGACGTGATACCCACCTCTCGGTCCAGCCGGACAGTATTGGTGATGATGCCTGTGACTCTGTCGATGGTGAACACGCGGTAGACACAGACACACACACACAGACACACACACACACACAGACAAACACACACTAGAGACAAACACACACACACACAGACACACACATAGACATAGACACACACAGACACACACACACACAGACACACACACAGACATACACACAGACACACACACACAGACACACACAGACGTGATACCCACCTCTCGGTCCAGCCGGACAGTATTGGTGATGATGCCTGTGAATCTGTCGATGGTGAACACGCGGTGTGCAGTCACCATGGGAACCTGCAACACTATATGGTAGCGAATCGCTCCGTTGAGCGTCAAGGGGTCATCCATGTCACTCGCCACCACCCTCATCACGAAAGTGCCTGACATGGCCGGAGGGAGAGGGAGGGGAAGGAGTGAGTGTGTGTGAATGTATCTGTGTGTATGTGTGTGTGTCTGTGTGTGTGTGTGTCTGTGTGTGTTTGAGTGTGTGAGTGAGTGAGTGTGTGAGTGTGTGAGTGTGAGTGAGTGTGTATGTGTGAGTGTGTGTATGTGTGTATGTGTGAGTGTGTGAGTGTGTATGTGTGTGTATGTGAGTGAGTGTGTATGTGTGAGTGTGTCTGTGTATGTGTGTATGTGTGAGTGTGTGAGTGTGTGTGTGAGTGTGTGAGTGTGTATGTGTGAGTGTGTGAGTGTGTATGTGTGAGTGTGTCTGTGTATGTGTGTATGTGTGAGTGTGTGAGTGTGTGTGTGAGTGTGTGAGTGTGTATGTGTGAGTGTGTGAGTGTGTGAGTGTGTATGTGTGAGTGTGTGAGTGTGTGTGTGAGTGTGTGAGTGTGTATGTGTGAGTGTGTGTATCTGTGTGTATGTGTGAGTGTATGTGAGTGTGTGAGTGAGTGTGAGTGAGTGTGTAAGTGTGTGAGTGTGTATGTGTGAGTGTTTGAGTGTGTATGTGTGTGTGTGAGTGTTTGAGTGTGTATGTGTGAGTGTGTATGTGTGTGAGTGTGTGAGTGAGTGTGTGAGTGTGTGTGAGTGAGTGTGTATGTGTGAGTGTGTGTATGTGTGTATGTGTGAGTGTGTGAGTGTGTATGTGTGTGTATGTGAGTGAGTGTGTATGTGTGAGTGTGTCTGTGTATGTGTGTATGTGTGAGTGTGTGAGTGTGTATGTGTGTGTATGTGAGTGAGTGTGTATGTGTGAGTGTATGTGTGTATGTGTGAGTGTGTGAGTGTGTGTGTGAGTGTGTGAGTGTGTATGTGTGAGTGTGTGAGTGAGTGTGTATGTGTGAGTGTGTCTGTGTATGTGTGAGTGTGTGTGTGAGTGTGTGAGTGTGTATGTGTGAGTGTGTGAGTGTGTGAGTGTGTATGTGTGAGTGTGTGTGTGAGAGGAGCGATAGTGTAGCGGTTAGCGCGCTGCGCTATGAACCTGGCGACCCGGGTTCGATTCCCGCTCACGGCCAACACCAGTGACGATTATCTGAACCGGTCCCGGGCCTCCCCTAGGTCGACTCAGCCTCAAATGAGTACCTGGTGCGGTGTGTAAACATTGCCACTGGGGAGACAAAGGCGGTCGGGCGTGGTGCTGGCCACCCACCCCCTCGTGTACCGTTCCGGCCTTCATAGGTGCTCGCTAACAGCACTTGCCCCTACAGTCTGTTAAGGCTATACGGGGGATCTTTATCTTTGTGTGTGTGTGAGTGTGTGAGTGTGTATGTGTGAGTGTGTGTATCTGTGTGTATGTGTGAGTGTATGTGAGTGTGTGAGTGAGTGTGAGTGAGTGTGTAAGTGTGTATGTGTGTATGTGTGAGTGTGTATGTGTGAGTGTTTGAGTGTGTATGTGTGTGTGTGAGTGTTTGAGTGTGTATGTGTGAGTGTGTATGTGTGT
This sequence comes from Petromyzon marinus, assembly GCF_048934315.1. Taxonomy (NCBI): domain Eukaryota; kingdom Metazoa; phylum Chordata; class Hyperoartia; order Petromyzontiformes; family Petromyzontidae; genus Petromyzon; species Petromyzon marinus. The sequence continues at coordinate 258,261 of NW_027422661.1, forward strand.
GAGTGTGTGAGTGAGTGTGTGAGTGTGAGTGTGTGTGAGTGAGTGTGTATGTGTGTATGTGTGAGTTTGTGTATCTGTGTGTATGTGTGAGTGTATGTGAGTGTGTGAGTGTGTAAGTGTGTATGTGTGTATGTGTGAGTGTGTATGTGTGTGTGAGTGTTTGAGTGTGTATGTGTGAGTGTGTGAGTGTGTATGTGTGAATGAGTGTGTGAGTGTGTATGTGTGAGTGTGTATGTGTGTGTATGTGCCGGACGGGCAACTCTGTCGTGGACAGTGCTGTGGGGGGAGGTCCAATTCCGATTGGCTCCTCCCCTCATGGCGTCTGTGTCCACCACAGGGGCTAAACGGGGGCTCTGGACGGGTGCGAGGGGCTGGTAACCTCTCCACCTTCAATTAATTACCACTAAACTACAACTGAAAAATATAACTAATAAGCTTGTGCCGGAGGCCCCGGGGGGCCAGGCGTCTATGACGTCTCCTGGCCAAACCCCAATTGGCGGAGCCAGGAGTGACCACGTGGAATGTTCGAACGCTCACTGCGGAGGAGAGGCTGCCACTCCTCTGTCGGGAGCTGGGCCGGTACCGCCTGGATCTATGTGGCATTCAGGAGGTCCGGTGGACCGGTTCTGCCACCATGAGGGTTGGACAGTCCTCTACTCGGGGCAGCAGACTGCCAAACAACAGGGTGTGGCTATTCTTTTGAACAAAAGAATGAAGGGGGCGTGGGAACGTGGCGGTGAGGTGTGGGAAGCTGTAAGCCCCAGGCTACTTTGGGCTCGCCTTCCCATCAACCGGAGGGGAGGAATGGTGGTCGTGGTTACTTATGCCCCCACCGAAGATGAACATCCGTGGAAGGATGCAGGCAAAGCCGATGAGTCAGATGCCTTCTATGACCTCCTGTCACAGGTGCTGGCTAAAGTGGCCCCTCGGGATAGAGTCATCATGATAGGTGACTTCAATGCCCGAGTTGGTCATGATGCTGGCACCTGGTCTGGAGTGATTGGAGGGCATGGGCCAGATCAGCTCAATAACATCGGTAGGAGGCTGCTAGATTTGTGTGCAGCCCATGGGCTTGTAATTACCAACACGCTGTTCCGGCATCGGCGCATCCACACAACATCATGGATGCATGCCGGGTCCACGCAAGAACATCTGCTGGACTACATAGTGACGGACCAGCGGATGCGAGCCCATGTCCTTGACACCAGGACCTACAGTGGAGCTGATCTGCCCTCTGACCATCGACTAGTCATCTGTAAGATGCGCCTGCCATTCTTCCACTCCGGTGGTGGGTGTACACCCAGGACCCCATTCCAACCTAAAGTGGCCTGGTCTCAGTTATCTGATGAAAGCTGCAAGCGAGAATTTCATCATCGCTTGCGGCTGGGATTGGCATCGTCCCCGACTCCTTCTGATGTCGAGGGTAAATGGGTGAGGTTTAGGACTGTGACTCATGCAGCTGCAATGGCTGCTTTGGGTATGCGGTCCAGACCTCCCCAGAGACCCTGGCTGACAGAGGAGGTGTTCAGGATGGTTGAGAAAAAGCGACAGGCCCACTGTCATCGGCTATAGAATCCCACGTCAGAGAATGAGGAAGCTTACCGCAGCCTTCGCTCGGAGGTTCGGAGAGCCGTGAGGCGCTGCAAGGATGGGTGGTGGTCGCGGGTTGCTGAGGAGATGGAGTCTGCCTCAGTGGCCCGTGATCACAAATCTCTATTTAACTCCATCAAAAAAGTAACCTGCAGCGCCACACCTATTACCATCATTAGGGGAAAAAACGGTGATCCAATCTCCGACCCCCAGGAACAGGTTTGCAGATTTGCTGAGCATTTCTGTGAGGTCCTGGGGGAGGGAAAATCCCTCAGCCAGAAAAACATCGTGGCACAAAGTAAGGATGACCCTGCTGAGGCTGCGGTGCCTCAAATATTGGAAGAAGTCACCCCCTGTGAGTGGCTGGCTGAGGTGCCATCTGTTGAGGAAGTACTGAGGCCGATCCGGAGTCTGAGACCAGGAAGGGCAACGGGCAGAGATGATCTCCCAAGCGAAATGCTGAGGGAGGGGAGCGTTTGTGCACAGACTGCCCTATATGACATCATAACAACAGTCTGGACCACTGGACGGGTTCCGCAGGATTGGAAGGATGCCCTGGTGGTCCCCCTTTTTAAGAAGGGGGACTGCACAGACTGTAACAACTACAGGGGCATTTCACTCCTCAGTGTGCCGGGAAAGGTCCTGGCAAGGATTATTCAGCATCGCCTTGCCAGGCACGCTGAGGAGAGGCTTGCGGAGCCCAAATGCGGTTTCAGGAAAGGGCGGTCCTGCACAGATGCCATATTTTCTGTCCGTCTGCTACAGCAGAGGTGTAGGGAATTCCAAAAAGACCTACATCTCTGCTTTATTGACCTGGTCAAGGCCTATGATACCATCAGTAGGCCTGGGCTCTCGGTTGTTCTTCGTGCTTTTGGAGTACCTGACCCTCTGCTCACAATCATTAAGGACCTTCATGATGGTGAGCGGGCCCGGGTAAAACTACATGGCCGGGAGTCAGAGCCATTCCCTGTACACCTTGGGGTGCGACAGGGATGTCCTCTGGCTCCCACATTATTTAACATCTATTTTGACCACGTAGTTCGTGAAGCCTTCAATAGCTGTACCGGGGGAATCTCCATATGGTACAGATATAATGGGAGGCTGATCGATGCCCGGGTGCGGTCAAGGGATGGCTCCCTATTGCTCAACCACGTTATGTATGCTGATGATTTGGTAATAGCTGCTCATTCAGAGGAGGAGTTGGAGACGCTGCTGCTGAGACTGGAGCGTGCCACTAAGAGGTGGGGCCTTACCATCAGCCCCACCATAACTAAGCACCTGCCTGGGTATTTTGTACCATCGGACACTACACCCCCACAACTCCCAATCGGTGATGGGGCAGTTGTGGAGCGAGCGGAGTTTCCCATACCTCGGCAGTGTGCTTATGACCGGCTCCAGTTTAACAGCAGAGGTCTCACTCAATCAGTCGAGCGGCAATATCTTTTCATCGGTTGCGTAACGCTGTGTGGAAGCTACCTGGTCTGTTGCTCCGCACTAAGCTTCAGGTCTTCTCGGCCACGGTCATTCCCTCCCTTCTCTACGCTTGCGAAACGTGGACCCCCCTATTGAAACATCTTCGCCGGTTAGAAACATTTAGGCTAGCCTGTCTACGATCCATCCTGGGTTTAACCAGGCTGAATTGTGTGAGGAGCTCACAAATCCTTGAAAGATCTGGGCAAGGTCCCATCGGTGAGCTCCTCCGGCGGGCACGATGGCTGGGTCATGTAGCCCGCATGCCCAGCCACCGCATGCCGAAACAGCTTTTGTTTGGCCGGATTGAGGGGGTTAAGCGGACGCGGCATGGGCTAGAGAAGAGATGGAGTGATGTGGTACAGGAGGACGTGGAGCTGAGTGGACTTGCCGATGACTGGTACCAGCGGTGTCAAGATAGGCCTCTGTGGAGGAGGCTCGTGAAGGATGCTATTGGGCAGTTGGAGGTAGTTGCCCTCCAACAACAACGGAGGGCGGAGGAGCGACACTCACAACAACGAGCAGAGCGCCGGGTGGCTAAAGCACAGCAGTTTGGCACAGTAGGGGGCACAGGTGGTGCATCAGCCAGTCATCTCAGTCAGTCGACCTGTGACATCTAGGTCTGCCCCGTGACCTCCTGCCAGCGGGCGTTCGACACTTCACATGGCCTCAGGGTGCACATAGCCTGGCACAAGCGTCGTGGTGACGTCACCGCCACTTAGTGGCGAATGGCGGTTGTTGTGTGAGTGAGTGTGTCTGTGTGTGTGTACCTGTGAGTGTGTGAGTGAGTGTATGAGTGAGTGTGTGTGAGTGTATGAGTGAGTGAGTATACGAGTGAGTGAGTGCATGAGTGAGTGTGTGAGTGAGTGAGTGTATGAGTGAGTGTGTGTGTGAGTGTATGAGTGAGTGTATGAGTGAGTGTGTGAGTGTATGAGTGAGTGAGTGTATGAGTGAGTGTATGAGTGAGTGTATAAGTGTATGAGTGAGTGTATGAGTGAGTGTATGACTGAGTGTATGAGTGAGTGTGTGAGTGTATGAGTGAGTGTATGAGTGTATGAGTGAGTGTATGAGTTAGTGAGTGTATGAGTGAGTGTATGAGTGAGTGTGTGAGTGTATGAGTGAGTGTATGAGTGAGTGTATGAGTAAGTGTGTGAGTGAGTGTGTGAGTGAGTGTATGAGTGAGTGAGTGTATGAGTGAGTGTATGAGTGAGTGTATGAGTAAGTGAGTGTATGAGTGAGTGAGTGTGTGAGTGAGTGTATGAGTGAGTGAGTGTGTGAGTGAGTGTATGAGTTAGTGAGTGTATGAGTGAGTGTATGAGTGAGTGTATGAGTTAGTGAGTGTATGTGTGAGTGAGTGCATGAGTGAGTGTGTGAGTGAGTGGTTGCCATGGCGACATCATCGTCATCATCCTCGCCATCGTCGTCGTCATCATCATCGTCATCATCATCATCATCATCGCCATCGTCATCATCGTCATCATCATCGTCGTCATCGTTATCATCGTCATCATCGTCATCGTCATCATCATCATCATCGTCGCCATCGTCATCATCATCGTCGTCATCATCATCGTTATCATCGTCATCGTCATCATCGTCATCATCATCATCATCGTCGTCATCATCATCGTCATCATCGTCATCGTCATGATCGTCGTCATCATCGTCATCATCGTCATCATCATCATCATCAACATCATCGTCATCATCGTCATCATCGTCATCATCGTCAGCGCACCTCGCGGGGATCCTTCGACGACGCTGCTGTGAAAGACTTTCTTGGCGAACGTGGGACGGTTGTCGTTGACGTCAATGACATCAACGACGAGGTCCACAGGCTTCTCCAGATGACGCCCACTCGTGTCCACAGCGTAGCACTTGAGCTGCAGTCACAACACTGTGGTGTAGTAGTGTATAGTGTAGTAGTGTATAGTGTAGTAGTGTATAGTGTAGTAGTGTATAGTGTAGTAGTGTATAGTGTAGTAGTGTATAGTGTAGTAGTGTATAGTGTAGTAGTGTATAGTGTAGTAGTGTATAGTGTAGTAGTGTATAGTGTAGTAGTGTATAGTGTAGTGTATAGTGTAGTAGTGTATAGTGTAGTATAGTGTAGTGTAGTAGTGTATAGTATAGTAGTGTATAGTGTAGTAGTGTATAGTGTAGTAGTGTATAGTAGTGTAGTGTATAGTGTAGTGTATATAGTGTAGTGTATATAGTGTAGTAGTGTATAGTGTAGTAGTGTATAGTGTAGTAGTGTATAGTGTAGTAGTGTATAGTGTAGTAGTGTATAGTGTAGTAGTGTATAGTGTAGTAGTGTATAGTGTAGTAGTGTATAGTGTAGTAGTGTATAGTGTAGTATAGTGTAGTAGTGTATAGTATAGTAGTGTATAGTGTAGTAGTGTATAGTGTAGTCGTGTATATAGTGTAGTAGTGTATAGTGTAGTAGTGTATAGTGTAGTAGTGTATAGTGTAGTGGTGTATAGTGTAGTAGTGTATAGTGTAGTGTATAGTGTAGTAGTGTATAGTGTAGTAGTGTATAGTGTAGTGTATAGTGTAGTAGTGTATAGTGTAGTAGTGTATAGTGTAGTGTATAGTGTAGTGCATAGTGTAGTAGTGTATAGTGTATTAGTGTAGTAGTGTAGTGTATAGAGTAGTGTATAGTGTAGTAGTGTAGTGTATAGTGTAGTGTATAGTGTAGTAGTGTATAGTGTAGTGTATAGTGTAGTAGTGTAGTGTATAGTGTAGTGTAGTAGTGTATAGTGTAGTGTGTAGTGTAGTGTAGTATAGTGTAGTGTATAGTGTAGTGTATAGTGTAGTGTATAGTGTAGTGTATAGTGTAGTGTATAGTGTAGTGTGTAGTGTAGTGTAGTATAGTGTAGTGTATAGTGTAGTGTATAGTGTAGGGTATAGTGTAGTGTATAGTGTAGTAGTGTATAGTGTAGTAGTGTATAGTGTAGTGTATAGTGTAGTGTATGGTGTAGTGTATAGTGTAGTGTATAGTGTAGTGTAGTAGTGTAGTGTATGGTGTAGTGTATAGTGTAGCATAGTAGTGTAGTGTATAGTGTAATGTATAGTAGTGTAGTGTATAGTGTAGTGTATGGTGTAGTGTATAGTGTAGTGTATAGTGTAGTGTAGTAGTGTAGTGTAGTAGTGTAGTGTATGGTGTAGTAGTGTAGTGTATAGTATATGGTGTAGTAGTGCATAGTGTAGTGTAGCGTGAGTGGTCCGTACCCGATACTGAGCGATCACCTCCCGGTCCAGGCTCCTGGTGACTGAGACTCTCCCCGTCACGGTGTCCATGACGAACAACCCCACGGGATGCTGGTCGGCGCCGTCCCCCAGCAAGGCGTAGCGGATGTCCACCCCGGCGGTGTCGGACTTCACCTGTTGGGGTGCCATGACGAACGTGGGGGCGGCGATGATGCTGTGACGGCCGCTCCTACGCTGGACTTCTTCCAGCGCTCTCACGCTCTCCTCACCCTCGACTCTCGACAATGCCCCACAGACCTCCCACGGCGGCGTGCGGATGTCTCGGCTGTCCGCGTCTCGTCGATTCGTTGACCTTTCCCTGGACTCTGCGCCACCGCCAGAAGCGTTTCTGTCACCCCCCACCGTGCCCCCTACTGAGCGTGGCAGAAAAGAGCTTCCCGGCTCTACGGATTCCTCCTCCTCCCCCTCCTCCTCCTCTACCTCCTCCTCCTCGTCTCTCTGGTCCAGCTCCACCACCTCCACCTTCTCCACGCGTCCTAACCTTAGGCTAGGGTTAGTTTAGGGCTAGTTAAGGGCTAGTTAAGGGCTAGTTCAGGGTTAGTTTAGGGTTAGTTTATGGTTAGGTTAGGGTTAGTTGAGGGTTAGTTTAGGGTTAAGTTAGGGTTAGGTTAGTTAATGGTTAGGTTAGGGTTAGTTTAGGGCTAGTTAAAGGATAGTTAAGGGCTAGTTCAGGGTTAGTTTAGGGTTAGTTTATGGTTAGGTTAGGGTTAGTTGAGGGTTAGTTTAGGGTTAAGTTAGGGTTAGGTTAGTTAATGGTTAGGTTAGGGTTAGTTTAGGGTTAGTTTAGGGTTAGTTAAGGGTTAGGTTAGGGTTAGTATAGAGTTAGTTCATGGTTAGGTTAGGGTTAGTTTAGGGTTAGTTGAGGGCTAGTTTAGAGTTAGTTAATGGTTAGGTTAGGGCTAGTTGAGGGTTATGTTAGGGGTAGGTTAGGGTTAGGTTAGGGTTAGTTTAGGGTTAGTTTAAGAGTTAGTTCATGGTTAGGTTAGGGTTAGTTGAGGGTTAGTTTAGGGTTAAGTTAGGGTTAGGTTAGAGTTAGTTAATGGTTAGGTTAGGGTTAGTTGAGGGTCATGTTAGGGTTAGTTTAGGGTTAGTTGAGGGCTACTTTAGAGTTAGTTAATGGTTAGGTTAGGGCTAGTTGAGGGTTATGTTAGGGGTAGGTTAGGGCTAGGATGAGGTTATACGACAATAAGAATGAGAACGCGCCACGTCCGTCACACAGCGCACCTGCACCAGCAGCTTGGGGAAGGGCCCGCGGTCATTCTCGGGCACGGACACCTTGGGGATGAGCCAGGCCCGTCTCCAGCGACGACGACTCGCACCTTGCCCTGGCTGCTGGAACCTCACCACCACCTCCTCCACCTCCTTCTCCACCTCCTTCTCCACCTCCACCACCTCCACCTCCTTCTCCACCTCCTTCACCTCCTCCTCGTCTCTCTCTTCCTCCACCTCCTTCTCCACCTCCTTCTCCACCTCCTCCTCCTCATTTCTCTCCTCCAGCTCCACCACCTCCACCTCCTCCACCTCCTTCACCTCCTCCTCGTCTCTCTCCTCCTCCACCTCCTCCTCCACCTCCTTCTCCACCTCCTCCTCGTCTCTCTCATCCTCCACCTCCTCCTCCACCTCCTTCTCCACCTCCTCCTCGTCTCTCTCCTCCTCCTCCTCCTCCACCTCCTCTACCTCCTCCTCCACCTCCTTCTCAACCTCCTCCTCCACCTCCTTCTCCACCTCCTTCTCGTCTCTCTCCTCCAGCTGCACCACCTCCACCACCTCCACCACCTCCACGCGTCTCTCCCCGCGCTCTCCCTGTGCGGGGTGCGGTGAAGACGACACCAAACGTCATCGTGAGCGAGGCCACTTCATTCCTTTTGTCGGCTGGTGGAGGGATTCTTAACGACACGGAATTTGGCAGATAGTGACGCGTGTGTGTACGTGTGTGTGTATGTGTGTAAGTGTGTGTATACGTGTGTGTGTGTCTCTGTGTGTACGTGTGTGTATGCGTGTAAGTGTGTGTGTACGTGTGTGCCGGACGGGCAACGCTGTCGTGGGCAGTGCCGTGGGGGGAGGGCGAATTTCGATTGGCTTTTTGTCCCATGTAACCACCACAGCAGCTAATTGGGGGCTCTGGATGGGTGCGAGGGGCTGGTAACCCCTCCACCTTCAATTAATTACCACTAAACCACGTTTAAAATATCTAATTAATAAGGTTGTACAGGAGGCCTCGGGGGGATAAGCATCTATGACGTCTCCTGCCGAAAACTCCATTTGGCAGAGCCAGGAGACTGAATCCTTACCCTCGGGGCTCCTCAAGAAACAACAAAAAACCACTGTGTGGCCACGTGGAATGTTCGAACGCTCACTGCGGAGGAGAGGCTGCCACTCCTCTGTCGGGAGCTGGACCGGTAGCGCCTGGATCTCTGTGGTATTCAGGAGGTCCGATGGACCGGCTCTGGCTCCTGCCACCATGAGAGGTGGACAGTCCTCTCCTCGGGGCAGCAGACTGCCAAACAACAGGGTGTGGCTCTTCTTCTGAATAAAAGAATGAATGAGGCGTGGGAGCGTGGCGGTGAGGTGTGGGAAGCTGTAAGCCCCAGGCTACTCTGGGCTCGCCTTCCCATCAACCAGAGGCGAAGAATGGTGGTAGTGGTTACTTATGCCCCCACTGAAAACGAACATCCATGGAGGGATGCAGGCAAGGCCGATGAGTCAGCTGCCTTCTATGACCTCCTGTCACAGGCGCTAGCTAAAGTGACCCCTCGGGATAGTCATCTTGGTTCATGATGCGGGCACCTGGTCTGGAGTAATTAGAAGGCATGGACCAGATCAGCTCAATAACAACGGCAGGAGGCTGCTAGATTTTTGTGTAGCCCATGGGCTTGTAATTACCAAATGTGTTTCCATCATCGGCGCATCCACACTACATCATGGATGCATGCCAGGTCTAAGCAAGAACATCTGCTGGACTACAGTGACGGAACAGCGGATGCGGGCCCATGTCCTTGACACCAGGACCTACCATGGAGCTGATCTGCCCACTGACCATCGACTTGTCATCTGTAAGATGCACCTGCCATTCTTCCACTCCGGCGGTGGGTGTACACCCAGGAACCCATTAAAACCCACAGTGGCCTGGTCTCAGCTAGCTGATGAAAGTTGCAAGCGAGAATTTCATCATCGCTTGCGTCTGGGGTTGGCATCGTCCCTGACTCCTCCTGATGTCGAGGGGAAATGGACGAGGTTTAGGACTGTGGCTCATGCAGCTGCAATGGCCGCTTTGGGTACACAGTCCAGACCTTCCCAGAGACCCTGGCTGACAGAGGAGGTGTTCAAGCTGGCTGAGAAAAAGTGACAGGCCCCCTCTCATCGGCTACAGCATCCCATGTCGGATAATGAGGAGGCTTACCGCAGCCTTCGCTCGGAGGTTCGGAGAGCCGTGAGGCGCTGCAAGGATGGGTGGTGGTCGCGGGTTGCTGAGGAGATGGAGTCTGCCTCAGCGGCCCGCGATCACAAATCGCTCTTTAATTACATCATAAAAGTAACCTGCAGCCCCACACCTATTACCATTTTAGGGGAAAGAACGGTGATCCAATCTCCGACCCCCAGCAACAGGTTTTCAGATTTGTTGAGCATTTCTGTGAGGTCCTGGGGGAGGGGAAATCCCTCACCCAGGAAAACAACATGGGACAAAGTGGTGATGACCCTACCGAGGCTGCGTTGCCTCAAATATTGGAGGAAGAAGTCACCCCCTGTGAGTGGCTGGCTGAGGTGCCATCTGTTGAGGAAGTACTGAAGGCGATCCAGAGTCTGAGACCAGGAAAGGCACCGGGCAGAGATGATCTCCTAAGCGAAATGCTGAGGGAGGGTGGCGTTTGTGCACAGACTGCCCTATATGACATCATAACAACAGTCTGGACCACTGGACGGGTTCCGCAGGATTGGAAGGATGCCCTGGTGGTCCCCCTCTTTAAGAAGGGGGACCGCACAGACTGTAACAACTACAGGGGCACCTCACTCCTCAGTGTGCCGGGAAAGGTCCTGGCAAGGATTATTCAGCATCGCCTTGCCAGGCACGCTGAGGAGAGGCTTGCGGAGCCCCAACGCGGTTTCAGGAAAGGGCGGTCCTGCACAGATGCCATATTTTCTGTCCGTCTGCTACAGCAGAGATGTAGGGAATTCCAACAGGACCTACATTTCTGCTTTATTGACCTGGTCAAGACCTATGATACCATCAGTACGCCTGGGCTCTGGGTTGTTCTTCGTACTTTTGGAGTCCCTGACCCTCTGCTCAAGATCATTAAGGACCTTCATGATGGTGAGCGGGCCCGGGTAAAACTACGTGGCAGGGAGTCAGAGCCATTCCCTGTACACCTTGGGGTGCGACAGGGACAAGTGCTGTTAAGTGCTGTTAGCGAGTAGCAGCACCTATGAAGGCTACCGGCACTGTGGCACACGAGGGGGCGGGTGGCCAGCACCAGGCCCGGCCGCCTTTGTCTCCCCCAGTGCTAGCGATGTTCACCGCTCTACTACACCGCCACACCGGCTACTTATTTGCGGCTGAGTCGGACTGGGGGAGGCCCAGGACCGGTTCAGATAACGGCCGTCACTGGGTGTGGGTTGAGCCGCGAGCGGGAGATAAACTCCCCAAACACCACCAACACCGAGAGAGAGGGGGGGGGGCACAGGGGGGTGAATGAGAGGGGACCCCAGGGGGTGAATGAGAGGGGGACACAGGGGGGTGAATGAGAGGGGACCCCAGGGGGGTGAATGAGAGGGGACTCCAGGGGGTGAATGAGAGGGGACCCCAAGGGGTGAATGAGAGGGGACCCCAGGGGGTGAATGAGAGGGGACCCCAGGGGGGTGAATGAGGGGACCCCAGGGGGTGAATGAGAAGGGACCCCAGGGGGTGAATGAGAGGGGGTGGGGACCCCAGGGGGTGAATGAGAGGGGACCCTGGGGGGTGAATGAGAGGGGGCCCCAGAGGGGTGAATGAGAGGGGGCCCCAAAGGGGTGAATGAGAGGGGGGGGGGGACCCCCGTTACCTGAGACTGTTGCTCTGTGATCACCACCACCGCCGCCACCGCCAGCAGCAGCAGCATCATCACGCGGCGCTCCATCAGCCTTACCCACGGGGTTCTCTCTTCAGTGCCACACTCACTGATGCTGCTGCTCATGGCGACATTAAGCGGGAAGTGACATCATCAGGCGACATTAAAAAGGAAGTGACATCATCAGGCGACATTAAAAGGGAAGTGACATCATCAGGCGACATTAAAAAGGAAGTGACATCATCAGGCGACATTAAAAGGGCAGTGACATCATCAGGCGATATTAACAGGTAAGTGACATCATCAGGCGACATTAAGAGGAAAGTGACATCATCAGGCAACATTAAGAGGGAAGTGACATCTTCAGGCGACATTAAGAGGGAAGTGACATCATCAGGCGACATTAAGAGGGAAGTGACATCATCAGGCGACATTAAAAGGGAAGTGACATCATCAGGCGATATTAAGAGGGAAGTGACATCTTCAGGCGACATTATGAGGGAAGGGACATCATCAGGCGACATTAAGAGGGAAGTGACATCATCAGGCGACATTAAGAGGGAAGTGACATCATCAGGCGACATTAAGAGGGAAGTGACATCATCAGGCGACATTAAGAGGGAAGTGACATCATCAGGCTATATTAACATGTACGTGACTACGAGATTACGAGTTAAATGTTCTTGCTGTGGTTTTCACACCTGACGGTGATTGCTTGTGTTGCGGTCGAAACGTCGTAAGAATTTTATTGTTTAATTTTTTTTTATTTATTTTATTGTTTCCTTTCTACGTGGTGACTTTACCGAAAGAACAAAGAATATGAATCGCTGCAGTCACGAAAGATTTAAATAATTAAATAAAATTGCAAGAGATGTATTATTCGTGCAAAAGAGTGTCGCGTAACCGATCACTCAGGGGTGGGACCTGCGCCTTTAGTGGCACCCCGACGTGAAACGAGCACACGGCACCAACTGTCCCCACTTCCTGAAACGGAACGGGGTTTTACAATCGATGCACGTACAACTAGTCTCAATGATTGTTGCGCACAGGAGTGCTTCAGGAGAGCATCAGCGAGGTTTTACTGTTCCTGCTCCACTGGAGGGGCGCAGGCTACAGCACAGCGGTTTACCACCAGGCACTCCGTAGTTTGGGTTGTGTGGACACAACATCGCAGGGCTGTGAGACTTCTTGAAGGAGGAGATGTGGCACATCAGCCTGTTGATGTTTTGATTTAAAGCTTTCGTTACTGCAGTAATTCATATTCTTAGCTCTTTCGGTAAAGTCACGTTGAAGGGAAACAATAAATAATAAAATATATTGTGTTTTTTTTATATATATTTTATTGTTTTATTGTTTCCCTTCAACGTGACTTTACCGAAAGAGCTAAGAATATGAATTAGTGCAGTCACGAAAGCTTTAATTCAAGAGTCCATCTATGTTCTTTAAAGAGGAGTGGGGAGACCAAAAATTAATTTATGCTGTCTGAAAGCCACCGTAAGCATGAACAATCAATTAAGACGTGAAATGGTTTATCAAATCCTTCCAATGATTGCTAAGCCAAAGTCCATCTTCTCGGTTGAAATTGTTTCTGTGTTTGTATATGTGGATAGCCTCATGAACGAATCTCTCATGGAAGCCAGATGGCTTACAAAGAACCTCCGTCTTGGAAAAGTCAATGTCATGTGAGCCTACTGAATTATAACAGTGATCTGCCATGGCCGAGGTGTTGGTCCTACCGTGTTTAAGGTCTGCTTTGTGTTCACGAATGCGGTCCGAGACATGGCGTTTGGTTTCTCCAATGTAACTACTACCACAGAGGCAACTTAGTTTGTAGACACCAGGGTACTGTATGTCGTGATAGCGAACTAATGCGTATAACGCTCCCACGTTTATAATGAACTTAGGTGGGTGACCACTATTGATTCCCATGTCACAGGGCTATACCTAATACATGAAAACTTGAAATGAAACTTGAAATAACAGACTGTTGAGGCAATTGCTGTTGGCGAGTAGCAGCGTCTATGAAGGCTGGCACAGCACACGAGCAGTGGGTGGCCAACAGCAGGCCCGGCCACCAGAGACCCACAGAGACCCACAGGGACACACAGAGACCGACAGAGACACACAGAGACCCACAGAGACTCACAGAGACCGACAGAGACACACAGAGACCCAGAGACACCCACAGAGACACACAGAGACCAACAGACACACAGAGACTCACAGAGACCCACAGGGACACACAGAGACCCGTAGAGACCCGTAGAGACTCATAGAGACCCATATAGACCCAGAGTGACTGAGACTCGTAGACACCCATAGAGGCTCAGGGACTCACAGAGACCCATAGAGACACCATCACCACCACCATCATCACAACCATGATCATCACCACCATCACAACCACCACCACGATCACACTGCACCAGGTACTCATTTAAAGCCATGCCGACCCATGGAAAGCGGTTTAAATATTCGGCACCGTTATTGGTCGTGAGTGGGGAGGAATTGAACTCTGTTCACTGGGTTCGCAACACAGCGTTGCAAGCCACCACACTGCCGCTCCCCATTAGGACGACGCGCACGGCATTGACAACCTTGATGCTTCCGGTTGCTTGCGATGAAGTGACCGGTTGGCTCAGTCTGCCAAGAGCACCGAGCTGTACCGCTGAGACCATGGGTTTGAAATTCAGGCAACTTGCTTGTGATTTTAAACCAGGTTTCTCAAGCGTATTGCATTTGGCTAAATTCCAGCTGAGAATGAAAATATCAGTTTCACTCTCGTACGTGAAACATTTTTCTCGGTGGCAGGGCGTGTGGGGAGGTGCTGCTCATGACTGTTTGGGGGGGGTGGTAGTGACACGTGGCCCCCCAATGATCCGATCAAAATCCCTCATTTCGATCGGATCATTGGGGTTTACAGTGAGGGAAAAAAAGTATTTGATCCCCTGCTGATTTTGTACGTTTGCCCACTGACAAAGAAATATAATTTTAAGAAATATAATTTTAATAGTAGGTTTATTTGAACAGTGAGAGATAGAATAACAACAAAATCCAGAAAAATACATGTCAAAAATGCTATAAATCGATTTGCATTTTAATGAGGGAAATAAGTATTTGACCCCCTCTCAATCAGAAAAATTTCTGGCTCCCAGGTGTCTTTTATGCAGGTAACGAGCTGAGATTAGGAGCACACTCTTAGAGGGAGTGCTCCTAATCTCAGCTCGTTACCTGTATAAAAGACACCTGTCCACAGAAGCAATCAATCAATCAGATCCCAAACTCTCCACCAGTCACGCCCTACCTGTTTGATTGACGTTGAGAGACCACGCCCACACACGTGATCGTCTAACGTGGTCGATTCCCACGTCTACACAGGAGGAATCGATTAATGAAGGTTCATTTTAGACCACTGTTGATTCCCATGTTATCCCAATGCAAATCGATTTTATTAGCCTAAGCCACAAATAAATCGGTTCCCATGTTATCCCAATTGAAATCGACTCATACATCCGTAACTCTATTATAATCGATTCCTAATGTTATCCCATTAGGAATCGGCGCGAGTATAGTTAATCGCAATTTAAAACGATTTTCCCTGCAGGTGACTTGGCGCAGCAGCCACGGTAAGCCGAGCCGATCGATACATCATCGGGTGCCAGGTTGTGGTGGACGTGGGGAGCGGTGGTGCAGTGGTTAGCGCACTGTGTGTGTGTGGGGAGCGGTGGTGCAGTGGTTAGCGCACTGTGTGTGTGTGTGGGGAGCGGTGGTGCAGTGGTTAGCGCACTGTGTGTGTGTTGAGTTTATGTGTGCGTTGGGGTGGTAGCTGTGAACACAGTGGGGACTGTGGTTAGTAGTGACAAGTACATTATTATACAGCAGTGCCTTAAACTTGTTATTAGATTCAAGTATAACGTTGCAATGACTATTGTTTGCTAAACATAACTTAACATTTTTAATGACTGAGTTGAGTTTATGCGTGCGTTGGGGTGGTAGCTGTGAACACAGTGGGGACTGTCTGTGTACTCAGTAGTGAGTAGTACATTATTATACAGCAGTGCATCTCATACACACACACACGCATCTCATACACACACGCATCTCATATATACACACACGCATCTCATACACACACACACATCTCATACACACACACATCTCATACACACACACACGCATCTCATACACACACACACATCTCATACACACACATCTCATACACACACACACATCTCATACACACACATCACATACACACACACATCACATACACACATGCATCTCATACACACACACTCACATGCATCTCATACACACAAAGACCCCCGTATAGCCTTAACAGACTTGGGGCAATGGCTGGGAGCCAACACCTATGAAGGCCGGCCCAGCACACGATGGGGTGGGTGGCCAAACACCACGCCCGGCCGCATTTGTCTCCCAAGTGGCGATGTTCACACCCTGCACCAAGTACTCATTTAAGGCTGAGTTGACTTCAAAGACGGAAACAGGAATACTTCTTCACAATTATGGCAAATCGCCTGATGAAGCTGGTTGTAATAATCAGTGAAACGTCATACTCTAATGGTAAATGTTCTGGGTTTACTATCCAATACACCAGTGTGCTGAAGCAGTAACTAATTGGCACGTTTTGTTTACGTGAAATATGCTCTGACTTTAACATAGCTATTTCTGTGACCAGTTACAAGCTAATCACTCAGCTATTTCAATGCTAAATTCTATGCGAATTGCTTTGTCAAGGGGTACCTCTGCGGATGTGTATACTTTAACTTAGCTATTTCAATGAGCCATTTCAATGCTAAATTATATGCTAATTCCTTTGTCAAGGCGCTTTGTGTTTTTCTTCTCACAGCTTAAAGGTCGTGATCTGAGCGTGGCTTCTCACACTCCAGCGCTGTCCTCCAGACAGTCTCGTCCCTTCACCTGATGAAGGCCGCTTGTGTTGTGGCCGAAACGTCGTGATTTTTTGTTATTTTATTTTCACCTACGTGACTTTACCCAATAGAACCAAAGAGTATATTTTATACTTTTTGCATTGTTTACAGTCTGGAAGCTACCCACATGGCAAATTTCAAGTTTGTTGCATGTCGGGAAGTATGCTAAACATTTCGAACAGACACACATATTCACAAATTTCGCTTTTATATATACAGACGAAGGGGTGGGTGACAGCACCACGCCCGGCCGCCTTTGTGTCCCCAGTGGCGATGTTCACACACCACAGCAATTACTCGTTTGAGGCTGAGTCGATCTAGGGGAGGCCCAGGAGCGGTTGAAATAATCGTCACCGGTGGTGGCCGTGAGCGGGAATTGAACTCGGGTTGCCGGGTTCGTAGCGCAGTGCGCTAACCACTACACTACAATGCGTTAAGCTTCCACATGCGTGGGTCACGTGACAGATTTGACGTCACAGCTCACTTGCCGTGCAAAAAAAATGCATTATTGAGCTCCCCCCCTCCTCCCCCCAGAAAAAACCACAAAAGTGTATTTTAATAATTTTTGCGTGGTGTACAGTCTGGAAAGTACCCACATGGCAAATTTCAAGTTTGTTGCATGTCGGGAAGTACGCTAAACATTTTGAATAGACACACATAATCACAACTTTGCCTTTTACATATGTATGGAGATAATTTCGGCCAGGGCTGCTCTGTGTCAGCGACTCTGAAAAATCTACTGACACCCGGCACACCACGTCCAGTGTGTACCTTTCGCTATCGCCGTGGCTACCGGGGCTGTGCTGCCCACTCCACTCCGCACCAGCGACCCGGAAAATATTCAGTGACAGATTAAGCCTTGATTATTATTCACACAATTACACATACAGTGGAATTTGAACACGTGATTTCGTGCTTACGGGACAAGGTGTTTACTCGGGCCATAGCTGCAGCTCCCCAATGCTGCATAAACCCACGGTTCTTGTTAAAATTCCAGTTACAGTAATGCTACTTTATCAGGCACTGGCTGTATTTCCACTGAAATACACAAGGAGAATTCTCTGTTATTACGAATCTTATATCTGACATGTTTAAGTGGTGCTTTTCTGTTCGGTGAAATGTGTTGCTATTAAATGTGATGCGAGCAAAGAGACGTGTTTATTGATCGCTGATCGATCGATTGACTTCATGGCCGAGCGGTAGCGCGTTGCAGATGTTTGTGGTACGAGTCCCACGACCGCCCCGGTTAACGCTGTGGGTGTATGAACTGTAAATATTGCGCACTGTCTGCTTCACAGTCGGATGCTAAAGATCTCGGAGATGTAATTTAAATAAGTAGTATGCCACGTGTGTCGGCACAACTCTGTAAATGCGACAACTACTGTGGGCTGTCCGTGAAGCGTAGCGCCTCCAGGGTGTAGCCTCGTGTGTACGCTGAGCTTGTTTCGCACCGTACGTAGCCAACCGTGCTCATCGGAGGTGCCTCGCGCTGCACGAATGGAGCGAACGCCAACGTGCACTTGCAAAACCCAAAAGCTTTTCGATTGCCCTCGTTTTGTCCGTTGAAGACGATGCAAGCCGCGCCGCAGGACGATGGCCACGAGCACGAGAAGCCGTGCATCAGCGAGTCCCGCGCGGCGAAGCTGGTGGAGCGCCTCTACGGGGTGAGCGTGGCGGGGGTGAGCCCGCTGGCGAGCTACGTCGACCAGAACTACCGCGTGCTGGCGCGCGACGGTCGCCAGTTCGTGCTCAAGGTCACCAACACGCGGGACAGCCAGCGGCCGCAGCTGCTCGAGGTGCAGATGGCCATGATGAGGTTCCTGCGGGAGAGGGGCTTCCCCATGCAGGAGGTGGTGGACAACGTCAGCGGGAAGATCATGTCGCTCGAGAGCATCGGTGAGCTGCGCCTGCGTGGGTCCCGGGAGCAGAGACATTGGAGAAGAGATGTACATAATACTAAATCTTGTTCTACTTGATGTGCGTCTCCATCTCTCTTTGTCTCCCCCTACATGCTAAGGCCTCGGCACAGAGACCCTATCTCTCTGTGCTCCGTACGTTGTGTCTCTCTTTGTGTCTCTGTGTGAACTCCCTTCTACTTAGGTGTCTGTATATATATCTGCGGTTCTGTGTTTCCTCTCTCTTAAATTTAGCTCTTCTATGCCTGATGATGATTGCTTGCGTTGCAATCGAAACGTCGTATGCTATTATGTAATTTTATTATTATTTCTTATTTCTACGTGACTTTACCGAAAAAACCAAAGAGTAATTCCTGCAGTCACGAAAGCGACAAATCAAGTTTAATAGATGTACAGTGCAGTACAATTGATTTTGCTGCAACTGAACTCTGGCCCCCACAACGTAGCACCACGCAGCAGCCTGTGATGCCTGTTTAATGCACGATTGTCACCCATAGAAGCCCTAATCCAGGCTCAACCTGCTTAGCTTTCAGATCTTATGATAGGGCACATTCCAGGTGATTTAGTAATAGGCTGATAGTAATCATACGAACACAGCATTGGTTTATACTTGCAAAGACAACGATCAATATCCGAGCATGAGGCGGTGGTATAATACTGGGTCGCACTCCACTGACGATAAGTGATGTAAAAGGATCATACTTTTTAGTTTTTGTGAGGTTGGTGGATGTAACGCACTGCTTGTTGGTACTGGCCCAAGGTCCACATTGTGATATTTTGTAAATTCTTCATATATATATAAAAAAACAATGTTTGGTGTGTGGGATGAAACTGGAATGACTGCTCACAGCAAAGCCACACGGACGAGACGATAACATCTGTGGTGAGAGATCAGAAGCACACTTGCTGTTTTCTCATCTACTGACCTGCAGGTTGGTAGATATAATGTTTGTACAGTTCACCGACGCCGCCATTCGCCAACTGCACAGTGTGTTCTACCTCCCCACACCTCCGATGAGCACGGTTGGCTACGTACGTATGGTGCGAAAGAATTTCAACATACTTACGAAACCTAAATCGTAATTTTTGTTTCTGCTTATCTTCCCACGAGACCCTGAGACGTTTTAATGGCACAGAGAAGCAAACGTCAAACTCTTTGCATCGAGTTCCGGATTGGCTGACAAGGGGAACACGTCAAACCAAAACCATGTATTACATGAACAAGCATAGACGGGAGAGAGATGTCACAAGCAATATAATGTAGAGATATGAGAGAGATTTATTCATGATAAAGGTTTTTGGGTGAGATCGCGTTATTAATAAATTTGTCGTAACCCTCCACCACCCGACACAGCCAAACAGTAAAAAATGTGTCACGTTGACAACAGACAAAATAGTTCACTACTTTAGCCCACCGGTGTGATGAGTGAATACACAACATTTACAATATTTGAGTACGACGTTTCGCTGGTAATTACATCCAGCATCATCGGGCAATTCGCCAGAATGGTGAAGCCCTCACTTGCTCCCGGTCTTAAATAGAGCAGCAGGGTGATGTCATCATTTAACTCATTCATAGAGAGATTTAATCAGAAATATATTTATATGGAAGAGATAGGAGAAAGATCTATCCGCAAGAGGAGAGATTTAGAGAAATGCAAACATGTCGATACAGAGCTTATCTCTCCCCCACACCCACTCCGACCTCCTGCATCGCATCACTTCTATTAATATTATTATTGTAATCATCATCGTTACACTTGTTTTCACAGCAGAGCCTCACTGAGTATCGGGAGGGTCTTGTCAAACTTTTCAGTTGGGGGTAGGGCGCGGGGGCGACGGTTGTCGTGTGTAATTTCAAGTGAGTATTGCTGACTGAGACATGTACTTAATTAGTTCTTGTAAGGCGTGGCGGGATAGTTGTCCTGTAGACCAGAATGAATTAATTTTGGTGATTCGGGCTTGGCCCACGGGCTGTAGTTGGGACAACACTGGGCTGCTAAACATTTGTAAAGCAAAGTGCTTCATAGCTCATCGGATTCCTCCAGTAAAAGTACATATTCTGATTATAATGCCTGGGCTAGCAGCGCTCCTTTAAACCCAGGCTCGGGGTTCATCGCGTGAGCTGACATCGCCACCCAACGCCGTGTTTGGAATGTGAAGATCACGGAATGCCGCTGACCCTTATATTTACGTGATGGAACGAGCGATAAAAGTCGCCTCCTGATGCAGATGGGGCCCCCATTCACCCTGCTCCTAAGTAATTTGCTCAAGCTGAACCCAGGGAATTCAGCTAGACTCGTGGTGCTGACGTATCCATTCTGGCCCGAACCTGGGCGAATTGCCCCCGGTTCCGGCCAGCGTGCGCTAAGGCGTGAGGGTTGCGTGCCACGTTGCAACTTTGGCGGATGCCTTACGCATGGGTGTGGCGAGGTATTATTCCTCTCAAATGCTTTATTTAGCTACAGCGGTTTAGACAACAAGGCCATATAGGAATGTGAATTTCGGAATGCGTTCGTGTTATTAATTTCTGCGTTAATAGTACCGTGAAAGAAAGTCATGAGGAAAAAATCACTCCAATTTACTATTTTTTGGGGGGGGGAACAGAAATACTCGATTCAAGTTGCTTGAGAGATTGGCGTTTTAAAGACTACACGAATTTTATGTGCGTTATATATTGGACTTAGCACGTTCATTATTGTTATTAACCATTTAATACTGAGCAGCAAATTGTCGCTTAATTTCCTAAAAAAAGAATAGTAGCCTTGGCTATCAGTTGAGCAATTCATAAGAGACCCTGTGTAGTATAGCACGTGGGTAATGGACACAGGGCGCAAAGTGGTGAGTTGACACTTTGGCCAGACCTTGGAGGTTCCGATATCAGCTTCCGAACAGCTTTTTATGTTCCAGCAAAAGGAAGCGACGGTGAGATTTCACTAACCGTGGTGACCTCTTGACCTCGGTGGCGACTCCTGCTGCCCGGCGTGCCGCTGTCCAGGGTGCTGGCGGATGGCAGCCTGTACTACCAGGTGGGCAAGCTGGCAGCGAGCATCCACCAAGCCCTGCAGCAGGTACGAGCGCACGAGCGCCTCTTGACAGGTGACGTGAGACTGCAGGGATTCATATTCTTGTTGCTTTCGGTAAAGTCACCACCACGTAGAAGGGAAACAATAAAATAATAAAAAAATATAAAACAATGAAATTCTCACGACGTTTCGACTGCAACACAAGCAATCGTCATGAGGTGTGAAAACCACAACAAGGAAATTTGAAAAAAAAAAATTCTTGTTGTGGTTTTCACACCTGATGATGAAAAAATGTAGTTGTTTTTTCATTCATTCTTTTATTTTATAGTTTTACCTACGTGACTTTACCGAAAAAAAACAAAGAGAAAATAATAAGTCAAGGAGAACATCTTTTTTGAAACGAAGACTATCCTTTGCTAGCTTGACGTTTTGCTGCCTTTAACTTACATATGTACTCAACTGGCCAATGCGATGTTAATCTCGTATTGCATTTTTTGTCATCTTACCGCCTTCATTTTTAAACATCTGCATAGTTTGAGCACCCGTTCCTGCACTCCCTGCAACGAGACGATTTCATCTGGAACCTGTCAAACACCCACCTGCTCGAGTCCTACCTCTTCACTCTGGACGGCGACCCCAACCAGGGTTTGGTCAGGGAGGTCATCGCCAAGTTCCGCGAGGAGATCCAACCCAACCTGCACAAGTTTACCAGATGTACGCTCGCCTCGCAGCTTCACCCGGGACGTAGCTCCATGCCTCAGGGGGCGAGGGGCGCTTCAGGCCACCGACGAGGCCTTGAAGCCACGACGGGTGCCGCGTACGTGTGTACGTTGAACTTCTTTCGCACCGTACGTAGCCAACCGTGCTAATCGGAGGTGCGGGGGAAGGACAACAAACTAAACACAAAAAATCAGTTCAAAAATAAATTAGTGTTCAATCTAGGTTTAAAAGTGCATAGCTCCAGTGCCTTCCTAATATCGGAAAGAAGAGCTTTTCAGACGGCCGCAGAAGTGCATCTGAAAGCGCGCGATGCGGTGACCGTCTTTGTTTGTTCGATGGTTAGCCACAAGCCGCTGCGAGGATCACCCGAATTCGCGTGATGGTTTATGCTGCTTGACGAGATCAGCAAGGTATTGTGATTCATTTGTGGCAAGCATTTTCTTTGCAATGTGCTTTACGTGATTACTTTTACCCAGCATACACAGATGCATTACAGGGCATGCATGTAATGGGGGACACTCGCACAGACACTGATCACAGGTGAAATCAAATGACAGGGTTATGACGTTCAGACGCTACTGTATATAAATCATAATTGTAATTTCTACCAAATCATTTTTCAATGGATGCTAAATTGTGTTCAACAGTTTTTGTTACACATATACTCATAATAATAATGTACAGCCCTTTGTCAATGCACTATCTGGACGAAGGCATTCCCAGGCTGTGTAGGGTCATGGGGGTTGTTTTGCCACCTTCACCATGCTGGTCGGTGAGGAGGTAGGTAGGATCCCAGGACTGGTTCAGATATCAGTGATGTTCTCCATGGCCGGGAATCAAGGGCTCGTGATGCGGTGTGCATACCACTACACACCGCTCCATATCTCGCCCCCGTGCAGAGTTGTACGACGCTGGTGGGTTATTGTAATTCTGTGCCTTTGAAGGCAGGAGAAGTCGGTGATTCACTGAGACTCTGCGGGGGCCGTTCTTAGACTCGCACACGCGGCTTGCGCAACACCAATCGTGCGGCCGGAATAAAAACGGCACGGGCACAAACGATGACGACGGCGACGAGGGGAGGACGGTCAACAATAAAAGACAACGGACGAAATCAAATTCGACGTTCCCCCTCGCCGCAGGCATAATCCACGGTGACTTCAATGACGACAACATCCTGGTGCAGGAGGTGGCCGTGGGAAGCGAGCAGCAGCAGCAGCAGCAGCAGGGGCCCAAGTCGGCGGAGGGAGTGCCGCGGCACCGCGTCTCCGGCATTGTGGACCTCAACTCGATGATGTTCGGCTACCACGTGTACGACCTGGCCATGGCCATCATGTACATGATGGTGGAGAGCGGAGAGGCGATGGAGGCCGGGGGTCACGTCCTAGCCGGCTACGAGAGCGTGCAGGCCCTCACCGAGGACGAGAGGAGGGCCGTTTACTTCCTGGTGGCGTGCAGGTGAGAGCAGAGGTGGGGACACTAAAATCCCAGTTGATCAACAAGTCGGCAGCAAAAACCCTCTTGAATAACAAACGATATTAACCGTAACGACAGCAACGGCGACAACAACAATATGGTCTACTTTTCCCCGCAGGTTCTGCCAGTCGCTGGTCATGGCCCGCTACACGATCCTGCGATACCCGCAGAACGCCGACTACCTGCTGATAACGGCGCGCACCGGCTGGGTGAAGCTACGCGAGCTCTGGACCAGGGGCCTGGAGGACATGCAGAGGCTGTGGTCCGATGTTGTGGCACGGTACAGAAACTAGAACCGCGGTGGAGATCGAGCGAACGGCGAGGAGAGAGAAGGGGGAGTTTGGGGTGGGGGGGGGCCCACCGTGAGACACGTCCTCCCACTCGCCCCACCGGTACCTCCCGAGGCTTCGCAAGGAACCGGTTTCAACTTGATCGTGGCGCCGTTGGTTTTGGACAGTGCGATCTTTGAATACGGAATCTGAAAAATGTGAATTGCTCATGCCAGGCACTTAATGCATAGGGGAGGTTTTTCGTGGCTTCAGGTTGAGGAGGCCACAAGTGCCACCTCGGGTTTTCCAGTCTCGGGCGATGGCGCGCGCGTCCGGTGGATTCGTTGAGTAACTGGAATGCGACGGCATTTGCTTCATCAGCAATACGATCCAAGCGCATTGAGAGACCGTCTAAATCCGCATCGCTGGGAATCGCCCAAAAACAGGAAAGTATTCATTTTCTTCTTTGAAACATTTCGGAGACTTGCGACGATCGTAGACAAGAAGGACGAGGAAAGATTTTGGTCTGGACTTGAACAGGGGGCAGTTAGATGGGAGATCTTAGTTGCTGGTGTGCAGATAATATTATAGGCGATTAGAGGGGGGGGGGGAGAGGTTGGAGCGTTGAGAGCCCATGGAAGATCTTGAAGACATTGAAGGCGTCTTCAAGATCCTCCATCTTGCGGTTGAGTCGGAATTAGGTTGAGAGCACAGTGGAGGGATCCGAGTACCGGGTTGATGCGTTCTCATTGATGGGTACAAGTTTGAAGGTTGGACGATCACTTGCACTTAGGAAGGTGGGAGATTTGTGGAGTCCACAGAGAGGGGTCCCTCCATGATTAATCAACGAGCATGATGAAGGCACGAATAAGATTCGGAGCAGCAGTTACATCGGCGCTTTCTCCAACCGGACAGGGGCACATATCTTCCCGGGATAAACTGCTCCGTATAATTGGTCCCTAGCAAAGGAGCTTCATCATCATCATCAGACTTTTTTTTCACGTTCCAGTTCTCAATGAATCCACCTGTACGCGCCAAGTGACGGGCGGGGAAAGCACAGGGCCGTCACAGACAATATCCATTGTCGTATTGTGCTTCTATGCTCCCGTGTCCATTCTTGGCCGCCTTTAACCCGCACTGACCGGCACGGTGAATTGTGGTCACGTGACCCCAACGGAGCAGCACGACGTGGGGTGGGGGTCATCCTCATACAGCAGTGGATTGACACGAGGCCTGTACGCGTGCCTCTCAATCTCACGTCACCGGAGGTTGAACAAACCTGAAGTTTAAGCTGTTGTTTCCTCAACCTGGAGGCACTGGTCACCCACTGCCTTGTTGCATATGTACATACGCGGATTTATACATATTTCCATACACATGTACATTTGCTTTCCATAGGTTACGTGTGTATGCATGGATGTATACATGCATGTGTACATTCATACCTACACACATGCATTCATATGTGCAGATATAAATATATAAGTCCACTAATAATTTACATAGGAACATGTTAGCATATCTATACATTTGTAAATACATTTACAAACATATACCCATGTATGTGTACGCAACACATGCATGGGTATATGTCTGTATGGCGCGTACATTGACACGTATACGTATTTCCATACACATACATTTTTTTCCCATAGGTCATGTGTGTATGCATGCATGTATGTATACATGCATGTATGCATGTGTACATTCATACATAGACACATGCATTCATATGTACAGATATATATGTAAGTCCACTAATAATAAACGTAGGAACATGTTTGCAGATATATACATCTGTAAATACACGTACAAACATATACCCATGTATGTGTACGCAACACATGCATGGGTATATGACATTGCTTACTTAGGCCCATATAATTATATTCGTATGTATAGCACATTGTCCTGTACAGGGTGTGTTGTCCTTGAATGTACCCATAATTAAATAATCGTAATTATACATCTAATTGAACTGTGCGGTTCAAGTTTCAAGTTTGCTATGTTCATGCAGATGAGAACCCAAGAGACCAGGATGGTCTCATGTGAAGACTGACCTGGGCCATTCGGATGGGCAGTAGGGAGAGTGATGAACACCATGTATCCAATTGAGATAATTTGCGGTATAATTTTCGCCAAACGTGGACCCTGACGCCAGCGCACAGTGGTCCCACTCTTGCGAACTACGCCAAGGGATCTTTAACGTGTCCCCCTGGCTGAAATATTGGCAGCAAAAATAATCCTTACCGTGCTTGCATTTAACGATTGCGAAAACCTCGAGCGAATCCGTGTCGGCAGCACGCACAGAGGCGCGTGCCGAGTGCACAAAAATGTCTCCGCCTTGGTCATTGTGCAAAATCACCAATTCCTAAATAACTGCATCCGTTGGTCATCCATCTTTCTAGAGTGGTCGCCGATAGCAGCACACGAGAAAAGCACGTGATGTTGGCAAACACCTGGGACTTTTAAATCTCGATATGATGCGTGTCAACGCGATGGTCGACATGTGGCGGTCGAGAGGAGGGCATGAGACACAGATGATGAAATCTTCACATTACCAAGTGTGTATGGGTTATGTGATTTCATAAACATAGCTAGGACTGCAGTCTACTGTAATCCATTTTCTTCAGTGATTGGTGGACACCCATGTAACAGGTACATTCACAATCTTATACAGTAAATGTGTACATTGAGACATTAAATGCATGCTGTTAGAATTATGATGTATATGTATTACTATTAGGGATGTTCCAGATTTTCAGATTAATCTGAAAAATATCGCAATCCAGGCTGAGACGTAAAATTTGGGACAAAATAAATAAATATTCTTTATATTGATCTGAAAAAGTGATGTCACAAACAGGTGGCATCACCTTCACGCCAAGAGTGGTGTCACTTGACAGGAGGTAATTGCCACATGACATCACTTGTTAAAACCCCAAAACGCATAAAAATTAGGACATCGTGTAAGTGGTCAAAAATCCATAAGAAGATCCATAATTGTTACAAATGCAAGCAAGTAATTTTTTTTTAATCAGAAAATCACCCATAGTATTTTACATGCATAAGCGTATCTGTACACACAAGTATGGGTGTGCATACACAAATACTAGGCGTGTAGCGATGCATAGACCGTAAACAAACGATTCCTACACCCACAAACGTTCGCATCTAATCGTGCATTTGGGAATTTGTTATTTACAAGTGATGCAAACGACGTCCGAGCGACACCGTACGCATCGCAGTCGGGCCAAGTTGAGTGAACGAAAACCGTAGAGACGAGAACGAAAAAAAGTGTGAAACAATACAAATGCGAGTTTCATCATCGATGGTGA
Source organism: Petromyzon marinus (assembly GCF_048934315.1). Taxonomy (NCBI): domain Eukaryota; kingdom Metazoa; phylum Chordata; class Hyperoartia; order Petromyzontiformes; family Petromyzontidae; genus Petromyzon; species Petromyzon marinus. The sequence continues at coordinate 285,324 of NW_027422661.1, forward strand.
CCCACTGCAGGACCGGTGTTTTTATCGGTCGTAGTAACGACGCAGCGGATCAGAATCCTCGATTCCGTATGCTCGCAACACGTGTGGCAAATAGTGAACGTTAGAATCGCCCAGTAAACCGTTTGGCCAACGTTGGCCGAACGTTCACCCCTTGCGCTGGTCCAGATGTTCCACTTTTACTGGGAAACCACTTGCATTCCATCCGTGCAATCCACCTAATTGATCCGGTCACCTAATCCACCGCAGGTACTCGAGGTGCCGCGTTCACCACATTTGGTAATTAAAACCAAATTGTTTAATCTTGAATCTATCGCAGCGCCCGAGTGATGCTGGGTGGTGGGGGGGGGGGTAGTCTTATTCGTACATGCCTAATATTTACCTACATGCATAACCTGCGCGCACAGGATAGTACTGGCGTAACGCATGTAGCCAGTTTTCCGCCTTCAAAAGTGCCTTTATTTTTTAACAAAACAGGAGAGACGCGAGCAGCCCAGCTGCGGAGAGCTATCCTCCGGAAACGATACTTGCGTTCCTCTGCACGGCTACCTCCTGGGGCGACAACCTGTGGTTAATCCCAACATTGCTCCCTGCCATAGCTGCTCGTGCGTTAGGAACGTATTGTTGCTGCATCCAGCGCTGTTGACAAAACGGCGTTCACAGTTCACATGTAGTTCACATGTAGTTCACGCAGAGTTTCAGTGCAGCGTGCAACGTGTGCCTAGCTTTGAACTATTGTGTCGTGTTGCTTTAGTTTCCTGCCCCCCCCCCGCCCCCCTCCCCGAATATATTTCACGTTAAGTGTATTTTTTTTTGGCGCAGGTGAGAAGCAAAATAAAAATTGGCGCAAAAACAACTTTCGGCACGTAAAATATAAAAATCGAAAAAATAACAAAAATATAAATGAATGTTAAAGAAGATATTCCCTATGGCGCTTGTCGATGTGATTTCCAATTATGCTGTCAATGTCGCGCGTATCCATTTGAAAATCCTGCATAGCAGCGCACCACCCTGTGTGCCACGCACTTACAAAAATAAATCCCCCGAAAATTCAGTTATTGAAAAATGCGACATGTTTCGAATGCCAACCCCCTTCAAAGCACCGTCTATACGTACACACGCAAACCTGAACAGGCTTAGGCTGAAATTAAGCAACAATGCGGATGCCGAATTTTTTAAATTCTGATGTCATGTTTGGATTTGACATCCTTCAACACTTCCAGACAATACTTTCGCAGGACCCAAGCTTGCAAACGACAAACACACACACACAAGTTTTAGCCCACGGAATTTTTAAGAGGGCAAATCGCAGTTTTCGGATTTTAAAATCTGATGTCATGTTTGGAATGTGTCACCCTTCAGCATCTCCAGATGCAAACTTGATTAAGTCTGAGTTTGTGAAAAAATAAGACGCCCAAGTCTAAAATGTTTTGGTCTTACATTTGAGGGGCCTGTCATTAAAATGGCGGTTTTTCAATTTTTCCAAGTCGTAAATGTCGAGACTCTGCTCTCGTTCTTTAAATTTTAAGCTCTCCAAACGCTTTAGAACATCATTATAATTGACATCGCTCGCTCGGTGAACTTACTCGCCACTGTAATTAGATTGGGGAGGCATGAATGGTTATGTTAATTCGCTTATTATTACTGGAATCTTTAGATGTTAATAATGATTTAGTTGCGGTTGATGATCAAATGTGACGGTGCTGTCGTAGGGTCTCTAGCAATTGCACCACAATCGAGGGGTGTCCCAGAATAACCTGGTAACCCACACTTATTATTGTTCTCTCTAACCCCACGTGTGACTTCTTTGAAGCGCTTGACAATACAACTTTCCCCGTACAGATGTTCCGCACAGTGGCCTTAAAACATTCGCTCGCATCATCTCTTCCATCCCCTTACTCTCTTTTACAAAGCCCTACCTCTCACGAAGGTGTCCTGCTTGTGTGGGTTATCAAGTTTTCCTAACACGCCCGCCAGTTGCAGTAGAATCTGGATATAAGCACACCCTTTACAGAGCAAGGCCACCAGTGTAACGTAAGAATGTGTTGCCATATAAGAACTGTGCTTATAGCAGGTGTGCTTATATCCAGCTACTTATCTGTTTTTATTTGCCAATGATTATTGCCCAGGGTCCACAGCATGGCGACTAGTCGCTCGTGACGCCGACGTGCAGTGTTGTCAACGCAAACCACAATGACATGCGATTTGTGTTCTAGAAGTGTCTGCATGCGACCCCTATTGGCCTGCGGCCTAACCGCGCACCTATCTCGTCTGAGCAGGTTTTGAGCCTGGATACTGCTCGGATGGGCGACCACCTTGCACAAAACACAGGTGCAGTAGTAGTGGGCGTTTCGGGCAGTGCAGCTAAATCAATTTTGTGTCTGTACTCCCCCTGAGCTTTATCAAGACACACTGACGTGTGGTCAGATAACCCCTCACTACCGACTGCTGGGTGGCGTGAGCCCTTATCCAGCAGTGGATTGACAAACGGGGGATGTATACACGCACACGTACGGCTGTGTAGCCAAGACGAAAGATAATCCGTTTGATCTCTTCGAAACAATGGCATTGTAATCGAACAAATTGTTCATTCATTTTCACAAGTGAGGGGGAGAGAAAGAAGGGGGAGGGGGGGGTGGACCTTTTCCAACTCTGGCCTCTTTTTCGCTCGCTGGTTGCCCCCAGTGGTCCGGCAAAGGCCGTGGTTTTATTCCGGGGGTTTGTGCAGTGCACGGAATTTATAGCGGTCCGCATCCAGTTGGGCCAACCACCACACCCCCCGTACATTCCACGTACAACCAGAGGGCCACAGCCCCCCAAAGTCCATTCAGTCTTCACGCGTGGCGCGCCCGCACACGAGGAGGCCTTACATTTCTCATGGAATATTTTCCGGGTCGCTGGTAGACCGGAGGAGGCACACGTGATTTTTTTTTGTGTAGCCACGGCCGTAGTGTGAGAAGTGCGTACTGGACGTGGTGTGCCGTGTGTGGGACGTGGTTGAAATTAAGCCCCGCTCACATGCGCATCCGTGGGTGATAATAATAATACTGTCAGAATATTTTTTTCCCATTCATTTACTCAGGAAATCCTGACTGTTTCTGAGATTTTGTATTCATGAAGTTCCAGCGTTCAGATGTTCGACCAATTCCTTTGTAGCTTGTTTGGCTCGTGAGAGGAAACCGGAGTAACTCGGAGATTACCTGTGCATACGAAAGGTGGTGGGGGGGGGTAACACTCGACAACTGCATAGATGTTTTATATTTTTATTTTATTGTTTCCCTTCTACGTGACTTTACCAAAATAACCAAGAATATAAAAAGCATCACCGTACACCGACATCTGTTGGCCAACTTGCAGCGCAAGGCCTGAAACGTCTGCTTTTCCCAGACAGTCTTCAAATTAAGCACTAAACCCAGGCTCTTCCCCGGCTGAGCTTCAAAGATCTGACGAGATTTGGTGCATTCTGGGTTAATTTTGTTATTTTGTGAGTTGCGGTTGCATTCAGATATTTTTGTTAATCTAAACTACAGTTGACCTTAGAACCCTCAGACATGGGCGTGGGGAGTCCTGGCTTCGTGAAAGATCAGTCGACTTTCTTGCGTTGCCATGACCTTCCACTCGGCGGACTTTGGGAACGGTAGTGGGGTGGGGGTGGTGGGTGTTTGATGATTTTGCTGTAAAGGTTTCCTCTACAAAAGTGGGACACTCCTGGGTTTTGCCACCAAGTACTAAGTCATGTTTTGCAGAGGGGTCAAATACTTATTTCCCTCATTAAAATGCAAATCAATTTATACAATTTTTGACATGCGTTTTTCTGGATTTTTGTTGTTGTTATTCTGTCTCTCACTGTTCAAATAAACCTACCATGAAAATTATAGACTGATCATTTCTTTGTCAGTGGGCAAACGTACAAAATCAGCAGGGGATCAAATACTTTTTTCCCTCACTGTAAGTTCGATTACAGGGAATGACTATAACATGAATTGAAAGTGATATCTGGACCCCTTCAAACAAACCGCATTGACCAGTGTGGTGCAGTATGGTCAAGTAACCCATATAATATGGGGAAAGGCATCATCCAGCAGTGGATTGATCTGAGGCTGTGAAAATTGGCTAAGCCTCGAACGCAGATGCACCACGTATACACTGCCGCCTCCTGTCTTATGCCATTACCGACGAGAATGTTGCCCTCTCATACTAAATTAAAACTTTTTTATTTTACCAGGGCCCACTGAGCTGTAAAGCTCTTTTTTTTAGAAGCGACCTGGCCACAAATGATAGCTCAACGAAGTGGCTTATCGTGTGAAAATTTCTAGCAGCCAAATACTCCAAACACATGCTTCTGAATTGGGAGGGAAAAACCGGAGGACTCGGAGAAAAAGCCACACGATCAAGGGGAGAACATCCAAATATACAGCAGCAGGCGTCAGTCGAGATTGAACCAACGACCTCCTGTATACCAGGCGAGGTAGTTAACATCTGGCCACTGTGCTTGCAGCCCATCTTACCCGAGTGAATGTGAGCTTGCATTCTGTGCTCTGGTAACCCGTAATTGTACACAAGCGAGAGTGAGAAAGTACACCGCCAGTTTTTCAGGTCGCCCTATCCGATGAGAGCGATCAAACACAATGTGCGATTCTCAGAGACAGCAATAATATAATCCCATTCCTCTAGAATTACGGTCAGCTGTGCCCCTATGATAGGAAAGGTTATGCCACTCTTCAGAGGTATGGGGTGCTCTCCTTTCCTTCTCACCTCATCTATGCCAACCGTGTCACGATGTATTTATTTCAATTCTGCCTCTCGTTCGCCAGTCTGATTCTTCAGCTTGTGTACGTCTTGTATCGAGTAGGTGGTGTGGCCAACACCACGCCAAAGGGGTCGTCCATAAATGACGTCACGCACCTGGGGGGGGGGGGGTCAGACATTTGTGACGATGCGTGACGAGGGGGGGGGTGAGAAATGTGACGTCACATCAAAATGCGCAACTTTAAATAAATATAGACAACACGCTCCACTTAATTAAATAGACTTGTTAATAAATGTTTTCTCCTACAACATCAGAGTGCAGCGGCACAATAAATACGCACTACAATGACAATAGTTTAAAGCGATTTGAAGCATGTTTTATCTTTTTTTTTGGGGGGGGGTCAGACATTTGTGACAATGACGAGGGGGGGGGGTCAAAATTCGTCCAAAATCTCGTGACGTCATTTATGGATGGCCCCAAAGCCGCTTTTGTCGCCCCAATGCTGATGTATCCACAGCACACCAGGTACTCATTTAAGTCTGAGCCGACATAATTGAGGCCCAGGAAGTCACCGTTGTGACCACATACACACGCACGAACATTCGCCAATGCGTCATCATCGCCACTCCGATCACTTAGCGGCCGACGACAACGACGACGACGACGATGTCTGGGGCCGCTCTACCCGATGCAAGGATTCTGCCGACGGCTAAAGGCTCCTCCTCCCGTGCGCCTCTGGCGATGCCCCCCGAACAGCGCTGTGCCGAGATGGCTGCGTCAACGGCGGGCGCTGCGCGGCTCCCTGGCGTGTGCACCTGCAGGGACGGCTACTCGGGGCTTCGTTGCCACAAGCGTACGGCCACCATCTGCTGCTGCTGCTGCCGCCTCTCAAATCCCCGCCGTCAACTCTTCGTAGAGAGAGATTGGGGGGGGGGGGGGGGTATCCAATCGGGATTTCCTTGGCATTTTTCCATCCAGTCCTCTGCATTCTCAAACTGAAGTTTGTGGGCCAGTCTTCCACGGTCCATTCGCATCTCCCATTAGTCGCCATTGAAGTGTAAATTGGACCGTATCGCTGCATTGTATTGCAGGCTGCTGATTTTGTGGGAAGTGAAAAGTGGGCCGCAGAAAGGTGTATCTACTGGCTTTACGAAACACCTGTTGTAGCCTATAGTTACCTGTGTACTAGAGGACATCGAAAGAACGGGTCAACTCCTTGGTAGGTCGGTAAGCTGTACAATGTGGTTATTTATATAAGCATCGTGTCGATCTGTTGATTTGAGAGCTGGAATCAAGACATTCTTCCATATAAGCTGGTATGCTTGATTTGTCACATCGTGTTCCCTGAGATATCACAAATAGTGGCATCAAATGACTGCATCTAACAGAGAAATCCATGTTTAGAAGTCTGTCTCCTTCCTGTTTTATTTCCTCGTAATGATGAATATTTCAAATTTTCAGATTCAGGTTAATGTATCAAGATGCGTTAAAATTGTGGGGAAGATATGTGACCGTTAGTCATTATACCCTGGTCAATGCAGGTTGGTGAGGAAACTCACCCGACGTGGATAACCACACACCACTTGCACTCAGATGACCCCAACCACTCGGGACTCAAGCAGGTACACGGATAGCACCGGGAGGTCTTCATCCAGCTGTGGATTGATCGTGGTCAATGATGACATTCAATGTTTAAGGTGTAGTAGCGGTGCAATTGTTAGCGCAATGCACTATGAACCCAGCAGCGACTCAAGTTTGATTACTGATCACGGATGACATCAGTAGCGAGTGATATCTGAACTAATTCTGGGCACCTACCTGTCCTTCACCAATCCACACTGACCAATGTGGTGAATGATGGTCAAACAACCCCCATGGCAGAAACATCGTGGTGGAGGAATTTATCCAGCAGTGGATCGACAAAGGTCTTCACATTTAAATAAAATGTTTAGTGCCAAGCGATTGGACTACACATTTTAATTCTAGATTTAAAGCTTTCGTGACTGCTAGGATCCATACTCTTTGGTTCTATTGGGTAAAGTCAGCGCTGTCCTCCAGACAGTCTTGTCCCTTCACCTGATGAAGGCCGCTTGTGTTGTGGCCGAAACGTCGTGATTTTTTGTTATGTTATTTTCACCTACGTGACTTTACCCAATAGAACCAAAGAGTACTACACATTTTACCCAGCAGAATGGCGGTGATTATCGCACGCGCAAAACGAAATCGTCTCGCAAGTTCACAGTGTCACATTGTGCGTCTTCATTCTTTGTGCCGTCTGCCTTTTGCTAAGGCCAAGCGCGACATCCCGTGTAGTCACGGCGCTGTCACTGATCACCAATCGATTATATAATTACTGCACCTGAATGAGTTAAATGAAGACGTCACCCTGCTGCTGCTCTATGTAAGACCGGGAGCAAGTGAGGGCTTTACCATTCTGGCGAATTGCCCGATGATGCTGTATGTAATTATCAGCGAAACGTCGTATTCAAACTGTAAATGTTGTTGATTCACTCTTCAACACAGCGGTGGGCTGATGTAGTGAACTCTTTTGTCTTTTGTCAACGTGACACTTTTTTTGCTGATTGGCCGTGTCGGGTGGTGGAGGGTTACGACACATTTATAAATAACGCGATCTAACCCAAAAACCTTTATTATGAATCACGACTCTAATTACACCATAACTAGCTACGTGTCCACCAGGCTAACTACACTAATTACACCGTAATTAACTACATAACCACCAGGCTAACTACACTAATTACACCGTACCTAGCTACGTAACCACCAGGCTAACTACAATAATTACACCGTAACTAGCTACGTGACCACCAGGCTAACTACACTAATTACACCGTAACTAGCTACGTAACCACCAGGCTAACTACACTAATTACACCGTAACTAGCTACGTGACCACCAGGCTAATGACACTAATTACACCATAACTAGCTACATAACCACCAGGCTAACTACACTAATTACACCGTAACTAGCTACGTGACCACCAGGCTAACTACACTAACTACACCGTAACTAGCTACGTAACCACCAGGCTAACTACGCTAATTACACCGTAACTAGCTACGTGACCGCCAGGCTAACTACACTAATTACACCGTAACTAGCTACGTGATCACCAGGCTAACTACACTAATTACACCGTAACTAGCTACGTCACCACCAGGCTAACTACACTAATTACACCGTAACTAGCTCCGTAACCAACAGGCTAACTACACAAATTACACCGTAACTAGCTACGTAAGCACCAGGCTAACTACACTAATTACACCCTAACTAGCTACGTCACCACCAGGCTAACTACACTAATTACACCGTAACTAGCTACGTCACCACCAGGCTAACTACACTAATTACACCGTAAATAGCTCCGTAACCACCAGGCTAACTACACGAATTACACCGTAACAAGCTACGTAACCACCAGGCTAACTACACTAATTACACCGTAACCAGCTACGTAACCCCCAGGCTAACTACACTAATTACACCATAACTAGCTATGTCACCACCAGGCTAACTACACTAATTACACCGTAACTAGCTACGTAACCACCAGGCTAACTACACTAATTTCACCGTAACTAGCTACGTCACCACCAGGCTAACTACACTAATTACACCGTAACTAGCTACGTAACCACCAGGCTAACTACACTAATTACACCGTAACTAGCTACGCAACCACCAGGCTAACTACACTAATTACACCGTAACTAGCTACGTAACCACCAGGCTAACTACACTAATTACACCGTAACTAGCTACGTAACCACCAGGCTAACTACACTAATTACACCGTAACTAGCTACGTGACCACCAGGCTAACTACACTAACTACACTGGGAGTAGCTACAACGGACAGGACCCCAGCTTGGGTCCAAGTCCACGTGTTGGTGACTCTTCACGGACGTCGAATGTAGATCTTCAGGATGACAACAGCAACTCTGGGGAACCCAGCTTATATCCTCCGTGGCCGTGGCTGGCCCCACCCTTGGCCACGACCACCTTCTAGAATCCTCGAGCAGGATCTCGCCCCGACACGTGACCACCCCTAGCCCCCCCACTTGGGGACCCTGTGTAGACTTTACCAGTCACGTGTTCTCCGGGGTCAACCCGAGTGCCATGGCCTAAAGTAACCTGATTCCATGGCTGACACTCTCACACCCCATCCTGTAGGGGTCGGCAATGCACACCTGAGCGTGGTGTCACTCAGCGCTATGACTCAGCGCTCACAGAACCCCTCTCGGGCCAGCACGACACCCGCATACAAGTGGTGTCCACGATGTGAGTACATCGCACACCGTGCCCCTCTAGTGCCGGCATTACACAGCGACGTCTGCGACGTCAGTACATCTGCATTCCTCTTTCCATCCCAGAGTAACTCTCAGCATGCACCGCTCCACGCTTTTTTCCTAAATACTTTTCAGCTTTTGTTCCATGTTCTTGTTTGATAATTCTTATTTATCACCGGTGCTATGGTATAAGCCATGGTCCTTGTGTATTCTGTGCAACGGCATGGACCATAAATAGCTCGGCACACACCCGGCTTGTTGATGTCCAATTGAACGATGCAATGCGGTGGCACTGGAACCTTAAAGCAGGATCCAAAATCCTGGCTTCTCGAGTTGCCACGCATCACTTCCCCATCCATTTGCCTCAATACTGCAACTGTCCGGGAAGCACAGCAAATCGTGGAAAAACGAACGTCTCCCCATCCATTCGGATCTCAATACAGTCCCTCGCCAGCACTCGAGTCGCGTAAGCCTTTTTGGACCCACGCGCTTAACCTTCAACAATGTAACTTCAAACGTGATATTCTTGGGTCTTTCGGTAAAGTCACATAGATAGGTTCAAAGAAAATAATAAAAATAACAAAAAAACTGCAACGTTTCTATCACAACACAAGCAATCGTCATCAGGAGAGCAATCTTATTATCTCTGAGATCAGGGCTAGGCCAGCCCTGAACAAGACCCGTCGACTCGATCAAGTCACTCACATTTCTGAAGAGATGCCGCGACACTAAGGTAATACCGATCGCCTTCACACTGACATCTGCTGTTGTCACTTCTCCCAATGGTAAACGGATCTTGTTCAGGGCTGGCCTAGCCCTGATCTCAGGGATAATAAGATTGCTCTCCTGATGACGATTGCTTGTGCTGTGATCGAAACGTCGTAGTTTTTTTGTTATTTTCTTTGAACCTATCTACGTGACTTTACCGAAAGACCCAAGAATGTGAATTCCTGCAGTCACGAAAGCTTTAAGTCAACATTCAAACGTGATTCTTGGAAATCCGAATGAAGTCCACAAGACACAAACACCTCATGAAAGACCCGATGTAAAAGGTACCTGGCTTCGATCTTCCGTAAAGCTTACGGGCTACCCTAAACAACATCCGGTCGATGCACAAAAAAGGAAAACAGAAAAAACTCTCCAGTGTGCGACTGGGCTCACCCAGAACCATGGAACATATAACAATTCAATGCCCGATTCACAAACATAATGGAGGCATTACAGTGATACAATCTGCTACAGCTGACGCAGTCATCCGGCTCTACCACCTCAAAGAAACATTATTGTAGTTGCTACATGTCTGCACATACGAATAAGAGGTTTGTGAAACTTGAATCGATGTGGTCATGCTATATAAAGCTGCTGCACTGGCTGAAATTGTCAGTTTGTATTTATGCATGTTGTTGTTGCAACGCGTTTTCTCAGTGGTCCGTGAACAGTACACGTCGTGTTGAGTGACCAGAACGACACGTACTGCCCCTTCGAGCTTAGTTGTTCCCCTAACTGATAAATGGAGGCTAATGAAAACACTGTTCGTACAGACGTGTCTAATGCCAGACAAGACATTGATTTATGGCACCAATTACCGCAAATGCGAGCTGTTACCTGAGCAAAATGTAACCAAGCAAAAAGTACATTTAAAATGAATAAATCCAACACTCAGTTCAGCAGAAAATACTGAACGTATGACCACCAAAAATAGAATGCGACTTCTAGATTTGAAGCTTTCGTGACTGCAAGGATGAAATTGTCAGTTTGTATTTATGCATGTTGTTGTTGCAATGCAACAACATGCATAGTGGTATTCCAAACTCCCAGGGAGGTGTATTATCATCTTGTGCTAATTCCAAACTTTGTCAGTGGTGCGTTTCATGCTAATTTCCTTTGTCAGAGCGTTTGCTGTTTGCCCCCTCACAGCTTAAAGGGAGGCGACCAGCGCTTGGCTTTCTTCACTCCAACGCTGCCCGCTGGACAGCGGGCAGCGACGCTGCCCGCTGGACAGGTTGGTCCCTTCACCTGATGAAGGCCGCTTGTGTTGTGGCCGAAACGTCGTGATTTTTGTTGTTTTAATTTTTTTACCTACGTGACTTTACCGAATAGAACCAAAGAGTAAGAATGCCACTTATAATTATACACATTAAACAGGATGTAATTGAATGGAGTGGTGGCACTAGGAAACTGACGAAACAACCAGTTCAATTCCCAGCCACAGTTAACATCAGTGGGTGAAGAATGACCGACATGGTGTGGTGAGGCCTTCGTTTAAGCAGTGCGTTGACAAAACGCTGTAAATGATGAACAGTGAACACATTACAATTCTCTAGTGAACTGTTTATCAACACATGGTAAACATGCCTATAAAAGTGGCAAGGCTCCAAAATACAACTTGTTAAAATGTTGTTGTTGGGTGTCAATTGAAATTTGACATATCCACATATCTGTAACATTCCCAGAGTAAAGAACATGACAACTTAAACTGGACATATTTCCAGGTACATTCATGTTTTTTCAACTTTTAAATACACAGCAAAATAGATTCAAAGCTTTCGTGACTGCAGGAATGACTCTTTGGTTCTTTCGGGTAAAGTGTAGTAATTTCTTTCGACGAGACTTTACCGAAAATAAAAAGTGTAACACTGCAAAATGTCATGAATGAAAATATTAACATCAAAAACAATTTTAATGAAAAAAATGTGGAATAAGTGGTGCAGAGCTAAAAGCAGCTTTTTTTCTTATATCCAAATACTGATTTCTAGAAGAGATCAGATAACGGTAATATATTTACCACATGAAAAGGGTTTATATTGCCATTTATAATGCAAATCAATTTAGAAAACACGTAATATACAAGAATGGTTCATTTTGCAATTCCAATCATCTGCTGACAATTCATTGTAAAAGGGCCTTACAAAACATTTATATTACATCCAAAACAGTATTATCTGTAATGGAAAAAGATAAAAAGGTCAAACATTGGGGCACTATACCGCATTTCTAGCTTCAAGTTTATATTTTTGTATTACAATTGTAGCAAAATTTTTTAATTTAACCAATTAACATATTTTCATCTCTGAATATGCAAAAAAACTCGTGGGAAGAACCCAAAACTGTCTTGCATGCAATCACACTTTTTCAAAACACACACTTTTTACAAAGACCATATTATTATTTCTGCAATTATATATATTTTTTGGCAGTTACAGTATATCCATTTTCCAATAAACATTTACATTTGGCGCAAAGTGTTTTCAATTTCGGAAGTCATACAAGGCAACAATTTGAAGAGTACATTATCGGTAACTGCCTGATACATTTCAGGGGTCAATTAGTCCACCGCACTCACACTCACTTATGACAGCATAGACTTGCTGCAGATTAGAACCCCAATCAGATTTCAATGCTTTAACTCTCACCATGACAACAAATAACTTCCCCGAATCACCTAATCAGTTTTTAATTGAATAGGTAGAGTGCAATGTACCATATACATCTTTAGCATCAAATATATATAAGGACGAAACTAAAATATTAAACAAATAACAAAATAAATAGACTGCTTACAACACTGGCTATCCTTAATTTTGCATGTATTATCCAACTTGTTTTGTACGTTTAACACGTAAAAAAAACTCCAACATTCTCGTCGTTTGCATTTGTTCATATCCCAACACATTGCATTAGATTGTAATATTCTTAAAATCGACTCAAATCCATGACACTGCTCATTTGTTGTACTTTCATATTATATCCTGCAGCTTTGAATATTTTTTAAATCTGTGCTTCCAAATCTATGTGTGTAATCCTTCAAAGCTTATGCAATTTTATGTACAGTTTAATTTTAAGTGAGAGGTTACGTAAAACAGCGCTGATGCAAAAATTATGGTCCTTCCAATCACGTAAAACTCTGGGTTGACATGATGCTACGAGTTTGTAATAGATGAAATTCATAATAAAAACAAATCATTACAATATAATACGAAACAAAACTTAGAAAACAGCACATCTTGTTTCCGTGAATACAAACTACTAAATTGATGGACATAAGATTTACTTTTGTTGTAAGTCAAAAACCTTTGGGTCATACATGAAAGCCCATACGAGCAAAAAAGTGAAATGTTATCAACTGCGTAACATGGCCAAATTGATGCTGTGCCTTGCCTTTTCTTACACCGAGCACTCCATCCATGCTTTGTTATACGCAGGATACACGACTGCAATATTATCTTTGTCAGTCTTCAAACTCGCGCAATCATAGTACTCCTGTTCTAGTCAATGCATAAGCTGTCTGTGCAATGAAAAATCAATCTGAAAAGTTTACCTCTTGAATTAAGGCCTTATATGGCTTGGCACATTCTTATCTTTCAGAACTGGTTGTTCCCTATACCACTATCTGTAACCTTGAGTACACAGACACTGGACGAATACTCATCCTTCACGTTAAGGTAGACATTGCAGGGTTTTAGACCATTCTGTTTTTGCTTAACTAAACAATTGAACCAAATTGTCCTGCCACCTAGGGACAATCACATCGAACGTTTTATTTTACACTCTCTCAATTGGGATATGTCGTAGTGTTTATTAGGTTGTAGTTTTCCACTTTTTCTACATATATACTTGTTTATAGAGTTGTAGATGTATAGATGTAACACTATATTACATGGTAAAGTGAATTTGGCCACCTTTTTGTGAAAGTAAACATATTTGCTTAAATTAACATTATTTTCAAAGCAGAGGAAAGTTGGTAGTCTGATGCAAAGTCTTCACGGTTGTTTGCATGGAGGCCACAGGTAAATAACCGCACCGTGCAGCCAAAGTTTTCCTGGTCATAGATGTTCTTTGCCTGCCACCGTTAAGTCTGTTTGAGACGCTTGCATGGAGGTCCCAGCTGTGGAGACTGGGCCGTGGCCAAGGCACGGAAAGCATCCGCAACCAGGTGAGGGCGAGACAGAACCATGGACTTCCAGCCCGCCGTCTCCATTACGTCCATCGCATGACTGCAAGTACAAGTCAGGGTTAAGCGAGCTCCTAATAAGCAGTGTCTATAAGGATTGGGGCAAACGGTTAGTCTCCATTAAAAGGGACTGTAATGCAAATTGCCAGGTAACATCATCAATGTTACGCAGCTCAGTGACAGTCACACTCTCACTAGACTTGCCTGTTTATTATGAAGTCAATGGCCCGGGCCTTCAACTGCTCTGCACTGTGCAAATCGGCCAAGATCAAAGTCTCTACAACATTTTCCACCGACAAGTTTGTGCATAGTGCCTCCTCGCACATCACCTTCAACCTCTCTAATGCATACTTGAGAAAAGTAAAAACAAAGTGCAATTTCAGTATTAAGAACACTATTTTCTCTACCTATTTCGCTTGTATAACATTCCCTCACCCCATGAACTACTTTATAAACGCAGTATATAGCAGTCAAATGTTTGAGAATTTTCTTAAAACATGGCATCAACCTTTCAGCATATTTATGTTTTAAGTCATGTATTTATTGATCTCTACTATAATTAGGGGTCCTTGTCCTAAACTTTATTATATTGGTTACAAAGTCATGCAAATTACAAAGGAGGTGAGATGTTGTTTTCCAAGAGCTTAAAGAGTTTGGTTGTTAAGCTGATAAACAATGCAACTGCAAGCCACCATATTTCAACTCTAGCAGAATATTAAACTTTAATGAACAAAGCTTGAACATGCGACTTTATACGATTTGTATTCTTATTTCATTACAATCGCTTTAGGAACTATTGAATATGATGTTCCAGAAGGGAGAGTAATGACTCTTAACTGATTATCTGGCAGATCTTCAGGAACAGCAGGATATCCGTTTCCTTAATAAAAGTATATTTGTTCCAATTTATTTCTATACAGCCATGCCATATCAAACAATCTTTTAAAACACTTCCCTTTATTTTATTACTAATTGTATCAATTGTTAATGTGATTAACAAAAAACCCTCAATACAAGAACACACAGCCAAATGGTTGCACTTAGGATAAAAATGCTGCATGTGAATGCACTTCAATGCACACGTACTAGCCTCTAGCATGGACTAATACCAGTTTGACATTCAATTCAATTGTGAAATTGCATGACAATTTATATTTTTTGTTGAAAATTCAATCATCTCCCAGGACATCAATTCCAAAACCTGAAAGCACTAATGTGAACGTCTACATCATATACATTTGCTATTCATATTATTTGTGACACGGGCTTTAGAAAATACCTAAATGCTGTTTTAATTTCACTTGCGACCTACAACTGCATACCGATACATCACAAGGTGGTGCGATCTCATGTTAATATTTTAAGCGTGTAACCTTGTCAGCAGCGGCCAGCAGCTCATCAGCCATCTTCTCCAGGTTTGGAGCCCTTCCCGTATAGACAAAACTCATCATTTCCTTGAACACGTCAGGCTCCACATCATTAATCTCCACTCGATTCTGCAAGGTAGCAACACAATATATTCAAATTAACTTCGGCATATATTGGGAGACGAAAATATAGCATTAAATTAAATAAACATCCTTTATATCTACACAACACATGTAAAGTGGCTCCATTCAAGTTGTATTCAACTTGCCGATGACTATTTATTGCGCGTAATAAATCCATTCTTGACACACATGCAATGGCCTTCTGTGAAATGTTGTATAAAAAATAGCTATAAAATACAATCTAACATTCCCTCAGAATGAATACTTTTTGATAATAAATGTGCAATGCGCCAAAAGAGTTACTAGGGTAATAGTTCAACATTTGACAGCACTCTCAAGAGATACTTATCAACCGATCCATTGTGACAAATGCACCTTGGAAATGTATGATCACAGTATTAATGTGCTGTATTAAGATTGCATTTAAAGATACCTTTTTGCTCTCTTCCATTTCATGTTCAAACATAGCATTAAAAACAAGTGACCGACCTGAAAAAGGTAAAGCAACTGTTAACAAATAGAGTAAAACCTTGGATTGCGAGAATAATTTGTTCCGGAAACGTGTTTGTAATCCAAAGCACTCGTATATCAAAGCACTCGTATATCAGTTGTGATCACGTGACGCTCGGCAGACAAAGCGTATACGTACTACTCGTATTGCAAAACCTCACTCGTTTATCAAATTAATATTTATTTAAAAAATTTACTCGTCTTGCAAAACACTTGCAGACCAAGTTACTCGCAATTCAAGGTTTTACTGTACAGTGAATTGGAAAAACACCAGAATGTGGTACAGACACATTTAGATGTTATATCTAGAGATCAAATAATCTAGATACAAAAGAGGTAAAATCCAGATCCATATTTTATTTCATATGGCATATCCATTACAGATTTGTCAAACATTTGTCAAATAAATGTCCAAATTAGAGGCTCAAAACCTACACCATAACTGCATTGTGAAAAATGAATTCCTGCACAACAACGATATAGTGAAGTAAATAAAAACGGAATAAAAACTTTAGCAACAGGCTAATTAAATATGTTCATCTCTCACACAATACAATATTACATTTATATATGTAGTGACATCGCGAATGTCACTGTGTAATGCCGGCTATAGAGAGGCACGGCGTGCGATGTATTAACATCGCGGGCACCACGTGGATGTGGGTGCAGTACCGGCCCGAGAGGGGCATGGTGAGCGCTGTCTGACAGTGCTGAGTGGCACCACGCTCTGCGTGGGGTGCCGACCCCTACAGGATAGGGTGTGAGAGTGCTGGCCATGGGAATGGGGTTACCAAGGGCCATGGCACTTGACCACGAAGGACACGTGACCGGTAAAGTGTACACAGGGCCCCCAGGTGGGGGCTAGGGGTGGTCACGTGTCAGGGCCGGGAACCCGCTAGAGGATTCCAGAAGGTGGTCGTGGCCAAGGGCGGAGCCACCCCCGCCACAGAGGATAAAAGCCGGGTCCCTGAGAGGGACCGGCTGCTGTTGTTCATCCTGAAGAATCTACGTCCTACAAGAGTCACCAACACGTGGACCCGGACCCCGGCCAGGGTCCGGTCCGTCGTAGCTAATTCCCGTGTAATTAGTGTAGATAGCCTGGTGGTCCACCACCATAGGTTGTTCATGTGTTACGGGGTAGTACCCCGTGTGTCGGTTGAAGAAGTGCGTCTGTGACTCAGTTGAATTCATTACACATATTTACTGATGTATCCTTTAACAAAAAGCATTACAAATTGACGTAAGCATTTGCCAGTGTTAGTTAATAAAATTCAGTGTAAAACAGGAAATGGCTGTAGTTGATTACCCCAAACTAATTACAGTATCATTAATTATATGGTTCTATTGTACACTAAACGACGCATGTGTTGCTTGTTGTGGCACAGACCTGCCAATACGGCCTTGTGTGCTTTAAACTCCTGGCCACCAACACGAAGCAGGCAGTCAGTGAAGCGGGAATTGTCCCAGATCTCCCCGAAGTCAACTGCCAGCCGGCAATCTGGCACTATCAATGTACTCATGCTGGATTGACCAGAAATGTTCACGGAATCCTGCACCACACTAACCTGCATAGACATCAACCAGCTTTGAGAAGGCATTTGATGATTTTTTTTTACAAATCCTCACTTAACTACACATTTTGCATGAAGATGTAGGCTTTGGTTCAATCAAGCAAGCAAATCTGCACAGACATCCTATATCAGAACAAGTGTTGTGAATAATGCCAAAATAGAGGTCCGTGAAATGTTTTTCATATTAATCAATTTTCATTCTATATTTTTGTCAAGTTATTTTACACTGTATAAACAGTTTAAACAGGTAGTGAGGCCCCTAATTATGGGTTCTGCACAACAACAGAGGAAGTGAACAGCCCTTCTTGATGTGCTTCCTTTCATTATCAAAAATGCTTGTATTTTGTAAAGTATTTTAAAGGTAAAAAATATAAATCTGGCTGATTAAAAGGACCCCCCTAAGGACAAGAAACATTTACATCAAACTGGCTGATGTCCGAGAATAGGAAAAGGAATTCATGTGGCGACATTTAAACAAAACACTTTATGTAATACCTGACATTCTAGTTTATAAAAATGTCAAGGTTTAAATATAAACACTATCCAGAGGGAGAAAACCTAAAAAAAATTACGCTTGATTATTTAATTGTTGTGCTATGTTAACTCTAGCACCAGTGGAGGAAAAACGTGCTTGTAAAACTCATGTTAACAATTTCCTTGTATGGAACAGGGAAAGTAATTATTACAATCTTCAATTAAGTAGAATATTGACTCCAACTGTGCAATTGTAATGACTAAAATAGAAAATTACACATTAGCTGCAGCATGTCATACTTACTTCACCAAATAGTGTCAGATTGTTATCTGGAAGCAAGCTATTAGATTCATCAAGCAAAAAATCTCTTCGAATGAATTTTTTAAATCCCCAGTCTTTTCCTTGGAAAAAGCGGTATGCTCGCGGGCTCTCTGTAAAAAAATAGATTTCAAACAATACTCACCAGTTCTTACAATAAACGGTGGTAATTTCATGTAATGGGAAAAAAATTTTTTATTCTATTTTCAAAGTGTAAAGACAGCAATGTATTCTAAAGCCCTGCGCCACGGTGGCAGTCAACTACCTCGCCTGGTATATAGGTCATGGGTTCGATCTCAACCCTGATGCCTGTATATTTGGAATCTGCATGTTCTCCTTGTGGTTGCATGTATTTTTATGCAGATCTTCCGGTTTTTCCCTCCATATTTATAAAAATCCAGAGTATTTGGCTGCTATACATTTCCACACAATAAGCCATCTCGTTAAGCTATCGTTTGTGGCCGGGGCACTTCTGAAAAAGAGCTATGTACAGTGAGGGAAAAAAGTATTTGATTCCCTGCTGATTTTGTACGTTTGCCCACTGACAAAGAAATGATCAGTCTATCATTTTAATGGTAGGTTTATTTGAACAGTGAGACAGAAAAACAACAAAATTCAGAAAAACGCATGTCAAAAATGTTATAAATTGATTTGCATTTTAATGAGGGAAATAAGTATTTGACCCCTCTGCAAAACATGACCTAGTACTTGGTGGCAAAACCCTTGTTGGCAATCACAGAGGTCAGACGTTTCTTGTAGTTGGCCACCTGGTTTGCACACATCTCAGGAGGGATTTTGTCCCACTCCTCTTTGCAGATCTTCTCCAAGTCATTAAGGTTTCGAGGCTGATGTTTGGCAACTCGAACCTTCAGCTCCCTCCACATATTTTCTATGGGATTAAGGTCTGGAGACTGGCTAGGCCACTCCAGGACCTTAATGTGCTTTTTCTTGAGCCACTCCTTTGTTGCCTTGGCCGTGTGTTTTAGGTTATTGTCATGCTGGGATACCCATACAGGACCCATTTTCAATGCCCTGGCTGAGGGAAGGAGGTTCTCACCCAAGATTTGACGGTACATGGCCCCGTCCATTTTCCCTTTGATGCGGTGAAGTTGTCCCGTCCCCTTAGCAGAAAAACACCCCCAAAGCATAATGTTTACACCTCCATGTTTGACAGTGGGGATGGTGTTCTTGGGGTCATAGGCAGCATTCCTCCTCCTCCAAACACGGCGAGTTGAGTTGATGCCAAAGAGGTCCATTTTGGTCTCATCTGACCACAACACTTTCACCCAGTTGTCCTCTGAATCACTCAGATGTTCATTGGCAAGCTTCAGACAGGCATGTATATGTACTTTGTTTTGCAGGGGGACCTTGCGGGCGCTGCAGGATTTCAGTCCTTCACGACGTAGTGTGTTACCAATTGTTTTCTTGGTGACTATGGTCCCAGCTGCCTTGAGATCATTGACAAGATCCTCCCGTGTAGTTCTGGGCTGATTCCTCACCGTTCTCATGATCATTGCAACCCCACGAGGTGAGATCTTGCATGGGGCCCCAAACCGAGGGAGATTGACAGTTCTTTTGTGTTTCTTCCATTTGCGAATAATCGCACCAACTGTTGTCACCTTCTCACCAAGCTGCTTGGCAATGGTCTTGTAGCCCATTCCAGCCTTGTGTAGGTCTACAATCTTGTCCCTGACATCCTTGGAGAGCTCTTTGGTCTTGGCCATGGTGGAGAGTTTGGAATCTGATTGATTGCTTCTGTGGAAAGGTGTCTGTTATACAGGTAAGCTGAGATTAGGAGCACTCCCTTTAAGAGTGTGCTCCTAATCTCAGCTCGTTACCTGTATAAACGACACCTGGGAGCCAGAAATCTTTCTGATTGAGAGGGAGTCAAATACTTATTTCCCTCATTAAAATGCAAATCAATTTATACAATTTTTGACATGCGTTTTTCTGGATTTTGTTGTAGTTATTCTGTCTCTCAATGTTGAAATAAACCTACCATTAAAATTATAGACTGATCATTTCTTTGTTAGTGGGCAAACGTACAAAATCAGCAGGGCATCAAATACTTTTTTCCCACACTGTAGTTCAGTGGGCCTTGCCTGGTAAAATAAAAATAGTTCAGTTTAGCTTTTAACTTCAAGGTAGATGAAAATCAGACCTGGATTTAAGTGTATGAAGATATAGTTCATATGGATTAGTTGAATGTGTTTGTGTATTAATAATGCTTGTCTTTGTAAACATGGTTGTGTGACGTGAGTTACATGTTAACATTACCAAAGACAACACCAAAGCAAATAATAAGAAAAAAACATGAAAGTTTAAAACAAAAAGATAGATTTAGACTCTCAGAAACATGTTAATAGCCTTAGCAAAGCACAGTAAATGTATGGATGTCATCACTTAAAATAGTTATCGCGCATTGAAAGAGTATCCTGAAAGTAATAAGGCAATTATAAAACAAACAATATGAACCACTAAAGCAAGGTAAAGGAGAAGTGTGAAATGGGATGAAAATGCCAACCTTTGTAAAACCACCAGAAATGAATAAAAAAATGGATGAGAATACAAACAAAAATAATGAAGTTGTAATAAACAGTGAGTGCAAGCAGAAAAATGAAGCCGTCACTTGATAAATTACAATGGAATAACACATGGTGAAGATTGTAAAACTAGGAAAAGAAATGTCCGTGAATGACAATGTCCAGGTACACTAAGCAAAATAAAATAATTATTGGAGGGTCAATATCATGGAAAACACAAAAAATATGCATAATGGCAACTTCTGAAGGTGGAACAGGATCAAGAGCACTTTTGGAATATTAATTTGATAATGAAAAGTTGCAATGTGCTACAGGATGAAAGATTCCAATCTAGTGCATATTACCTACTATGAAACACTGATTACAAATAGAAACACTGACAAATGGAACAAAACCAAAAAGTACACAAAGCGTGGAGAGAAGTATGTTGAGAATTACAGTGAGAAACTGAAAGAGGAACACGTTGGTCAAATCAAAACGGCAAATTAGAGACAACATATTGACTGTTGTAAATATAGATTGGGCTTGGACAGGACACATCGCTAAATGGGATGGTTGATGGATGAGACTAGTGGTCGAATAGGAAGAAAAGTAGAGTACATGCCCAAGACGATGTCAAACGTAGACAAGGAGATATTAGATCAGCTCATGTGAAGGATGAGGGATGGTGTTCGTAAGGTTTATACAATGTTTCAAGCAGTCGATAAATAATGGCTGATTATGATATAATCCTGTTACCAAATACACATATGACGTGAATTGATACTTAAATACAAGTAGTTTCACCCATAGCCTTGGTTTCCTCTCCCTTGGCATTAAGAATAGAAACCTTGAACTTGGCGTAGACTTCACTCTTGGGACAGCTGACCAATAACAAGTACAACGATAGGTAATCTTTACTCTCTTCGTCAAGACCCTTGGGGTGTATGCGTAGGCACCTGATTGAACATATAAACAAGACATATTAGGTGTGTATGTACGCGCAGACTACATTGCTAAAACAATATAGTATGAACTAAAACATGCACTATGCAAAATTGTTCTAGTAAAGCACCTCCGTGAGCATTGTGATTTTTTTTAATGTCATAAAATAGCCAGAATTTACTGTACCATTTCAATGTATCATTGGTGCCTGCTGAAAATGTAGAACTCTTGAGAACTTGGCCCATTTCTTCACGACAGAAGCTGAAATTGTTGATGGTCCACATATAAGAGAACTTTACAACCTTAACCTGAAATACACGAGCACATAACAGCTATAAAGCTCATTCATTACCATAAATACATGACCATTGACAAACCCTCAAGTATTTCACCCACACATCTGAATATTGTGCTCAAAAACACAAACTGCCTATAAGGAAAGAAACATTACTGTACATGAAAGGGTCTTATTAGTGTTCTGGGATTACCTTGCATGTTCATTACTGCACAGCTTTAACACAAGTCTCAACATGTCATAGATTAGAGTGTGCAATAAAAGGCCTTTTTATTTTTTTTATTTGATAAAAACTGCTGCCCCTTTTGTAAAAATACACTACCAGTCAAAATCAGAGACAATTATCTAGTATAATGTTGTTAGTGCAATTCTATGAACTTTGCAATCTGATGTACAAAAATAGCCTGTACAATGATAATCCATAATTGCACTTACACATAATTATGAAACCATTTTGGATGGCTTTGCGATGAACAAAAAACGTGTAAAAGTTAAATGCATTAGCCATGCGCATACTTTGACCGGCACAAGACGGAGACCCGTTGAATGTGATTGGCCACAGGGGAACAAGTTACCTGTGTGTAGCACCAGCTTTCTGCGATGGGCGCATTGGACATTTCAGACGGAGGTGGGGAGCTCGGGGCCCTGGACATGTTTGCTTCGAATGCGAGGGAAGTGACATCATCAGGTGACATTAAGAGGGAAGTGACATCATGAGGTGACATTAAGCAGGAAGTGACATCATCAGGCGACATTAAGAAGGAAGTGACATCCGGCGACATTTAGACTGAAGTGACATCATCAGGTGACATTGAGAGGGGAAGTGACATCAATAGGCAACAATAAGAGGGAAGTGACATCATCAGGCGACATTAAGAGGGAAGTGACATCGTCAGGCGATATTAAGAGGGAAGTGACATCATCAGGCGATATTAACAGGGAAGTGACATCATTAGGCGACATTAAGAGGTAAGTGACATCATCAGGCGACATTAAGAGGGAAGTGACATCATCAGTCAACATTAAGAGGGAAGTGACATCATTAGGCGACATTAAGAGGGAAGTGACATCATCAGGCGATATTAACATGTAAGTGACATCATCAGGCGATATTAACACATAAGTGACTACGAGATTACGAGTTAAATGTTCTTGCTGTGGTTTTCACACCTGACGATGATTGCTTGTGTTGCGGTCGAAACGTCGTAAGAATTTTATTGTTTTATATATTTTTTTTATTATTTTATTGTTTCCCTTCTACGTGGTGACTTTACCGAAAGAACAAAGAATATGAATCGCCGCAGTCACGAAAGATTTAAATAATTAAATAAAATTGCAAGAGATTGATTATTCGTGCAAAAGAGCGTCGCGTAACCGATCACTCAGGAGTGGGACCTGCGCCTTTAGTGGCACCCCGACGTGAAACGAGCACACGGCACCAACTGTCCCCACTTCCTGAAATGGAACGGGGTTTTACAATCGATGCACGTGCAACTAGTCTCAATGATTGTTGCGCACAGGAGTGCTTCAGGAGAGCATCAGCGAGGTTTTACTGTTCCTCCTCCACTGGAGGGGCGCAGGCTACAGCACAGCGGTTTACCACCAGGCACTCCGTAGTTTGGGTTGTGTGGACACAACATCGCAGGGCTGTGAGACTTCTTGAAGGAGGAGATGTGGCACATCAGCCTGTTGATGTTTTGATTTAAAGCTTTCCTTACTGCAGTAATTCATATTCTTAGCTCTTTCGGTAAAGTCACGTTGAAGGGAAACAATAAAATATATTTTGATCTAAAGCTTTCGTGACTGCAGTAATTCATATTCTTAGTTTTTTCGGTAAAGTCACGTTGAAGAGAAACAACAAAATAACAAAATATATATAAAACAATAAAAAATTCTCACGACGTTTCGACCATAACTCAAACGGTCATCATCAGGTGTGTTGGTTTGCATAAATTTATTTTTAAACGGCACATTTATTTATAAGTTATGATGACCGTTTGAGTTATGGTCGAAACGTCGTGAGATTTTTTTAATGTTTTATATATATTTTGTTGTTTCTCTTCAACGTGACTTTACCGAAAAAACTAAGAATAATAAAATATATATTGTGTTATATATATATTTTATTGTTTTATTGTTTCCCTTCAACGTGACTTTACCGAAAGAGCTAAGAATATGAATTACTGCAGTCACGAAAGCTTTAAATCAAGAGTCCATCTATGTTCTGAAAAGAGGAGGGGGGAGACGAAAAATTAATTTATGCTGTCTGAAAGCCACCGTAAGCGTGAACAATCAATTAAGACCTGAAATGGTTTATCAAATCCTTCCAATGATTGCTAAGCCAGAGTCCATTTTCTCGGTTGAAAGTGTCTCTGTGTTTGTATATGTGGATAGCCTCATGAACAAATCTCTCATGGTAGCCAGATGGATTGCAAAGAACCTCTGTCTTGGAGAAGTCAATGTCATGTGAGCCTACTGAATTATAACAGTGATCTGCCATGGCCGAGGTGTTGGTCCTACCGTGTTTAAGGTCTGCTTTGTGTTCACGAATGCGGTCCGAGACATGGCGTTTGGTTTCTCCAATGTAACTACTACCACAGAGGCAACTTAGTTTGTAGACACCAGGGTACTGTATGTCGTGATAGCGAACTAATGCGTATAATGCTCCACATTTATAATTAACTTAGGTGGGTGACCACTATTGATTCCCATGTCACAGGGCTATACCTAATACATGAAAACTTGAAATGAAACTTGAATAACAGACTGTTGAGGCAATTGCTGTTGGCGAGTAACAGCGTCTATGAAGGCTGGCACAGCACACGAGCAGTGGGTGGCCAACAGCAGGCCGGGCCACCAGAGACCCACAGAGACCCACAGGGAAACATAGAGACTGACAGAGACACACAGAGACCCACAGAGACTCAGAGAGACCGACAGAGACACACAGAGACCCAGAGACACCCACAGAGACACACTGAGATACAGAGAGACCAACAGACATAGAGACTCATAGAGACCCACAGGGACACACAGAGACCCGTACAGACCCGTAGAGACTCATAGAGACCCATATAGACCCAGAGTGACTGAGACTCGTAGACACCCATAGAGGCTCAGGGACTCACAGAGACCCATAGAGACACCATCACCACCACCATCACAACCATGATCATCACCACCATCACAACCACCATCACGATCACACTGCACCAGGTACTCATTTAAAGCCATGCCGACCCATGGAAAGCGGTTTAAATATTCGGCACCATTATTGGTCGTGAGTGGGGAGGAATTGAACTCTGTTCACTGGGTTCGCAACACAGCGTTGCAAGCCACCACACTGCCGCTCCCCATTAGGACGACGCACACGGCATTGACAACCTTGATGCTTCCGGTTGCTTGCGATGAAGTGACCGGTTGGCTCAGCCTGTCAAGAGCACCGAGCTGTACCGCTGAGACCATGGGTTTGAAATTCAGGCAACTTGCTTGTGATTTTAAACCAGGTTTCTCAAGCGTATTGCATTTGGCTAAATTCCAGCTGAGAATGAAAATATCAGTTTCACTCTCGTACGTGAAACATTTTTCTCGGTGGCAGGGCGTGTGGGGAGGTGCTGCTCATGACTGTTTGGGGGGGGGGGTGGTGGTGACACGTGGCCCCCCAATGATCCGATCAAAATCCCTCATTTCGATCGGATCATTGGGGTTTACAGTGAGGGAAAAAAAGTATTTGATCCCCTGCTGATTTTGTACGTTTGCCCACTGACAAAGAAATATAATTTTAAGAAATATAATTTTAAGAAATATAATTTTAATGGTAGGTTTATTTGAACAGTGAGAGATAGAATAACAACAACAAAATCCAGAAAAATGCATGTCAAAAATGCTATAAATTGATTTGCATTTTAATGAGGGAAATAAGTATTTGACTCCCTCTCAATCAGAAAGATTTCTGGCTCCCAGGTGTCTTTTATACAGGTAACGAGCTGAGATTAGGAGCACTCCCTCTAAGAGTGTGCTCCTAATCTCAGCTCGTTACCTGTATAAAAGACACCTGTCCACAGAAGCAATCAATCAATCAATCAGATCCCAAACTCTTCACCAGTCAACGCCCTACCTGGTTGATTGACGTTGAGAGACCACGCCCACACACGTGATCGTCTAACGTGGTCGATTCCCACGTCTACACAGTAGGAATCGATCAATGAAGGTTCATTTTAGACCACTGTTGATTCCCATGTTATCCCAATGCAAATCGATTTTATTAGCCTAAGCCACAAATAAATCGGTTCCCATGTTGTCCCAATTGAAATCGACTCATACATCCGTAATTCTATTATAATCGATTCCTAATGTTATCCCATTAGGAATCGGCGCGAGAATAGTTAATCGAAATTTGAATCGATTTTCTCTGCAGGTGACTTGGCGCAGCAGCCACGGTAAGCCGAGCCGATCGATACATCATCGGGTGCCAGGTTGTGGTGGACGTGGGGAGCGGTGGTGCAGTGGTTAGCGCACTGTGTGTGTGTGGGGAGCGGTGGTGCAGTGGTTAGCGCACTGTGTGTGTGTGGGGAGCGGCGGTGCAGTGGTTAGCGCACTGTGTGAGTGTGTGTTGAGTTTATGTGTGCGTTGGGGTGGTAGCTGTGAACACAGTGGGTACTGTGTGGTTAGTAGTGACAAGTACATTATTATACAGCAGTGCCTTAAACTTGTTATTAGATTCAAGTATAACGTTGCAATGACTATTGTTTGCTAAACATAACTTAACATTTTTAATGACTGAGTTGAGTTTATGCGTGCATTGGGGTGGTAGCTGTGAACACAGTGGGGACTGTCTGTGTACTCAGTAGTGAGTAGTACATTATTATACAGCAGTGCATCTCATACACACACACACGCATCTCATACACACACGCATCTCATACACACACACACATCTCATACACACACACATCTCATACACACCCACGCATCTCATACACACACATGCATCTCATACACACACACGCATCTCATATACACATGCATCTCATATACACACACATCTCATACACACACACACATCTCATACACACACACATCTCATACACACACACTCGCATGCATCTCATACACACAAAGACAAAGACCCCCGTATAGCCTTAACAGACTCGGGGCAATCGCTGGGAGCCAACACCTATGAAGGCCGGCCCAGCACACGATGGGGTGGGTGGCCAAACACCACGCCCGGCCGCATTTGTCTCCCAAGTGGCGATGTTCACACCCTGCACCAAGTACTCATTTAAGGCTGAGTTGACTTCAAAGACGGAAACAGGAATACTTCTTCATAATTATGGCAAATCGCCTGATGAAGCTGGTTGTAATAATCAGTGAAACGTCATACTCTAATGGTAAATGTTCTGGGTTTACTATCCAATACACAACCAGTGTGCTGAAGCAGTAACTAATTGGCACGTTTTGTTTACGTGACAAACCTTACTAATTGGCTGTCAGGTGGTGGCGGGTTTAACGACACATTTATATTTACGCAATCTAACCCAAAAAAAGGTCCCTTTATTATGGATGATATTGGTCGCAAAAGCCTACTAGGTTTTAAACTGAGTCGACCCAGGGGAAGCCCAGGACTGGTTCAGATCATCGTCGCTGGTGTTGGCCGTGAGTGGGAATCACTCAGGTCGCCAGGTTCGTAGTGCAGCACGCTCACCGCTGCACTACCGCTTCCCATATACACACACACACACATGCATCTCATACACACAACAAAGACAAATATTTCGATTTAAAGCTTTCGTGACTGCAATGATTCATCTTCTTTGGTTCTTTCGGTAAAGTCACGTAGAATAAGAATAAAATAATAAATTGATAAAATAAAATAACACAATAATATTCTCACGACGTTTCGGCCACAACACAAGCGGCCTTCATCAGGTGAAGGGACGAGACTGTCTGGTAGGACAGCGCTGGAGTGAAAGAGCCACGTTCAGATCACGGCCTTTAAGCCTCAACTTTAGCACCACGGATAGCTACGGGCCCCGTTCAGACGGACGAGTTCGTCCATGGTCGGAACAGAGGAGGGGGAGAGAGACAGCTGCGAGGCCCTAGTATACTCCATGTTGTAAAACCATACCATTAACCGTGGTGTGAGAGGTATTAAGAGGCAATGCTGGCGAAAGAGCTGCGGTCTGAAGGTCATCGTAAAAATACAATTAATTAAGAACAGAAATGATTTAAAACATCTTTCCAGTGGTTACTAAGCCAGAATCCATCTTCTCGGTTGAAATTGTCTCTGTGCTTGTATATGTGATTGGCCTCATGAACGAATCTCTCATGGTAGCCGGTTGGTTTGCAAAGAACCTCCGTCTTAGAGAAGTCAATGTCATGTGAGCCCACTGAATTATAACAGTGATCTGCCACGGCAGAGGAGTTCGTCCTACCGTGTTTCAAGTCTGCTTTATGTTCGCGGATGCGGTCCGAGATGTCTTTTGGTTTCTCCAATGTAGCTACTACCACAGAGGCACTTTAGTTTGTAAACGCCCGAGTACTGTATGTCTGGAACAGCATCTTTTACAGATGGAACTAAATCACGGATTTTATGTACTGTGTTGAATCGGACCTGGATCTTGTGTTTATTCAGGATTTTGGAGATCTTTTTTAGTGACCCCTGCAATGTAGGGTAAGGTAATCGTTTTGAGTGGCTCCACAAGAGGATCCTTCTTCATGACTGGAGTGATGGCTTTGCGGATTGTGTAGTCGGAGTAGCCATTAGCCCTGAGAGCCTGGTGTACCTGCTTGAGTTCACTGGTAATGTGTTCCTGGTCGGAAATGCATTGGGCTCTATGGTATAGAGTCTTGATGAGGGAGTTCTTCTGGGATGGATGGTGGTGGGAATCCGGTTTCAAGTAAGCATCTGTATGGGTAGCTTTCCTGTAGACCAGGGGTCGGGAACCTATGGCTCGCGAGCCAGATGTGGCTCTTTTGATGATTGCATATGGCTCGCAGATAAAACAAAATATTCTCACTTGTTTTAATCCATCCATCGATTTTTCACTGCGCATGTCCTGTTCAGGGCTGCAGGAGCAATTGTCCATTATTTTAATTGGATGATACTGGCCTACGTTTGCCGTTGCTGGGTAAAACAGGTAAACGCCCCCTTTTGAATCAGTCTGAGACTGCGTCTGCTCGGTCATTAGCTCAAAGCTAACCCTTCGACGAAGAAGATGGCGAAAAGAAAAAAAGACGACGAGTATCGTACATTTCAGGACGAATGGACCGAAGAATTCGCCTTTGTGGAGAGAGCGGGTTCTGCGGTGTGTCTAATTTGCAATGACAAAATTACATCGTTGAAACGGTCGAATGTAAAGCGGCACTTCGACACGCGCCACGCTACCTTTGCATCAAAATACCCTGCGGGAGACAGCAGAAAGAAAGCGTGCCAAGAGCTTCTGAGCAGGGTGCAAGCTAGCCAGCAGCAACTCCGCGTATGGACCCGGCAAGGTGACTATAATTCGGCTAGCTTTGCTGGTTCTTTAGCAATAGTGAGGAACGGAAAACCATTCACAGATGGCGAGTATGCTAAAACGTTCATGCTGGATGTAGCCAATGAACTTTTTGATGATCTTCCGAACAAAGACAAGATAATCAAACGGATACAAGACATGCCTCTGTCGGCAAGAACTGTTCATGATCGTACCATCGTGATGGCAAACAAAGTGGAGGAAACGCAAGTGAAGGACATAAATGCAGCGCCGTTCTTTTCTCTGGCTTTGGATGAGTCAACAGACGTGAGCCATTTGTCGCAGTTCAGCGTGATTGCAAGATATGCTGTTGGTGACACACTGCGCGAAGAAAGTCTTGCTGTTCTGCCATTAAAAGGGTCCACAAGAGGTGAGGATTTATTCAAGTCTTTCATGGAGTTTGCTCAAGAAAAAAGTCTACCTATGGATAAACTTCTCTCAGTGTGTACTGATGGTGCTCCGTGTATGGTGGGGAAAAACAAAGGATTTGTGGCGCTTCTCCGTGAACATGAAAATAGACCCATCCTAAGTTTCCATTGCATTATACACCAGGAGGCACTTTGTGCTCAGATGTGTGACAGGCAGTTT
This sequence comes from Petromyzon marinus, assembly GCF_048934315.1. Lineage (NCBI taxonomy): Eukaryota > Metazoa > Chordata > Hyperoartia > Petromyzontiformes > Petromyzontidae > Petromyzon > Petromyzon marinus. The sequence goes on from NW_027422661.1 coordinate 315,566, forward strand.
GGCGAAGTGATGTCGCTGGTCATTCGTGTGATCAACTTTATTGTTGCCCGAGCCTTAAATGATCGCCAGTTTAAAACACTGCTGGATGAAGTTGTAAATAACTATCCTGGTCTGCTTTTGCACAGCAATGTGCGTTGGTTGTCAAGAGGGAAGGTGCTTAGCCGTTTTGCGGCTTGCCTGAACGAAATCCGGACTTTCCTTGAAATGAAAGGCGTCGGGCATCCTGAGCTAGCCGACACCGAGTGGCTCCTCAAGTTTTACTATCTCGTAGATCTGACTGAACATCTGAACCAGCTCAACGTGAAAATGCAAGGCATTGGAAACACAGTGTTATCCCTTCAACAAGCTGTATTTGCTTTTGAAAACAAGCTGGAGCTTTTCATCACGGATCTTGAAACAGGTCGTTTACTACATTTTGAAAAACTGAGCCAATTTAAAGATGCATGCACAGCAAGTGAGCCCATTCAAAACCTTGATCTCCACCAGCTAGCTGGCTGCACATCCAGTCTCCTACAGTCCTTCAAAGCACGCTTTGGAGAATTTCGTGAGCACACTCGTCTTTTTAAGTTCATCACCCATCCAAACGAGTGTTCACTGAACACAGCCGACCTGAATTACATCCCTGGTGTCTCCGTCAGAGATTTTGAAGCAGAAGTGGCTGACCTGAAGGCCTCAGACATGTGGGTGAATAAGTTCAAGTCACTGAATGAAGATTTGGAAAGAATCACACGACAGAAAGCGGAGTTGGCGAGCAAGCACATGTGGACAGAAATGAAAAAACTCCAACCCGAAGACCAGCTGATTCTCAAAACTTAGAACGCGCTTCCTGTCACATACCACACACTGCAGCGTGTGAGTATTGCTGTATTGACCATGTTTGGATCTACGTATGCATGTGAGCAGTCATTCTCACATCTTAAAAACATCAAGTCCAACCTACGATCACGTTTAACGGATGAAAGCCTCAACGCTTGCATGAAGCTTAACCTCACCAAGTACCAACCTGACTACAAAGACATCAGCAAATCCATGCAGCACCAGAAGTCGCATTAATGGTGAGTGTTATAACAACATTATTTAAAAGAATAAATTCAGAGGCTTATTATACTGACATTTAGTTGAATTCACTTTTAAAATATATTATATGGCTCTCACTGAAATAAATTTCCAAATTTTTTGCTTTCATGGCTCTCTTAGTCAAAAAGGTTCCCGACCCCTGCTGTAGACAGAGTGGCTCATTGAACCATCATGTCTCCTTTTAATTAAGACATCCAAAAAGGGTAGTTTGCCATCTTTTTCGACCTCCATGGTAAATCTGATGGCTGGGTGTATGGAATTGATGTGGTCGCGGAATTGGTCTAGAGCAGGCTGGCCATGTGGCCAGATGACAAAGGTGTCATCAACGTACCTCTTCCATGAGGTCGGGCGTAGAGTGGCAGTCTGGATGGCGTCAGTTTCAAATTTTTCCATGAATACGTTGGCTACAACCGGAGATAGGGGGGAGCCCATTGGGGTGCCCTCAGTTTGTAGAAAGTTCCATTCCAGGTGAAGTATGTGTTGGTTAAGCAATGTCTCACCAGGGGGGGTACATCAGTATGCAGTCCTTGATGAACCAGGTCTTCAATGATAGCGATGGTGTCAGGTACCGGGACTTTGGTGAACAAGGACACCACATCAAAACTGACAAGCAGGTCGTTTGGGGACAGGGAAATGCCTTTGATTGTCGATACCAGGTGAGTAGAATTTAGTACCGCAGAGGTGGTTTTTCCAGTGAAAGGTCGCAGTATATCAGCAAGAAAACGTGCCAGTTTGTAGGTGGGGGAGTTGATAGTAGAGACGATGGGACGAAGGGGTGTATCTTCTTTGTGTATCTTTGGAAGGCCATATAATCTTGGTGGTCTGGCAGCAGAGGGTTTCAACGAGAACTGTTTGATCTCATCAATTAATGCTGTTGAATCAGAGATGATTTTGTTCGTTTTGGTGACCAGGCTGTTGGTGGGATCTTTTTATTTTTGTATAGCTGCCATCGTCGAGTAGTTCTTGAATTTTGTTGTTATATTCTGTTTTGTCCATGATGACAGTGGCATTGCCTTTGTCAGCTGAGAGGACGACAATATCATCCCTCTTTTTTAATTGAGATAATTCAAAACGTTCGTCTTTGCTGATGTTGCTGGGTGGCAACTTAGCGTTTTTGAGGGTTGCAGCGATTTCAGATCTTGCTACGTCTGCAGAGATGTGACTCAAGCCCTTGAGTGCAACGTCGACATGGGCAATGATATCATTAACCGGTAAGTGTCTCGGTGTGACAGCAAAGTTTAGACCTTTAGCTAAAACGGATTTCAGACCATCAGAAATGGAACTGTTACTGCGATTAATTACGACTTTGTTGACGTCTATCTTTTCGGTGTGTGGATCCGATTTTTTGCTGGAGAGGTGATTGAATTTGGAAATCAAATTGTCCCTACATTTGTTCGACATAGTGGCAGCCGAAGAGGTAGTCATATTGTCTACATGTTCCCAATCCGATGTAGACATTGTTGCTGTCAATTTTAAGTGTGATTTGTAGAGTGTCTTGTCTAACTGATCGAGTTCGGTGCGTGTAAGTCTGATTTTTTCCGAGATAAGAGCGAAGCTAGTTCTAGCTAGAATTCGTTTTGCATTGAGAGAAGTTGCAACAGCAGAGGTTAGTGTAAATGCGGTTGGTATTACCTTAGAGTTGCGGCATCTCTTCAGAAAGGTGAGAGACTCGATTAGTTGAGCCTTCTTATCCCGGAGTCTTTTGAATGATCTTAAGGATGTGTGGAATCCCTCCCCGTAGAGGCGGTTAAATTTCGATTTAAAGCTTTCGTGACTGCAATGATTCATCTTCTTTGGTTCTTTCGGTAAAGTCACGTAGAATGAGAATAAAATAATAAATTGATAAAATAAAATAACACAATAATAATTTCAGATGGTCTGAAATCCGTTTTAGCTAAAGGTCTAAAGTTTGCTGTCACACCGAGACACTTACCGGTTAATGATATCATTGCCCATGTCGACGTTGCACTCAAGGGCTTGAGTCACATCTCTGCAGCGTAGCAAGATCTGAAATCGCTGCAACCCTCAAAAACGCTAAGTTGCCACCCAGCAACATCAGCAAAGACGAACGTTTTGAATTATCTCAATTAAAAAAGAGGGATGATATTGTCGTCCTCTCAGCCGACAAAGGCAATGCCACTGTCATCATGGACAAAACAGAATATAACAACAAAATTCAAGAACTACTCGACGATGGCAGCTATACAAAAATAAAAAGATCCCACCAACAGCCTGGTCACCAAAACGAACAAAATCATCTCTGATTCAACAGCATTAATTGATGAGATCAAACAGTTCTCGTTGAAACCCTCTGCTGCCAGACCACCAAGATTATATGGCCTTCCAAAGATACACAAAGAAGATACACCCCTTCGTCCCATCGTCTCTACTATCAACTCCCCCACCTACAAACTGGCACGTTTTCTTGCTGATATACTGCGACCTTTCACTGGAAAAACCACCTCTGCGGTACTAAATTCTACTCACCTGGTATCGACAATCAAAGGCATTTCCCTGTCCCCAAACGACCTGCTTGTCAGTTTTGATGTGGTGTCCTTGTTCACCAAAGTCCCGGTACCTGACACCATCGCTATCATTGAAGACCTGGTTCATCAAGGACTGCATACTGATGTACCCCCCCTGGTGAGACATTGCTTAACCAACACATACTTCACCTGGAATGGAACTTTCTACAAACAAACTGAGGGCACCCCAATGGGCTCCCTCCTATCTCCGGTTGTAGCCAACGTATTCATGGAAAAATTTGAAACTGACGCCATCCAGACTGCCACTCTACGCCCGACCTTATGGAAGAGGTACGTTGATGACACCTTTGTCATCTGGCCACATGGCCAGCCTGCTCTAGACCAATTCCGCGACCACATCAATTCCATACACCCAGCCATCAGATTTACCATGGAGGTCGAAAAAGATGGCAAACTACCCTTTTTGGATGTCTTAATTAAAAGGAGACATGATGGTTCAATGAGCCACTCTGTCTACAGGAAAGCTACCCATACAGATGCTTACTTGAAACCGGATTCCCACCACCATCCATCCCAGAAGAACTCCCTCATCAAGACTCTATGCCATAGAGCCCAATGCATTTCCGACCAGGAACACATTATCACTGAACTCAAGCACGTACACCAGGCTCTCAGGGCTAATGGCTACTCCGGCTACACAATCCGCAAAGCCATCACTCCAGTCATGAAGAAGGATTCTCTTGTGGAGCCACTCAAAACCATCACCTTACCCTACATTGCAGGGGTCACTAAAAAAGATCTCCAAAATCCTGAATAAACACAAGATCCAGGTCCGATTCAACACAGTACATAAAATCCGTGATTTAGTTCCATCTGTAAAAGATGCTGTTCCAGACATACAGTACCCGGGCGTTTACAAACTAAAGTGCCTCTGTGGTAGTAGCTACATTGGAGAAACCAAAAGACATCTCGGACCGCATCCGCGAACATAAAGCAGACTTGAAACACGGTAGGACGAACTCCTCTGCCGTGGCAGATCACTGTTATAATTCAGTGGGCTCACATGACATTGACTTCTCCAAGACGGAGGTTCTTTGCAAACCAACCGGCTACCATGAGAGATTCGTTCATGAGGCCATTCACATATACAAGCACAGAGACAATTTCAACCGAGAAGATGGATTCTGGCTTAGTAACCACTGGAAAGATGTTTTAAATCATTTCTGTTCTTAATTAATTGTATTTTTACGATGACCTTCAGACCGCAGCTCTTTCGCCAGCATTGCCTCTTAATACCTCTCACACCACGGTTAATGGTATGGTTTTACAACATGGAGTATACTAGGGCCTCGCAGCTGTCTCTCTCCCCCTCCTCTGTTCCGACCATGGACGAACTCGTCCGTCTGAACGGGGCCCGTAGCTATCCGTGGTGCTAAAGTTGAGGGTAAGAATCCACCCATTTTTTCGCCATATAGCATTGTGATATATAACGACTTATTGTTGGTAGCTTAGCTGATTGGAGAATATAGAGTTTATTGATAACATTAAGGTAATTTTTATTTTAGTTGTTTATTGGTTCACTATATAGTACTGTGAATAGCTCAGATGTGTAGGCCTTGACTTCAACATAGTCATTTCTGTGACCAGTCACTAGCTAATCACTCAGTTATTTCAATGCTAAATTCGCCTAGTTATTTCAATGCTAAATTCTCCTGTTTGATTTGTACTAAGTGCCTCGGTGAATGTGTATGGTCTGACTTTAACGTAGCTATTTCTGTGAGCAGTTACAAGCTAATCACTCAGCTATTTCAATGCTAAATTCTATGCTAATTCCATTGTCAAGGGGTGCCTCTGCGGATGTGTATGCTTTAACTTAGCTATTTCAATGCTAAATTCTATGCTAATTCCATTGTCAAGGGGTGCCTCTGCGGATGTGTATGCTTTGACTTTTAACATAACTATTTCTGTGACCAGTCACAAGCTAATCATTCAGCCATTTCAATGCTAAATTATATGCTAATTCCTTTGTCAAGGCGCTTTGTTCCTCTCACACAGCTTAAAGGCCGTGATCTGAACGTGGCTCTTTCACTCCAGCGCTGTCCTACCAGACAGTCTCGTCCCTTCACCTGATGAAGGCCGCTTGTGTTGTGGCCAAAACGTCGTGAGAATATTATTGTGTTATTTTATTTTATCAATTTGTTATTTTATTCTCATTCTACGTGACTTTACCGAAAGAACCAAAGAAGACAATGTTTCTACTTGCTCTGATGTCCGTGATCTTTGTGTTTGATATAAATTTCACCCCCTTTTGCAACGTTAGCTGATTCGATGGCTTCGTTATGTTTTCTTCACCATCGTCTAAATTGTTGCTCTCGGCATATACGCGATGCCACCGCAAGATCAGTGACGCGCACGCCGCTGTCATACTTTTTTCTACGATCTCTTATTTCACGTCGACAGTGATCCTCGCCATTTTCTTCGCAGCTTGGCTTTCCTCACTAACCTTCTTGAATGAATTGACAAAAAAAATTAACGTTAAAATGACAAAAAACACCACGTGGAAATTCACGGAGAGTTGTAGCAAAAGGGTTGCGCACTGAACGAGATCTACTGGACAGGCAGACTGAGGAGCGGCGCTTTGTTTAAGTCGTGAACGGGCTCTACTCTACGCGGTGACTCATCCCGACCCATACAAGTTGCAGCAAGCGCGTCGTACCCCAAGCAAGACGTATCCCAAGACATTTTTTCTCTCGTCAAATACACGACGTGGACCAAATTCAACGTATTCCAAAGCGGTCGTCCACTGTAAATGCGTTTTGGTGAGGAGAGTGCGATGTTGCTGTGATGTAACAGTCGATACCGCTGGTGTTGTTGACGAGGTACAAGAACCAATGGTCGCCGCCTCAGAGCTGAATGTGAACGTCCATTTCAATGCTATAAAATACTGTGAATTATTAAGGTCTAAAATATGAAGCGCGGTGGAAGGATGGTGTCTGATCGACTTATTGCAGGTTAGAGATGTTAACTTATTTGTATTGTATAATGTCATTGTAGTGGTGTGTGCATTGTCTTAATCAATAATCTAATGGTGTGAAATGCATTGTGTTTTAATACGCAACATACATAGGGTTCACGGCGGGAGGAGAAGGGGACGGTGGTGGTGTACCAGCTACACCAGCGGCAGCAAGAACGCGCCGGCCACGCCATGTTGCCGCGGTGTCTAGCGGTGCTCCTTCTGGCCTCCGTCGCGGTCCGAGGTAACAACCACCGTGAACACCGACCAGTCCAGTTCGCTTATTGGTTAGAGCCCTGTGAGCCATGCGGCTCTTGAATCGGGTTGCAACCGCAACGAAACAATAACACGAACAAGAAACCGCAGCGGCAGCATCCAGCAAGCGTCACCGTGACGGTAATCGTCATTGACGCCGTTGTTCGGCATCGTCTTGTCTAGCGTCGTCATCGTCGTCGTCATCCGTAGACGCGTCAGCACCGCCATCGTATAATCCGTAGTTGTGGCAGCAGGTTTCCGACATCGCTGTTATCAGCAGAGTTCATCATTTGGAGAGGCTAATAGGGTGGCTGGAATCGCCAGTGTTCTGTGCATTGAACAAATAAACAGCCCAGGGCCTGCGCTTGAGCAATGGCGAGCTACAGGAGAATGCCACACGTATCGGAGCATTCATAGCTTGGGGTGAGCAGCTCTATCATGGGATACCTTTTCACCAGTATCAAAGTATTAAATATAAGAATAGATTTGACCCTTTTGACCAAGAAAACAGATGTTATTATATTTTGATTTAAAGCTTTCGGGACTGCAGGGATTCATATTCTTGGTTCTTTCGGTAAAGTCACCATGTAGAAGGGAAACAATAAAATAATAACAATATAAAACAATAACATTCCCTTCTATGTGACTTTACCGAAATGACCAAGAAAACATGTTATTATGTTCAAATACCAAATAGATAACTTTGTCAAGGAATCATTTACTGCATCAGCTACACGTACTTGTGGTGAACATGCAAACAGACATGGTCTGATAAAAAAAAATATATATAGTGCATTGTACTCTGGTTTTTTCGGTAAAGTCACGTAGGTAAAAAAAAAATCTAGAATCAAAATGATAACAGCTGAATTAAACAACTAAATTAAATGATTTAATTTAGTTGTTTTCATTTATTTTATTGATTTTTTTTTACCCACGTGACTTTCCCGAAAAAACCAAAGAGTATGAATCCTTGCAGTCACGAAATCTTCAAATCTAGAAATAGCGCATTGTCTTTGTACTGTTGTACAAAGACAATGCATATAACATTATAGTCACGTTACTTTTTTTATTTAAAGCTTTCGTGACTGCAGGGATTCATATTCTTGCTTCTTTCGGTAAAGTCACCACGTAGAAGGGAAACAATAAAATAATAATATATATATAAAACAATAAAATTATCACGATGTTTAGACTGCAACACAAGCAATCATCATTAGGTGTGAAAAACCACGGCAAGCAATGTATTTATTATTTTATTGTTTCCCTTCTACTTGACTTTACCGAAAGAACCAAGAATATAGTTACATTATTATTATTAAAGCACTGCATATATTATCAGAGGTTGTTTGCATGGTCACCACACGTACCGTATGTGTGGTCATTTTCAGACTTGGTTCCCTGCAAAAGGTGTCTATTTGGTGTTGGAACATCTTAACACAACTCCTCTTTGATTAGTTTAACACGTAGGCTTTCGCGACCAATATTATTCATAATAAAGGTTTTTGGGTTAGATCGCGTTATTTATAAATGTGTCGTAACCCTCCACCACCCGACACGGCCAATCAGCAAAAAAAAGTGTCACGTTGACAAAAGACAAATAATTCACTACTTTAGCCCACCGGTGTGTTAAAGAGTGAATCCACATTTACAGTTTGAGTACGACGTTTCGCTGGTAAATACCTCCAGCATCATCGGGCAATTTGCCAGAATGGTAAAGCCCTCGCTTGCTCCCGGTCTTAAATAGAGCAGCAGGGTGACGTCATCATTTAACTCATATCAGGTGCAGTGATGAGAGGCAGGGGGGGAATTGTAATTATATAATCGATTGGTAATCAGCCATTGGTTATGATTAGTAATGAGTTGTAGATTAGTAATTAGTTGTAATGTGTGTTAGTGATTATATGCTACGTTAGTAATCCGTTAATTAGCATGTGTTTCCCCTATAAGGAATTGTAATATGTATTATTTAATAATACTCAAACTGTAAATGTTGTGGATTCACTCTTCAACACCACCGGTGTGGGGCTAAAGTAGTGAACTATTTGTCTTTTGTCAACGTGACACTTTTTTTTTGCTGATTGGCCGTGTCGGGTGGTGGAGGGTTACGACACATTTATAAATAACGCGATCTAACCCAAAAACAACCTTTATTGTGAATAATATTGGTCGCGAAAGCCTACTACGTGTTAAACTCTCTTTCTCCTCTCTTCCCGTGCAGATGTAACGTTCGCAGCAAAGCTCCGGCTCTCCCTGCCGGAGAGGCTGGACATGATGGAGGGGGTGAGCTTGACCATCAACTGCTCTTTCTCACCGCCGCCGACCGACCCGAATCACGTCATCGTCAAGTGGTCCGTGTTGCCCGCGTTCTACTCGAAGAACACGCCCATTGGCGACGTCATCCAGGTGATGGGCGGACCTCATCCCGGCTCTAACTTTGAACGACCTGACTCCCCCGTCCGTGTCGCCGCTGGCATTGACACGCCGCGGTTTCTGTTTAACCGGCGGCGCGTTATTTGCGCGTGTTGGTTTTGCTCCGGAGGAGTGACGGTGTCACTTAACGACCCAGCTAACGTCTCGTCGAGTGCCACTTTTTTGTTGTTTTAAATAAGGATCTCGTTTTAAGAAGTTTGCCTAATTTCGTAATTGAACGGCTTCCTATTGAATGAAACTGGCACACCCAAGGGATAAAGCCCCACGTGCACAAGGAAAGAGCGTGCGATGTTCCAAACAAATAAAGTGGACTCTTTGATTATCCGCACTTACAGATCGGGAAGACGGCCGTGGATAATTCAAAGTCACGGATAATCCACAACTTTAACCAGTTTCTGTGGATCTCTATGCCAGAAACCACTAATATAAGTTATACATTACTAGACTTAAGGCTTTTGTCACTTTACGAGTTCATATTCTTTGGGTCTTTCGGTAAAAATTCGATTTAAAGCTTTCGTGACCGCAGGGATTCATCTTCTTGGTTCTTTCGGTAAAGTCGCCACGTAGAAGGGAAACAATAAAATAATAAAAATAAAACATAATAATTTTATTATATTTTATTATTTCCCTTCTTTCGGCAAAGTCACGTAGATATGTTCATTTTCTTTGAACCTATCTGCGTGACTTTTACCGAAAGACCCAAAGAATATTTACACGTCACTGACGAGACGCGCATGCCGAGTGATAACACTTTACTGCCCCTGCCCAGCAGAAGGCTCTGCCCACTTAAGCGGATGACGGCGAGGCCACGGCCAATCGGCATCAATCAAACCGCGGCCGAATTCATACGCCGCGGGAATAAAAAACAAAAAAATCGCGAGACTTCGCCGCCTCCTCCGCACCGGAGTCTGGGAACGCTGCGCGAGCCGCCGGGAGCCGCTGTGGGAGGCTCGGGAGAGATGGGCCGGAGACGGGTGGGCGGGCGGGCGGGCGGGCGGGCGGCAACACCGGATCGCGGCCCTTTCCTTTTTTCTCGTCCGCAGATCTACAACTCGGGCGTCGACGTCGTCGGCGTCGGGGTGGCCGCGCTCGTGGGCGACGTGGCGAAGGGCGACTGCTCCGTGAGGCTCCGGCGCGTCTCCGCGGGCCTCGGCCCCGTGATTGGGTGCATGGTGGTCTGCGGGCGGTGCAACACGGAGGACGTTGCGGTGGCACGGGAGGCGACGCTGAACGTGACGGTCGCAGGTGAACGGAGCGAGCGGTGTTTGGGGGGACCGTCCAATCACGAAGGCCACTTGGCAAAAGATGGTGAGTGGCAAAACTGACACCTTATTTTGTTACTGGCAAATGAGGTTTCCACTGGGGTAAATGCTTACCCCGAGCTCTCATACTCTGATGGTGCATTGCCTTTTAGTTGTGCGCCTTTTGGCGTCTTCTGGTCCAACACCATGTGAGACGAGGCTCTAAAGAAAGCTGTCTCGGGTGTGGACCAATCAATTTCAAGGACAGTGGTCAAGATGGCGCCGATGATGGCAGCCTCGGCCGGTTGGTGCGCCCTGTTTTGTCCAGTTTTGTCCAGTTTTGTCTTGAGAGGGGCTTGCTGTTCAACACACTCGTGCTGGTGAGAGAGGCCTGTTGTTCATCACACCCGTGCTGGTGAGAGAGGCCTGCTGTTGTGGGGCCTGCTGTTCATCACACCCGTGCTGGTGAGAGAGGCCTGCTGTTCAGTACACCCGTTTTGAGGGGCCTGCTGTTCAGCACACCCTTGGTGGTGAGAGAGGCCTGCTGTTGAGGGGCCTGCTGTTCAGCACACCCGTGCTGGTGAGAGGGGCCTGCTTTTGAGCACACCCGTGCTGGTGAGAGGGGCCTACTGTTCAGCACACCTGTGTTGGTGAGAGAGGCCTGCTGTTCAGCACACCCGTGCTGGTGAGAGAGGCCTGCTGTTCAGCACACCCGTGTTGAGGGGCCTGCTGTTCATCACATCCGTGTTGGTGAGAGGGGCCTGCTGTTCAACACACCCGTGCTGGTGAGAGAGGCCTGCTGTTCAGCACACCCGTGTTGAGGGGCCTGCTTTTCAGCACACCCGTGTTGGTGAGAGAGGCCTGCTGTTCAGCACACCCGTGCTGGTGAGAGAGGCCTGCTGTTCAGCACACCCGTGTTGAGGGCCTGCTGTTCAGCACACCCGTGCTGGTGAGAGGGGCCTGCTGTTGAGGGGCCTACTGTTCAGCACACCCGTGTTGGTGAGAGAGGCCTGCTGTTCAGCACACCCGTGCTGGTGAGAGAGGCCTGCTGTTCAGCACACCCGTGTTGAGGGGCCTACTGTTCAGCACACCCGTGCTGGTGAGAGGGGCCTGCTGTTCAACACACCCGTGCTGGTGAGAGGGGCCTACTTTTCAGCACACCCGTGCTGGTGAGAGGGGCCTGCTGTTCAACACACCCACGCTGGTGAGAGGGGCCTGCTGTTCAACACACCCGTGCTGGTGAGAGGGGCCTGCTGTTCAACACACCCGTGCTGGTGAGAGGGGCCTGCTGTTCATCACACCCGTGCTGGTGAGAGGGGCCTGCTGTTCATCACACCCGTGCTGGTGAGAGGGGCCTGCTGTTCATCACACCCGTGCTGGTGAGAGGGGCCTGCTGTTCATCACACCCGTGCTGGTGAGAGAGGCCTACTATTCATCACACCCGTGCTGGTGAGAGGGGCGTGCTGTTCATCACACCCGTGTTGGTGAGAGGGGCCTGCTGTTCACTCCCATGCTGGTGAGAGAGGCCTACTGTTCATCACACCCGTGTTGGTGAGAGGGGCCTGCTGTTCACCACTCCCATGCTGGTGAGAGGGGCCTACTGTTCAACACACCAGTGCTGGTGAGAGAGGCCTGCTGTTCAGCACACCCGTGCTGGTGCGAAGATGGCGCTGATGATAGTAGCCTCAGCCGGTCGGTGCGCCCTGTTTTGTCTTGTTTTGTCTGTCAATTCAGTGTTTTGCCAAGATTTTCGGAGTTCTCTAACAAGAGACGAACTTTTAAATATCAGGGAAACAACTCCTGTGGATTTAATTCCTACTTTTCTGCTTCCAGCGGCAGAATTAGTAGGCATTCTAGTCAATGCCGCGCTAGGCTTTGCTCAAGCAACGAAACGCCGCCCAAGGGGTAAACGGTCGGGGGCTCTCGTACGGCTACGCAGACGCGGGATCCGAACAGTGCTTCCGAGCTTTTTCCTCTCCAACGTACGTTCACTGTACAACAAAATGGATGAACTTCAGCTACTGATGGTAAAAAACAAAGACTTTCTTTCAGCTTCTGCATTGTGCTTCACGGAAACATGGCTGTGTGATTTGATTCCGGACACTTCGCTACAACTAGCAGGATTCCATCTTGTAAGATCGGATCGTGACATAGCACTCTCCGGCAAGACGAAAGGCGGTGGTATTTGTTTTTACATTAATAGTGGCTGGTGTGTAGATGTCACAGTGATTCTGCAACATTGTTCTCCACTCCTTGAATCAATTTTTATAACCTGTAAACCGTTTTACTCGCCTCGCGAGTTCGCGTCGCTCATTTTGGTAGGAGTTTATTTGCCGCCTTGTCCTCAGGTTAAAGAGGCCCAACGCATGCTCGCCGATCAGATTCTGAGTGTGGAGCGAGCAAATCCAGATTCGTTGGTTATCGTACTTGGCGACTTTAACAAAGGTAATCTCAGCCACGAACTCCCCAAATACATACAATTCATTAAATGCCCAACCAGAGAAGGGAACACTCAGTTCATATTATTAGCTCTTTCGGTAAAGTCACGTTGAAGGGAAACAATAAAATATATATAAAACAATAAAAATTCTCACGACGTTTCGACCATAACACAAACGGTCGTCATCAGGTGTGTCGGTTAGCATTAATTTATTTATTTTTAAACGGTGTTTTTATTTATATAAAACGTCACCGCCACGCACAGCGATTTGGCAGTTTATTTAGAAGGACTAGTCCATCTATGTTCTGAAAAGAGGAGGGGGGAGACGAAAAATTAATGTATGCTGTCTGAAAGCCACTGTAAGCGTGAACAATCAATTAAGACATGAAATGGTTTATCAAATCTTTCCAATGATTGCTAAGCCAGAATCCATCTTCTCGGTTGAAATTGTCTGCCTGCCGCAGGCGAAGTTTCAAGTTTTTTTTTCATTTCATTTATCGGGCGTAGCCCTGCGAGCCGTGCGGCTCTCAAGTCGGGTACAACAACAGCGAACGAACAAAACGCGAAGCCGCGTTGAGCCGGTGGCGCCGCGTGCTGGTCTCACCGAGCCCCTTCTCTGTCGCCGCCCCGGTTCTCTGTCAGCCCCGCGGCGGCGCAGTTGCGACGCCGCCTCCGACCCCACAGCGACCGCGCCGCTCCCCTCGTCCACGAAGGGGACGTCGCTGATGATGGTGGTGGTGGTGGCGGTGGCGACGTTGACAGCGCTGGGCTTGGTGGCCGGGGCTGCTGCCGTCGTCGCCGCGTTCGTCTGCAAGGTGCGCTGACGCCCGCCACCTGTTCTGTATTTTGAATTTGTGGTGTCTCTCATCATCACGGTGGCTAGGAGATGTTAACTACCTCGCCCGGTATGCAGGAGGTCATCGGTCTGACCCTGATGTCTGCTGTACATTTGAAGTCTGCGTCTCTCTCTTTCTAAACACGAGATTTTGATCCTGTCGATAGTAGAGTTTGTTTGGGTGAGATGGTGTAAATATAAATGCTCTGTCGTTAAACCCGCCATCACCTGACACAGCCAATTAGTAAGGTTTGTGTCACATAAACAAAACGTGCTCAGTAGTTACTCGTTTATCGTATAGTGTATAGTGTAGTATACAGTGTAGTGTATAGTGTAGTATACTAGTTCAACACTAACTCGTTGTGTGTTGGAGCGTAAACCCACTGCAACATTTACAATTATAGTGTAGTATATAGTGTAGTGTAGTATACAGTGTTTAGTGTACTGTACAGTGTAGTGTATAGTGTAGTCTACTAGTTCAGTACTAACTGATTGTGTGTTGGAGAGTAAACCCACTACAACATTTAAAATTATAATGTAGTTTATAGTGTAGTGTAGTATACAGTTTCATGTATAGTGGAGTGTATAGTGTACTGTACAGTGTAGTGTATAGTGTAGTATACGAGTTCAACACATACCGTTTGTGTGTTGGAGAGTAAATCCACTACAACATTTACAATTATAGTGTAGTTTATAGTGTAGTGTAGTATACAGCGTATAGTGTACTGTACAGTGTAGTGTATAGTGTAGTCTACTAGTTCAGTACTAACTGGTTGTGTGTTGGAGAGTAAACCCACTCCAACATTTACAATTATAATGTAGTTTATAGTGTAGTGTAGTATACAGTTTCATGTATAGTGGAGTGTATAGTGTAGTATACAGTGTAGTGTATAGTGTAGTATACTAGTTCAACACTAACTCGTTGTGTGTTGGAGCGTAAACCCACTGCAACATTTACAATTATAGTGTAGTATATAGTGTAGTGTAGTATACAGTGTTTAGTGTACTGTACAGTGTAGTGTATGGTGTAGTCTACTAGTTCAGTACTAACTGGTTGTGTGTTGGAGAGTAAACCCACTCCAACATTTACAATTATAAAGTAGTTTATAGTGTAGTATACAGTTTCATGTATAGTGGAGTGTATAGTGTACTGTACAGTGTAGTGTATAGTGTAGTATACGAGTTCAACACATACCGTTTGTGTGTTGGAGAGTAAATCCACTACAACATTTACAATTATAGTGTAGTTTATAGTGTAGTGTAGTATACAGTGTATAGTGTACTGTACAGTGTAGTGTATAGTGTAGTCTACTAGTTCAGTACTAACTGGTTGTGTGTTGGAGAGTAAACCCACTACAACATTTACAATTATAATGTAGTTTATAGTGTAGTGTAGTATACAGTTTCATGTATAGTGGAGTGTATAGTGTACTGTACAGTGTAGTGTATAGTGTAGTATACGAGTTCAACACATGCCGTTTGTGTGTTGGAGAGTAAATCCACTCCAACATTTACAATTATAGTGTAGTTTATAGTGTAGTGTAGTATACAGTGTATAGTGTACTGTACAGTGTAGTGTATAGTGTAGTCTACTAGTTCAGTACTAACTGGTTGTGTGTTGGAGAGTAAACCCACTACAACATTTACAATTATAGTGTAGTTTATAGTGTAGTGTAGTATACAGTGTATAGTGTACTGTACAGTGTAGTGTATAGTGTAGTCTATAGTGTAGTATACTGGTTCAGTACTAACTGGTTGTGTGTTGGATAGTAAATCCACTACAACATTTACAATTATAGTGTAGTTTATAGTGTAGTGTAGTATACAGTGTATATGATTACTGTTGTTACATTGTTTTTACAGCTTTATTTTGGTGATTCGAAAACATATGGTTAATCTAAATTGTCTTATGGTTGTTGTTGTTGTTGGCTTGCACCACATTGATTTTAACACACAGCGTTTTAATACGTTTTTTTTAGTGGAATATTTCCTGGTTTATTCCAGGATGTTTCTGTTACGCGTTGTCGCTTTAAGATGTTCTGTGTTCAAGTTTTGTTTGTTGCGGTTGCACCCGACTTAAGAGCCGCATGGCTCACAGGGCTATACCTAATAAATGAAACTTGAAACTTAGTGTACTGTACAGTGTAGTGTATAGTGTAGTCTATAGTGTAGTGTATAGTGTAGTCTATTGTGTAGTATACTAGTTCAGTACTAACTGGTTGTGTGTTGGAGAGTAAATCCACTACAGCGTTTTACAATTCGAGTACCTGGTGACATTTCACCGGTAACTACGACAACAACAACAACCAGCAGAAACATCAACAGACCTGACGATGCTGCTGCTGCTTGCTGCTGCTTGATGCTGCTGTTGTTGTATTTCGGGAAGCGTCAACGGAGTTCCGTGCGTTGTTGAGTTTTTCTCCCCACCCTGCGCGTGATGTTCTCGTTCCCCCAGCGAGGGAGCGACGGAGCGCCCCAATCCTGGTTCCCGAGTGCCTGCTGATGAGTGACGCCGTCTCTGCCGAGTGTAGGTAGCCACCGCCACCACCACCACCAGCAGCTCCACCATCACCATTCCCAACACCACCACCCCCACCACCACCACCAGGAACTCCACCATCACCATTCCCAACACCACCACCGCCGCCGCTGCTGCTGGCGATAGTTTTGATGTAGTCTCTTTGTTTATCAAAGTTCCTGTGCCTGACACCATTGCAAGCATTGGAGATTTGGTCCAACAAGGGCTGAATGCTGATGTACTGGCCCTGGTGACACACTGCCTCACCAACACTTACTTTACCTGGAATGGAACATTCTGCAAACAAGTTGAAGGTACCCCAATGGGTTCTCCCTTATCTCCAATCCTAGCCAGTGTTATCATGGACAGTTTTGTAAGGAATGCCGTCCAGGCATCCACCCTACGTTCATCCTTGTGGTACGTGGATGACAAATTCATCATCTAGCCACATGGCCGACCAGCACTAAACAGATTCCTCAACCGCATCAACTCTCCATACACCCAGACATCAAATTCACAATGGAAGTGGAAAAGGATGGCAAGCTACCGTTCTTGGATGTTTTAAGAGACCAGATGGCTCAGTGGGACACTCTGTCTACAGGAAAGCCACCCATACGGGATGCTTATCTAAAACCTGACTCCCACCACTATCCCTCCCAGAAGAATTCCCTCATCAAAGCTCTACACCATGGAGCTCAATGTATTTCCAACCGTCATCACCGAGCCAGTGAACTTGAACACGTACACCAAGCTCTCAAGATGAATGGATATTCAGACTACACAATCCGTAAAGCTATCACCCCAACCGTTGGGAAAGAACCGTCTGAGGACCCAATCAAAACCATCACCTTGCCATACATAGCAAGAGGTCACCAAAAATAATTAAAAAACAATGAGCAAACACAAAATTCAGGTTCGATTTAACACAGCACATAAAATTCGTGATCTGATCCCATCTGTGAAGGATGTGATCCCTGACATGCAATACCCCGGCGTCTACAAACTAAGCTGTGTCTGAGGCTGTCGTTACATTGGGGAAACTAAGCGACGTGTCTCGGACCGTTCTCGTGACAATAAGTCAGATCTGAAACACGGTAGGACCAATACCTCGGCCGTGTGCTGATCATTGTTTTAAAGTGGTGGGCTCACACGACATTGATTTCTCTAAGACGAAGGTACTTTGCAACGGCATTGAAGGCAACAACCATCTACAGGCAACGATGACGATGGTAATTGTTGTTGTTGTTCCATTGGAAACCTCATTTGCCAGTAACAAAATATGATAATTGTTTTTTTTACCCTTTTATCTGGCAACAAAACTGACACCTTTTTTTACAAGGAGTCATGTTTACATTGACCACTATACCTGCGGTCGGAACGCAAACACAAAACAACAACTCTGATAATGTATGCACGAGGCTCTAAAGAAAGCTGTCTCGGGTGTGGACCAATCAATTTCAAGGACAGTGCCACATACATTATCAGTGTTTTGTGTTTGCGTTCCGACCGCAGGTATTGTCGTCAATGTAAACACGACTCCTTGTACAAAAGGTGTCAGTTTTGTTGCCAGATAAAAGGGTAAAAAAACAATTATATATTGTTGTTGTTTTCCCGGCAGGAGAGGGGGAGGAAGTGGAGGTTTGGCCGATGAAGACGATGAGAAAGGGTGGGGAGAGACCGCCGGTGGGTGGGGAGGGACCGCCGGTGGGTGGGGAGAGACCGCCGATGGGTGGGGAGGGACCACCGGTGGGTGGGGAGAGACCGCCGATGGGTGGGGAGGGACCGCCGGTGGGTGGGGAGGGACCGCCGATGGGTGGGGAGGGACCGCCGGCCTTCGGATCTTCATTCCTTGTTCTTTGTGGCGGGGTTCTTTTCCCTTTAAGGTTTTGCAAACGGCGTCAAAGTGCAGACATCCGGAGGGCATCCCGACTCCGCCCAGTGCCACAAGACAACGGAGACAAGTTTGGGAAGCCCCGGTGCATCCGTTACCAAAACCTCGTTCTTTTCTTGAATACCCAACGATGCCCATGCACATCGTATAATTAGATTATTATTATAATGCGTTGTTTACGTTGTTTTACGTTCTAATGATATAAAAATGTTTGGGGGGGGGGGCGGTGGGGCGGGAACGGCACGGAAACCACCACGAAATCCACGGTGTGGTTTCTGCGGCGCGATCGTGACGGAGTCGCGTGTCGCACGTCGGGAAGGAGGTTGTTGCGTGTACCTCGGGCGGGTGTCCACGAGGGGCTGAGCTCCGTCAGTGGACTGGGGGACCACCGAGGACCACGGGCTCCACTCCCGCGGTTCGATCGCGGCTTCAGCCGGCGTTGGTTCCTCACGGACACGGCTCGCCCTTTCGGCGCGAGCGCGCGGCGAGTTGACGGCGAGCCGATGGGCTTAACCTCCATCGCCAACAGCCTCGCAGAATCATTCTCATTATGAGACCTCCTTTGTCAGTAACAAGATATAGGAATAGGTTTTACCCTTTTAATTGGCACAAAAACTGACACCTTTATTCAAGGCACCATGTTTGCAATAACCACAACACAAGCAGTCAAAATGCAAACAAACAAAAAGACAACTCTGATAATAATATTGGCACTGTCCTTGAATTTGATTGGTCCACACCCGAGACGGCTTTTCTTAGAGCCCAGTCTCCACTGGTGTTGGACCTTTTGGCGTCTTCTGGTCCAACACCATTGGAGACTAGGCTCTAAGAAAAGCTGTCTCGGGTGTGGACCAATCAAATTCAAGGACAGTGCCAATATTATTATTAGAGTTGTCTTTTTTTTGTTTGCATTTTGACTGCTTGTGTCGTGGTTATTGCAAACATGATGCCTTGAATAAAGGTGTCAGTTTTTCTGCCAGTGGTGACTTTACCGAAAGAGCTAAGATATGTAATGGGGGGGTTGCGAGGCCATACTTCACCGTGCCGGTCGGCGCGGGTTGCTGAAGGGGACCGATCCGGACATCGCTTGCCATTTAAGTTAACCGCGGCCGGCAATGAAGGTCGGGTCAGCGGGTTCAGAGGACGGCGCGCTAACCGTTCTTCTGATGATGACGATGATGCGTCGTCGATTTCCCGGGAAAGCCTCGCCCGAGTCTCGGGACGCACGCTTCAGGAGGGTGCTTGCGTGAGGATGCGTTGCGCTATAATTGTTGTTCATTTTAAATTTCGACTTAAAGCTTTCATGACTGCAAGGATTCATCTTCTTTGGTTCTTTCGGTAAAGTCACCACCACGTAGAATGAGAATAAAATGATAAAATAACACAATAAAATTCTCACGACGTTTCGGCCACAACACATGCGGCCCTCTTCAGGTGAAAGGAACAGACCTGCCGGGACGACAGAGCTTCAATGTAGCTCTGTGAACAGAGAAGAGGCTCCGTCGTCCTGACAGGTCTGTTTCTTTCACCTGAAGACGGCCGCTTGCGTTGTGGCCGAAACGTGAGAATTTTATCGTGTTATTTTATTATTTTATTCTCATTCTACGTGGTGGTGACTTTACCGAAAGAACCAAAGAAGGTTGTTCATTTCCCCCGCTGCCGTGTGACCGCTGCCGTGTGACCGTGCGTAGCGTGCTGTACGATGGCGAGTTGAATAAACGTTGGTGATGTTTTTCATACCGACCGTGTGTCTGCCGTAACTCGACGGAGTGTCTCGTTTCAGAGACTGAGCCTCAAGCGAGCGCTGAGCTCCGTCACCGCCTCTTCCCTGTTCACGCTCCTGAATTGAATTTTTTATTTAAAGCTTTCGTGACTGCAGGATTCATGTTCTTGGTTCTTTCGGTAAAGTCACCAGCACGTAGAAGGTAAACAATAAAAATATAAAACAATACAATTAAATCACCACGTTTCGACTGCAACACAAGAAGCAATCATCATCAGGTGTGAAAAACCACGGCAAGAAAATTTGAAAAAGTGGCGTTTTTTTTTTCAAATGGTTCTTGCTGTGGTTTTCACACCTGATGATGATTGCTTGTGTTGCTGTCGAAACGTGATTTAATTTTTATAATTTTATTGTTTCCCTTCTACGCGGTGACTTTACCGAAAGAACCAAGAATATGAGGTCCTGAATTGGTCTGTGGAAATTCCACATTGCTACTAAAGCACTGTCACCGGTCGCTCCATGCACGACAACCGCTCCCCCTCCCTTCCTCAAACACTCCCCACCCCCACGATGCTCTCGTTGAGACGTAAGAAAGAGCTGCAACGCCAATGTGCCCGCGCCTGATTTGTGTTTCCGATTTGCCTTCTAAAGAAACGTCTGGCCGTGTCGTCTCGCACGCCCAGAGAGGGCATCTCGCATCCCCCCTGGGGGCGATGAAGAACGCCCGATGATCTAGAGACAGAAACCTGCATCAGGATTTGCGTCGTATTCATAGGCAGCGTTTGATTTTCATATTTACCGGGGGGGGGGGGGGGGGTGGGGGGGTGGTAGTTAGTGGCAGGGGGTTTGTGTAATAATTTAATAAGTACTTGTCGAGTTTGAACAGGAGAATGCGGTGGATTATTTTGCATCGCTCTCTATGCAAGATGCAGCGGAATGGAAGCACAGTTGGGTTCCAGTTCGCTTTGTCCCTCGCGTTCGGAATCGCGGGTCCATTTAATAAAACTTCCACCCCCCCCGCCCCTAACTTGTAAACTACTGAACATACATTGATGAAGGTGTGCAGGTTAGGAGGGGCATTGCCCCCCACCCCACCCCAAAACTCCGCCCGTGGGTGTAGTCCATTGCTGTTGAGGGGTCACGTGAGGAGAGTTGCTTGGTCCACCGGTGACGATGACGGTGATGGTGATGATGACGGTGACGGTGATGACGGTGATGATGGTGATGATGGTGACGGTGATGATGGTGATGGTAATGATGATGGTGATGATGACGGTGATGGTGATGATGATGACGGTGATGATGATGATTACGGTGATGATGATGGTGACGGTGGTGATGACAGTGATGGTGATGATGACGGTGATGGTGATGACGGTGATGACGGTGATGATGATGACGGTGAT
Source organism: Petromyzon marinus (assembly GCF_048934315.1). NCBI lineage: Eukaryota > Metazoa > Chordata > Hyperoartia > Petromyzontiformes > Petromyzontidae > Petromyzon > Petromyzon marinus. The sequence continues at coordinate 336,881 of NW_027422661.1, forward strand.
GACGGTGATGATGTGGTGATGATGACGGTGATGATGGTGGTGATGATGACGGTGATGATGGTGGTGATGATGACAGTGATGGTGATGATGGTGATGATGACGGTGATGAGGTTGATGATGGTGATGGTGATGATGACGATGATGATGATGATGGTGACGACGGTGATGATGACGGTGACGGCGATGACGGTAATGGTGATGATGATGGTGGTGATGGTGATGATGGTAATGATGATGACGGTGATGATGGTAATGATGATGTTGACGGTGATGGTGATGATGGTAATGATGATGTTGACGGTGATGGTGATGATGGTAATGATGACGGTGATGATCGTGACGGTGACAGTGACGATGACGGTGGTGGTGATGATGATGGTGACGGTGATGATGACGGTGACAGTGATGACGGTGATGATGATAACGGTGATGATGGTAATGATGATGTTGACGGTGATGACAGTGATGGTGATGATGATAACGGTGATGTTGACGGTGATGGTGATGATGATGACGATGATGGTGATGACGATGATGGTGATGATGGTGAATGATGACGGTAAGGGTCAAAGGTCGGGCAAAAGTCGGCTCGTTGCTTTTGACCTTTAACCTTGCCGAGGTCTTAGGGAAGGGGGAGGGTCCTTGTAAAGAGGGGCGTGGTTGGGGCGGGGGTCTACCGGAGCTCCACCCCTCGCCCACGTGACGTGTTGAGAGGGTAGGGGTGGGAGAGAGAGAGGGTAGGGGTGGGAGAGAGAGAGGGTTGGGTGAATGGGGTGAGGGGCGTGGCCGTGGGTGGGTGGGGGTAGTTTCATGGGTGGGGGTTGCGTGAGGGGGGGTGAAGGGGTGAATCCACCGGAGCTCCGCCCCTCACCCACGTGACGTGTTGAGAGCGTAGGGGTGGGAGAGAGAGGGGGTTGGGTGAATGGGGTGAGGGGCGTGGGTGGGGGTAGTGTCGTGGGTGGGGGTTGCGTGTGGGGGGGGGTGAAGGGGTGAATCCACCGGAGCTCCGCCCCTCGCCCACGTGATGCGTGACGTCAGGGCGCGAGAGAGACGAGGAGACAAGATGACGGCTATGGCGGTGTCTCGCTCTGCGCTGCTGCTGCTGCCGCTGCTGCAGACGACTGCGATCGCTATGAGCGGTGAGTCGGCGGCTGTCTCGGTGGTCGTGCCATCTTATTGGCGAGGCTTTGTGTGTGTGTTTATTTAGGTACGTTTGTTCTGTTTTGCCAAGTGCACCTAGCCTGGCACGAGCGGCGTTGGTAACGGTGGTGGTCGGTGCGGGCGGTGCGGATCTGTGAGGAGGTGTTCGATGTCTCAAAGTGAACCTAGCCTGACACGAGGCTGGTGCGGTAACGGGGAGCGGTGGCGCAGTGGTTAGCGACTGGGTTGAACGTCGCCACTGGGGGGGGGGGGGGTGGGAGGGAGGGAGACAAAGGCGGCCGGGCGTGGTGCTGTGTCACATGTTGTAGCAGCTGCTGCTGACTCGCTAGCAGCACTTGCCCCTACAGCCTGTTGAAGGCTACACGGGGGAGCTTTGTCTTTCCTGGACACAGTCTCCCTCGCGTGTCAGACCTTCATCATAGGTGACACTTCATAGGTGACACTTCATAGGTGACACTTCATAGGTGACACTTCATAGGTGACACTTCATAGGTGATACTTCATAGGTGACATTTCATAGGTGACACTTCATAGGTGATACTTCATAGGTGATACTTCATAGGTGACACTTCATAGGTGACACTTCATAGGTGACACTCATAGGTGACGCTTCATAGGTGACACTTCATAGGTGACACTTCATAGGTGATACCACAGGTGATACTTCTTAGGTGATACTTCATAGGTGACACTTCATAGGTGACACTTCATAGGTGACACTTCATAGGTGATACTTCATAGGTGACACTTCATAGGTGATACTTCATAGGTGACACGTCATAGGTGACACTTCATAGGTGACACTTCATAGTTGACACTTCATAGGTGATACTTCATAGGTGATACTTCATAGGTGACACTTCATAGGTGACACTTCATAGGTGACACTTCATAAGTGATACTTCATAGGTGATACTTCATAGGTGACACTTCATAGGTGACACTTCATAGGTGATACTTCATAGGTGACACTTCATAGGTGACACTTCATAGGTGATACATCATAGGTGATACTTCATAGGTGACACTTCATAGGTGACACTTCATAGGTGACACTCATAGGTGACGCTTCATAGGTGATACTCATAGGTGACACTTCATAGGTGACACTTCATAGGTGACACTTCATAGGGGACACTTCATAGGTGACACTTCATAGGTGATACTCATAGGTGACACTTCATAGGGGACACTTCATAGGTGACACTTCATAGGTGATACTTCATAGGTGATACTTCATAGGTGACACTTCATAGGTGACACTTCATAGGTGATACTTCATAGGTGACACTTCATAGGTGACACTTCATAGGTGATACATCATAGGTGATACTTCATAGGTGACACTTCATAGGTGACACTTCATAGGTGACACTCATAGGTGACGCTTCATAGGTGATACTCATAGGTGACACTTCATAGGTGACACTTCATAGGTGACACTTCATAGGGGACACTTCATAGGTGACACTTCATAGGTGATACTCATAGGTGACACTTCATAGGTGACGCTTCATAGGTGACACTTCATAGGTGACGCTTCATAGGTGACACTTCATAGGTGACACTTCATAGGTGACACTTCATAGGTGACACTTCATAGGTGACGCTTCATAGGTGATACTCATAGGTGACACTTCATAGGTGACGCTTCATAGGTGACACTTCATAGGTGACACTTCATAGGTGACACTTCATAGGTGACACTTCATAGGTGATACTTCAATGTGTGATGTCCACTTCCGTGGGTTCCGTTCCCAGTGAACCACAGAGAGTCACTTGAAGAAGCAGGCAGCTCAGAGGCAGCTCTGTGATGTCCACTTCCGCGGGTTCCGTTCCCAGTGAACCACAGAGAGTCACTTGAAGAAGCAGGCAGCTCAGAGGCAGCTCTGTGTTGTTCATGGCCACCGCGAGGAGGGAGCTTTCGCGACGAGAGTCTAGCCACCACCACCACAACAACAATCTGCTTTTAACGTTTAGTTTTTTGTCCTTCCCCCGCACCTCCGATTCGCACGGTTGGCTACGTTACGGTGGTGCGAAAGAAGTTCAGCGTGCATATAGACGTACCCCTCCGCCCAGGAGTGGGTCACCTTAGCTGATTTTGTTTCAAGCGGGTGAAAACGCAAGAGGCCACGATAGAATCTTATCGGTCCCCATGTAATTCTCTGGGTATGGGTCTCTGTGTGAGTCTACGGGTCTCTGTGTGAGTCTATGGGTCTCTGTGTGAGTCTACGGGCATCTGTGTGAGTCTAAGGGTATCTGTGTGAGTCTACGTGTCTCTGTGTGAGTCTACGGGTCTCTGTGTGAGTCTACGGTTCTCTGTATGAGTCTACGGGTATCTGTGTAAAGTCTATGGCTCTCTGTGAGTCTTTGGGTCTCCGTGTGAGTCTATGGGTCTCTGTGTGAGTCTACGGGCATCTGTGTGAGTCTACGGGTCTCTGTGTGAGTCTACGGGTCTCTGTGTGAGTCTACGGGTATCTGTGTGAGTCTACGGGTCTCTGTGTGAGTCTACGGGTCTCTGTGTGAGTCTACGGGTCTCTGTGTGAGTCTACGGGTCTCTGTGTGAGTCTACGGGTCTCTGTGTGAGTCTACGGGTCTCTGTGTGAGTCTACGGGTCTCTGTGTGAGTCTACGGGTATCTGTGTGAGTCTACGGGTGTTTGTGTGAGTCTATGGGTATATGTGTGAGTCTACGGGTATCTGTGTAAAGTCTATTGGTCTCTGTGAGTCTATGGGTCTCCGTGTGAGTCTACAGGTCTCTGTGTGAGTCTACGGGTGTCTGTGCGAGTCTACGGGTGTCTGTGTGAGTCTACGGGTATCTGTGTGAGTCTATGGGTCTCTGTGTGAGTCTATGGGTATATGTGTGAGTCTACGGGTATCTGTAAAGTCTATGGGTCTCTGTGAGTCTATGGGTCTCCGTGTGAGTCTACAGGTCTCTGTGTGAGTCTACGGGTCTCTGTGTGAGTCTACTTGAAGATATTACTTCACAACCGTGTCACCACCACCACCCCCTTTCCCCCCTCTTTGCAGCCGTCTCGTGGATAGAGAAAGTGCAGGGGGAGACGGTGGTGCTGGGCTGCACCTGGACGGGCGACCCCACGGACACCGAGGTCCTGGACGTGGAGTGGTTCCTGCAGATGCCCACTACGAACATCTACGTGAGGAAGAGAGAGGGATACAGAGACGCACATCGCTACTCAGAGATGCCTGTAGCTCCTACTCAGAGATGCCTGTAGCTCCTACTCAGAGACGCCCGTAGCTCCTACTCAGAGACGCCCGTAGCTCCTACTCAGAGATGCCTGTAGCTCCTACACAGAGACGCCCATAGCTCCTACTCAGAGACGCCTGTAGCTCCTACTCAGAGACGCCTGTAGCTCCTACTCAGAGACGCCCATAGCTCCTACTCAGAGACACCCGTAGCTCCTACTCAGAGACGCCCTTAGCTCCTACTCAGAGACGCCTGTAGCTCATACTCGGAGATGCCTGTAGCTCCTACTCAGAGACGCCTGTAGCTCCTACTCAGAGACGCCCGTAGCTCCTACTCAGAGACGCCTGTAGCTCCTACTCAGAGACGCCTGTAGCTCCTACTCAGAGACACCCGTAGCTCCTACTCAGAGATGCCCATCGCACACGCAGAGACGCCCGTACATCCTACTCAGAGACGCCTGTAGCTCCTACTCAGAGACGCCTGTAGCTCCTACTCAGAGACGCCTGTAGCTCGTACTCAGAGACGCCTGTAGCTCCTACTTAGAGACACCCGTAGCTCCTACTCAGAGACGCCTGTAGCTCCTACTCAGAGATGCCTGTAGCTCCTACTCAGAGACGCACATCGCTACTCAGAGACGCCTGTAGCTCCTGCTCAGAGACGCCCGTAGCTCCTACTCAGAGACGCCCGTAGCTCCTACTCAGAGATGCCTGTAGCTCCTACTCAGAGATGCCTGTAGCTCCTACTCAGAGACGCCCGTAGCTCCTACTCAGAGACGCCTGTAGCTCCTACTCAGAGACGCCTGTAGCTCCTACTCAGAGACGCCCGTAGCTCCTACACAGAGACGCCCGTAGCTCCTACTCAGAGACGCCCGTAGCTCCTACTCAGAGACGCCCGTAGCTCCTACTCAGAGACGCCCGTAGCTCCTACACAGAGACGCCCGTAGCTCCTACTCAGAGATGCCTGTAGCTCCTACTCAGAGACGCCTGTAGCTCCTACTCAGAGATGCCTGTAGCTCCTACTCAGAGACGCCTGTAGCTCCTACTCAGAGACGCCCGTAGCTCCTACTCAGAGACGCCCGTAGCTCCTACTCAGAGATGCCTGTAGCTCCTACTCAGAGACGCCCGTAGCTCCTACACAGAGACGCCCGTAGCTCCTACTCAGAGACGCCCGTAGCTCCTACTCAGAGACGCCTGTAGCTCCTACTCAGAGACGCCCGTAGCTCCTACTCAGAGACGCCCGTAGCTCCTACTCAGAGACGCCCGTAGCTCCTACTCAGAGACGCCCGTAGCTCCTACTCAGAGATGCCTGTAGCTCCTACTCAGAGACGCCCGTAGCTCCTACTCAGAGACGCCTGTAGCTCCTACTCAGAGACGCCCGTAGCTCCTACTCAGAGACGCCCGTAGCTCCTACTCAGAGACGCCCGTAGCTCCTACTCAGAGATGCCTGTAGCTCCTACTCAGAGACGCCCGTAGCTCCTACTCAGAGACGCCCGTAGCTCCTACTCAGAGATGCCTGTAGCTCCTACTCAGAGACGCCCGTAGCTCCTACTCAGAGACGCCTGTAGCTCCTACACAGGCACCAGCAGGCTCCTACACAGGCACCAGCAGGCTCCTACACAGGCGCCAGCAGGCTCCTACACAGGCACCAGCAGGCTCCTACACAGGCACCAGCAGGCTCCTACACAGGCACCAGCAGGCTCCTACAGAGACACCAGCAGGCTCCTACACAGGCACCAGCAGGCTCCTACACAGGCACCAGCAGGCTCCTACACAGGCACCAGCAGGCTCCTACACAGACACCAGCAGGCTCCTACACAGGCGCCAGCAGGCTCCTACACAGGCACCAGCAGGCTCCTACACAGGCACCAGCAGGCTCCTACACAGGCACCAGCAGGCTCCTACACAGACACCAGCAGGCTCCTACAGAGACACCAGCAGGCTCCTACACAGGCACCAGCAGGCTCCTACACAGGCACCAGCAGGCTCCTACACAGACACCAGCAGGCTCCTACACAGGCACCAGCAGGCTCCTACACAGGCACCAGCAGGCTCCTACGCAGGCGCCCGTAGGATCCTACACAGGCACCAGCAGGCTCCTACACAGACACCAGCAGGCTCCTACACAGGCACCAGCAGACTCCTACACAGACACCAGCAGGCTGCTACACAGGTACCAGCAGGCTCCTACACAGAAGCCGCCCCCACAGGCTCCTACACAGGCACCAGCAGGCTCCTACACAGACACCAGCAGGCTCCTATGCAGGCACCCGTAGGATCCTACACAGAAGCCGTCCCCACAGGCTCGTACACAGGCACCAGCAGGCTCCTACACAGACACCAGCAGGCTCCTACACAGAAGCCGCCCCCCCAGGCTCGTACAGAATCAGAATTCACCTTCTTGGTTCTTTCGGTAAAGTCACCGCCACGTAGACTGGAAATAAAATAATGAAATAAAAGAATAATAATGCAATTCTCACGACGTTTCGGCGACAACACAAGTGGGCCTTCTTCAGGTGAAGAAACAGGGCTATCAAGAAGACGGAACTTGAATGAACGCTGTCAGGCAAGGACCGCGTCTTTTGAAGCTGTGTGGGCGGAGTTGAATTAGCATGTTACCAGCCTCACATCCGGAGAGGGAGGTGGGATGGTAACATGCTAATTCAACTCTGCCCACACATATTCTTAGCTCTTTCGGTAAAGTCACGTTGAAGGGCAACAATAAAATAATAAAATATATTAAAATAATCAAATATATAACAAGACATTTTTATTGTTTTATATATATTTTATTATTTTATTGTTTCCCTTCAACGTGACTTTACCGAAAGAGCTAACAATATGAATCACTGCAGTCACGAAAGCTTTAAATCAAAATTCCGCCCACACAGCTTCAAAAGACGCGGTCCTTGCTTAACAGCATTCATTCAAGCTCTGTCTTCTTGATAGCCCTGTTTCTTCACCTGAAGAAGGCCACTTGTGTTGTGGCCGAAACGTCGTGAGAATTGCATTATTACTTGACTTCATTATTTTATTTCCAGTCTACGTGGCGGTGACTTTACCGAAAGAACCAAGAATGTGAATCCCTGCAGTCACGAAAGCTTTAAATCGAAACAGAATCGGAATATATATCTACACTGCAGGAGGAATCCAATGAGCTGTAAAGCTCTTTGTTCACAGATGGGGTGGGTCAGAACGTTCCAACAACAAACGGCTACAAGAACACGTGACAGGAGTGCAACGTATAGGAAAACAAATCAATTGAACAGTATAAAAATAAATATAAATTTAAACCTGGTAAAGCCCACTGAACTATTAGGGTCTTATTCTTGGTTCTTTCGGTAAAGTCACCGCCACGTAGAAGGGAAACAATAAAATAATAAAAATATAAAACAATAAAATTCTCACGACGTTTCAACTGCAACACAAGAAGCAATCATCATCGTCAGGTGTGAAAACCACAGCAAGAACAATTTGAATAAAAGTGGCGGGTTTTTTTTAACGTCAGCACCACGGAGAGCGATTTGGAAGTTTGTTCAGATGGACGAGTCCATCTATGTTCGGAAAAGGAATCTCTCTTGGTAACCGTAAGCGTGAACAATCAATTAAGACCCCAAATGGTTTATCAAATCCTTCCAACGATTGCTAAGCCCAGAATCCATCTCCTCGGTTGAAATTGTCTCCGTGTTTGTACGTGCGGATAGCCTCATGAACGAATCTCTCTTGGTAACCGTAAGGGTGAACAAGCAATTAAGACCCCAAATGGTTTATCAAATCCTTCCAACGATTGCTAAGCCCAGAATCCATCTCCTCGGTTGAAATTGTCTCCGTGTTTGTATATGCGGATAGCCTCATGAACGAATCTCTCTTGGTAACCGTAAGCGTGAACAATCAATCAAGACCCGAATTGGTTTATCAAATCCTTCCAACGATTGCTAAGCCCAGAATCCATCTCCTCGGTTGAAATTGTCTCCGTGTTTGTACGTGCGGATAGCCTCATGAACGAATCTCTCTTGGTAACCGTAAGCGTGAACAATCAATCAAGACCTGAAATGGTTTATCAAATCCTTCCAACGATTGCTAAGCCCAGAATCCATCTCCTCGGTTGAAATTGTCTCCGTGTTTGTACGTGCGGATAGCCTCATGAACGAATCTCTCTTGGTAACCGTAAGCGTGAACAATCAATCAAGACCTGAAATGGTTGATCAAATCCTTCCAACGATTGCTAAGCCCAGAATCCTTCTCCTCAGTTGAAATTGTCTCCGTGTTTGTACGTGCGGATAGCCTCACGGCGGCGGCGGTGGCGATGGCGGAGCCCTTTTTGTCCGTCCCCCACCCCCCTGCCCTCAGGTGGCCACGTTCGCCGGGGGCGAGGGGCACATCTACCCGGACTTCGCGTCCTGCGTGCGCTTCGCCCGCAACGTGACGCGGAGGGACGCGTCGCTGCAGATCGCCGGGCTGCGGGCGAGCGACGCCGGCGTCTACACGTGCAAGGTGAAGTTCGGCACTTTCATCAAGCAGGAGACCATCAGGCTCACCGTGCTGGGTAACGAACGCACGCACGCGCACACGCACGTACGCACGTACACACACACGTACACGCACGCACACGCACACACACGCACGTACATGGACGCACGAACACACACGCACGTACATGCACGCACGCACACGCACGTACAACAACAACAACCGCCATTTGCCACTAAGTGGCGGTGACGTCACCACGACGCTTGTGCCAGGCTATGTGCACCCTGAGGCCACGTGAAGTGTCGAACGCCCGCTGGCAGGAGGTCACGGGGCAGACCCAGGTGCCACGGGTCGACTGACTGCGGCAACCTGCTGTGCTTTAGCCACCCGGCGCTCCGCTCGTTGTTCTGAGCGTCGCTCCTCCGCCCTCCGTTGTTGTTGGAGGGCGACTGCCTCCAACTGCCCAGTAGCGTCCTTCACGAGCCTCCTCCACAGAGGCCGATCTTGACACTGCTGGTACCAGTCATCGGCAAGTCCACTCAGCTCCACGTCCTCCTGTACCACATCACTCCATCTCTTCTCTAGCCCGTGCCGCGCCCGCTTAGCCCCCTCAATCCGGCCGAACAAAAGCTGTTTCGGCATGCGGTGGCTGGGCATGCGGGCTACATGACCCAGCCATCGCAGCCTTGCCTGCCGGAGGAGCTCACCGATGGGACCCTGCCCAGATCTTTCAAGGATTTGTGAGCTCCTCACACAATCCAGTCTGGTTAAACCCAGGATGGATCGTAGGCAGGCCAGCCTAAATGTTTCTAACCGGCGAAGATGTTCCATTAGGGGGGTCCACGTTTCGCAAGCGTAGAGAAGGGAGGGAATGACCGTGGCCGAGAAGACCTGAAGCTTAGTGTGGAGCGACAGACCAAGTAGCTTCCACACAGCGTTACGCAACCGATGAAAGATATTGCCGCTCGACCGATTCGGAGTGAGACCTCTGCTGTTAAACTGGAGCCAGTCATAAGCACACTGCCCAGGTATGGGAAACTCTCCACTCTCTCCACAACGGCCCCATCACCGATTGGGAGTTGTGGGGGCAGAGTGTCCGATGGTACAAAATACCCAGGCAGGTGCTTAGTTTTGGTGGGGCTGATGGTAAGGCCCCACCTCTTAGTGGCACGCTCCAGTCTCAGCAACAGCGTCTCTAACTCCTCCTCTGAATGAGCAGCTATTACCAAATCATCAGCATACATAACGTGGTTGAGCAATAGGGAGCCATCCCTTGACCGCACCCGGGTGTCGATCAGCCTTTCATTATATCTGTACCATATGGAGATTCCCCAGGACCTTTCCCGCACACTGAGGAGTGAGATGCCCCTGTAGTTTTTAATGCCCTGCACGCTGAACGCCGCGCGCCCAAGTGCGTGTGAGTGTTTAGTTTTGTTTTAATTATTTTAATTATTAAAGTTCGCGAGTGTCAAGGTAAGCTACGTTGACTTTATTTTTTAAAGCATTTTCTCAAGAGAACCGTTGTTGCTGCTGCTGTTGTTGTGAAAGGCCCGGTACACCCTGAGGCCTTGCCTAGACTAGGACAGCCTTGATGTCACGTGGGTCCACACTCTTTGTGTCTTTCGGTAAAGTCACGGAGGTAGAAAATAAAAGTTATTTATTAATTAATTTAATTACATATTTTTTACCTACGTTAAATGTAATTTAAATTAAATTAATTAAAATGTATTTTATACCTATGTTAAATTTAATTTAAATGTGTAATAAATTAAATTTTATTTCATACGTTAAATTAATTGAATTTTTTTATAAATTACATTTATTTAAATTTATTTTATACCTACGTTTAATTTAAATTTTTAATAAATTACATTTATTTACATTTAATACCTACGTTAAATTAAATTTTTAATCAATTACATTTATTTACATTACATTTATTTTATACCTACGTTAAATTACATTTTTTATAAATTACATTTATTTACATTTATTTTATACCTATGTTAAAAAATTTTTAGTACATTTATTTAAATTACATTCATTTTATACCTACGTTAAATTAAATGCTTTAATAAATAAAATGTATTTAAATTAAATGTATCTTATTTCATACCTACACATGTACAGTCATTTTAACTGCTCTGACTGCTTCAAGCTAAGTGTGGCCTGGAATCGTATTATTAAGTAATACATTTTACAATTACAATTCCTTATAGAGGAACCCCATACTAATGAACTGACTACGTATCTATATATTATTAAAAGACCGCACGCAGATATCACAAAAGCGGACCCCGTTGTCAACGATATAATTTGATGTACGTACACCAGTTGCTGTACGTACATCATTAAAATTACACCGATTGCAATACGTCACCAAAGACGACACAATTTTAATTTGACCCCCGGGTCTGATCGCGTTAACTATGCAGGTGGCGGGTCGAGAGGTTACTTGCACGTGTGTGCAGCTTATTGAATATTGACGTGCGATGACTTGTGGAGAGGAAGAATGATGATGATGATGGCGATGCAAGTGTTGAAGTCTGACGTTGTTCTCTGAGTCGTGTAGCCTACCTCGTGCGACTTTGGGGATTGCGTAATGTCATTTTAGTTTCCTCTGTGGAACTTTTTATTTTGTTGATTCTAACGATTGAACTAACGTAGGGCGGGCTTGGGAGCGGCGTTGACGATGTGTTTTGGCGTTGCACCAACCAGCACCTTTGCATTCAGAAGTTGGAGGTGCTTTGATTGTTACAGCGAGAGGTGGAATCATCACCGCCATCGTCATGGGTTTAAGTGGGCACGGAGCCCGTCAAGGGAATGGGTAGGTAGAGGAATGGGGTTGGAGAGTATACACAACTTGCATTTCTAGTCATTTCAACAATTTATGGGCATGCGCATCATTAACAGTATCCTGATTGATGAGCAAAACAAAATCGCACTTTAATCATCAATCTATTGTCATAAATGAGTCCGAAATATCAATCAATAGTCATGCTCAAAACCGCATTCCTATTATAAAAATCATTGAACCGCCATTCATGATGACAATTCCAATGTGGTCATTATGATGCTCAGAATTACACTTATATTCTCAGAATCTATTACAACAGCAGTGTGCTCAAAATGCAAATTTACCAATTTCAACATGTACACAATCAATTCCAAGATTCTTATCAAAGTAAGTCCTATGTATCGTGGTGTTTTCATGCTTATACATTATTACGCGCCCCCCCCCAAAAAATATATACAAAAGTGTATTTTTATAATGTTTGCATGGTGTACAGTCTGGAAATTACCCACTTGGCAAATTTCAAGTTTGGTGCGTGTCGGGAAGTACGCTAAACATTTTGAACAGACACACAATCACAACTTTGCCTTTGATATATATGGAGATTAGTAATAAATTGTTAATTTAACTACTTTCAAGTTTACGGATTGGAAATAGGAATAGCACTGGCTCACCACGGGGCTTATTGCGTGGTATCTGGGCACTTTATTTGAATCGTAAACCCCACAGTTTGTGAGTACAATTCCTCGCAAGTTGCGTCCACAGATACAGAGACAGACAGACAAATAATAACGTTTATAGGTAAAACTAAGAAATGAATCTACATGTCGAGGAGAGAGGAGAGAGCCAAGAGGTCACCTCGGGAGACGGTGCGGCGCGTTAACCTTAGTCACGTGACTGAAGGAGTGTGGGCGTGTCGTGCGTGTGTGTATACTCTGCGTGTGTGTGTGTACCGTTTGTGTGTGTGTATACTGTGCGTGTGTGTGTACTGTGCGTGTGTGTGTGTATTGTGCGTGTGTGTACCGTGTGTGTGTACCGTGCGTGTGTACTGTGCGTGTGTGTGCACCGTGTGTGTGTACTGTGCGTGTGTACCGTGCGTGTGTGTGTGTACCGTGTGTGTGTGCACCGTGTGTGTGTGTACTGTGCGTGTGTGTGTAACGTGTGTGGCGGTAGTCTAGCGGTTAGTACGCTGCTCTACGAACATAACGACCCGAGTTTGATTCGCGCTCACAGCCAACACCCAGTGACGATTATTTGAACCGGTTCTGGGCCTCCCCTAGGTCGACTCAGCCTCAAATGAGTACCCGGTGTGGTGTGGAAACATCGCCACTTTGGGAGACAAAGGCGGTCGTGCACGGTGCTGGCCACCCATCCCCTCGTGTACCGTTCCGGCCTTCATAAGTGGTGCTGCTACTTGCTAACAGCACTCGCCCCAACAGTCTGTTAAGGCTACACGGGGGATCTTTGTCTTTGCATCACCACCCAGGAGTCACAGAGCTTTTGAGGCTCCGAGCCACGTGGGGATCCACAACAGCGTGAGGCGGTGCCACTCACAGGTGAGACTCGGGGATATGTGATTTCTAATCGATAGCCATCCGTCAGTTAACCCATCACAACTGCTGAGTCTGTCACGCGACTTCCTCCTTCCAGCGAGCCTTTGAAACTTCACGTGGCCTCAAAGTGTACCTGGCCTGGATGCAGGCATGTCCGAGGATTCAGATGCCTTCTATGACCCTCTGTCACAGGTGTTAGCTAAAAGTGGCCCCTCGGGATAGAGTCATCATGTTGGGTGACTTCAATGCCCGAGTTGGTGATGATGCTGGCACCTGGTCTGGAGCGATTGGAAGGCATGGGCCAGATCAACTCAATAACAACGGTAGGAGGCTGTTAGACTTCTGTGCAGCCTGTGGGCTTGTCATTGCGAACACGCTGTTCTGGCATCTATGCATCCAGACAACATCATGGATTCACGCCGGGTCCAAGCAAGAACATCCGCTGGACTATATAGCCAGTGGACCAGCGAATGCAGGCCCATGTCCTTGACACCAGAACCTACAGTGCTGCTGACCTCACTGACCATTAGCTTTTCATATGTATGATCTGTGGACTGGGTAAATCTGTGAGCAGGAGCGAGAGACAATTAAGCTTCCAAGCATTCACTACGTTATAAACAACATATTTGCACTCATAAGTCGCTTGCCTAATTGCCTCAGCAACTCGGTGTTTCGTATCGAATCTCATCTCAAACAATCGAAGGGCGCCCCCTAGTGGCAGCTGCCCCTGTTGGTTCCACATAGACTCTAGACGCACGTTGTTGTTGGTTCCACATAGACTCTAGAGTCTAGACGCACGTTGTTGTTGGTTCCACATAGACTCTAGACGCACGTTGTTGTTGGTTCCACATAGGCTCTAGACGCACGTTGTTGTTGGTTCCACATAGACTCTAGACGCACGTTGTTGTTGGTTCCACATAGACTCTAGACGCACGTTGTTGTTGGTTCCACCTTGTTGGAGGTACCGAACCCCACCAGTTTCATATGCGCATTCACCGAACCCCTCTTTAGTGAAAAATAAAATGTGATTTTTTTCAAATTCAAGACATAGATATGTTTTTTTACTGGTACACAAAATGAGCCGTGCATGAACATTACCTTGTTCAAAGAATAAAACCAACACAATGCATAAACTCACAACAATTTACATACCTGGAAATCAATGTGACTTCTGCTGTTGCCTTTGAGAGATCAGTTCAGATATGCGTGGCTTCACCTTGGCAAGTGCCACTCTCATGTCATTTTCACAGCAAAGTCTGTTCCTTTTCTTCGTTTTTATGTCCAGCATCCTCGAAAAGGATTGCTCACAAAGATATGTTGTAACAAATGGTATAAAAAAATCCAGGGCTTTCTTAGCAATAACTGGATACTTGTTCATTTGTCGACACCAAAACGTTGAGAGCGTTGTTGTTCTGAAGAGTTGCTGTTGAACCTGGCTCTGCTGAATTTCAATGATTTCGTCGAGGAATTCATCATTGACATCTGCTGTTTCAACAGCAAACGTGAACGGCTGTCTCACCCATGCTGGATATGACTCTCTTGTAGGGAAATATCCGTCGAGAGACTTTGCAAGCTCATCTAAGTGCGTGGCAATTGTTTGCTTCAGTTCCGTGGATACAGAAATATCTCCGATTCCAGACACATCTTCGATCTTACTTGCACAGTCGTCCAGAAGCGGGAAGTTTGCGAAGTTATTGTTCTCTGTTCGTCGTTTCCATAACGGTAGCTTTTTTTGAAAAGCCTTCAGGTGTTCTTCCGCTTCCATGATATTGACTCCACCACCCTGCATCTGCTGATTGAGATGATTGAGAGCTGCGAATATATCAGCCATGTACGCTAAAATGAGAATGAACTCAGGATTTTTGAAGCAATCTGCATGGCAGTGTTGGTGCTCTTGCAAAAACAGGGCTAATTCCACACGCATGGCAAAAACACGATTCAGCACCTGTCCCCGGGATAACCACCGAATATTAGAATGGAGCAGAAGTACCTCAAATTCAGAGCCCATTTCTTTACACAGCTCACTGAAGATGCGGTGCCTCAGAGCACTTTTTCGCACATAGTTCACACATTCCACCACAGTTTTTAATACTTCTGCCATTTTTGGAGGTAAGGTTTTTGTTGCCAACGCATGCCTGTGCAGAATACAATGCGTCACAATGATGTGTGGTGCATCGGCCTTTACTAGCGCACCAAAACCAGACTTTCTTCCCAGCATGACTGGAGCTCCGTCCGTACAAACTGCAGAAACCATATCCCATGAAAGATTGTTGTCTCTGAAGAAGTCATCCACAAGCTTCTTCACATCGGCTGCCTTCGTTGTTGTTGTAAGAGGCTTACAAAATAAAAACTCTTCTTTTATCATGTCGTCTTTCACATAGCGTACAAAAACAGCAAGCTGGCTTAGATCAGAAACGTCTGTGGTTTCGTCGAGTTGAAGGCTGAATTTTGCCGGGCTTGAAATCAGATCCGCGACTACTTGAGCCAAGATGTCTTTACTCATGTCTTCTATTCTGTCACTGATGGTGTCATTTGAAAGGGGAATTTGGGATAATTTACCTTCGGCCGCTGTTCCGAGTATCAGATTCGCCATCTTTAATGCAGCTGGTTTCACAAGTGTTTCACCAATGGTGTGTGGCTTGCCCTGCTTTGCGATCAGGTAAGCAACTTCGTACGATGCTGTCAGGATCGGTTTGTTAACAGGTACAAATCCAAGAGCAGGCAGAGTGGCCCTTTCATCGAATCTGGCTCTCTTCACCCTGAATTCAGCAAGTGTTGTGTTCTTGTATTCCCCGTCTCCATGCAGCTTCAAGAAGTGTTCCTTTAGTTTTGCCGGTGCAAGACTAGAGTTGCTCAACTTGGCGTTGCAAATCATGCAGATAGGACGCTCACTCCCATCACGTTCCGTGATACATGAGAATCCATGTTGTACATATTCGTCCGACCACTTTCTTCTTTTGCCCGACATAGTTAGTATGGATAAAATATTAAAGAAATCACACGACGTACGACAACAACAGTCACACGTTGACTACTGAGTACGCACTAAATTCCCCGCAGCGCTGATTGGCCAAGCAGTGTAGCATGATCATCTGCAGCCAGTGATGGCCAAACGGGCCGTGTGTGTCATCACAAATTTACACAATAATTCAAGTGTGTCCGGACCTCCGTGGCGGGGGCTCTGCCGAACCCCTGAGATCGACTCACCGAACCCCTGGGGTTCGATCGAACCCAGGTTAAGAACCACTGCTCTAGACGCACGTTGTTGTTGGTTCCACATAGACTCTAGACACACGTTGTTGTTGGTTCCACATAGACTCTAGACGCACGTTGTTGTTGGTTCCACATAGACTCTAGACGCACGTTGTTGTTGGTTCCACATAGACTCTAGACGCACGTTGTTGTTGGTTCCACATAGACTCTAGACGCACGTTGTTGTTGGTTCCACATAGACTCTAGACGCACGTTGTTGTTGGTTCCACATAGACTCTAGACGCACGTTGTTGTTGGTTCCAAATGTGGAGGGGAGAAACCGAAGGACCCAGAGACAAATCCAGACGACCACGGGGAGAGCATCCAGACTCCAAATACACAGCAAAGCAATTTGCTTATTGATCCCCCTCCCCCCATCACTTCCGACTCAAGAGCTCTCTCAGCATCTGGTTGTAATCGTGCTGCATGCCAAGCAGCTCTCCAAGAGAGACGAACAGCGCCTTCTTGACACCACCACCAGCGCCAGCGTCAGTGTCAGTGTGGGCTGATTGACGTCGTTTGGACGCTGACCGAGGAGCTGCTGAAGCAGGAGCAGCAGCTGCAGCAGCTGCTGCTGCTGCTGCTCCGCATGCTCCAGGGCATGCCCCAGTGGCTGCTGCAGTATCTCCTGCTGCAGCTGCATCAGGAGATACTGCAGCATGTTGTCCAATCAATGCCACACGTTGTCCAATCAATGCCACATGTTGTCCAATCAATGCCACATATTGTCCAATCAATGCCACGTGTTGTCCAATCAATGCCACGTGTTGTCCAATCAATGCCACATGTCCAATCAATGCCACGTGTTGTCCAATCAATGCCACACGTCCAATCAATCCCACGTGTTGTCCAATCAATGCCACATGTCCAATCAATGCCACATGTTGTCCAATCAATGCCACATGTTGTCCAATCAATGCTACATATTGTCCAATCAATGCCACATGTCGAATCAATGCCACATTGTCCAATCAATGCCACACGTCCAATCAATGCCACATGTTGTCCAGTCAATGCCACATGTCCAATCAATGCCACATGTTGTCCAATCAATGCCACACGTCCAATCAATGCCACATGTTGTCCAATCAATGCCACATGTTGTCCAATCAATGCCACATGTTGTCCAATCAATGCCACATTGTCCAATCAATGCCACATGTTGTCCAATCAATGCCACATGTTGTCCAATCAATGCCACATGTTGTCCAATCAATGCCACGTGTTGTCCAATCAATGCCACGTGTTGTCCAATCAATGCCACATGTCCAATCAATGCCACGTGTTGTCCAATCAATGCCACACGTCCAATCAATGCCACACATTGTCCAATCAATGCCACATATTGTCCAATCAATGCCACATATTGTCCAATCAATGCCACATGTTGTCCAATCAATGCTACATATTGTCCAATCAATGCCACATGTTGTCCAATCAATGCCACATTGTCCAATCAATGTCACACGTCCAATCAATGCCACATGTTGTCCAATCAATGCCACGTGTTGTCCAATCAATGCCACGTGTTGTCCAATCAATGCCACATGTTCAATCAATGCCACGTGTTGTCCAATCAATGCCACACGTCCAATCAATGCCACACATTGTCCAATCAATGCCACATATTGTCCAATCAATGCCACATATTGTCCAATCAATGCCACATGTTGTCCAATCAATGCTACATATTGTCCAATCAATGCCACATGTTGTCCAATCAATGCCACATTGTCCAATCAATGTCACACGTCCAATCAATGCCACATGTTGTCCAATCAATGCCACACGTCCAATCAATGCCACACATTGTCCAATCAATGCCACATATTGTCCAATCAATGCCACATATTGTCCAATCAATGCCACATGTTGTCCAATCAATGCTACATATTGTCCAATCAATGCCACATGTTGTCCAATCAATGCCACACGTTGTCCAATCAATGCCACGTGTTGTCCAATCAATGCCACATATTGTCCAATCAATGCCACATGTTGTCCAATCAATGCCACATGTTGTCCAATCAATGCCACATGTTGTCCAATCAATGCCACATATTGACCAATCAATGCCACATGTCCAATCAATGCTACATGATGTCCAATCAATGCCACATGTCCAATCAATGCCACATATTGTCCAATCAATGCCACGTGTTGTCCAATCAATGCCACGTGTTGTCCAATCAATGCCACATGTTGTCCAATCATGCCACATGTCCAATTAATGCCACATGTTGTCCAATCAATGCCACGTGTTGTCCAATCAATGCCACGTGTTGTCCAATCAATGCCACATGTCCAATCAATGCCACATGTTGTCCAATCAATGCTACATATTGTCCAATCAATGCCACATGTCAAATCAATGCCACATGTTGTCCAATCAATGCCACATATTGTCCAATCAATGCCACATGTCCAATCAATGCCACATGTCCAATCAATGCCACATGTTGTCCAATCAATGCCACATGTCCAATCAATGCCACATGTTGTCCAATCAATGCCACATGTTGTCCAATCAATGCCACATGTTGTCCAATCAATGCCACATGTTGTCCAATCAATGCCACATGTTGTCCAATCAATGCCACATGTCCAATCAATGCCACATATTGACCAATCAATGCCACATGTCCAATCAATGCCACATGATGTCCAATCAATGCCACATGATGTCCAATCAATGCCACATATTGTCCAATCAATGCCACATATTGTCCAATCAATGCCACATGATGTCCAATCAATGCCACGTGTTGTCCAATCAATGCCACATATTGTCCAATCAATGTCACATGATGTCCAATCAATGCCACATGATGTCCAATCAATGCCACATATTGTCCAATCAATGCCACATGTTGTCCAATCAATGCCACATGTTGTCCAATCAATGCCACATGTTGTCCAATCAATGCCACATGTCCAATCAATGCCACATGTTGTCCAATCAATGCCACATATTGACCAATCAATGCCACATGTCCAATCAATGCCACATGATGTCCAATCAATGCCACATGATGTCCAATCAATGCCACATATTGTCCAATCAATGCCACATATTGTCCAATCAATGCCACGTGTTGTCCAATCAATGCCACATGTTGTCCAATCAATGCCACATTGTCCAATCAATGCCACATGTCCAATCAATGCCACATGTCCAATCAATGCCACATGTTGTCCAATCAATGCCACATGTTGTCCAATCAATGCCACATGTCCAATCAATGCCACGTGTTGTACAATCAATGCCACACGTCCAATCAATGCCACACATTGTCCAATCAATGCCACATATTGTCCAATAAATACCACATATTGTCCAATCAATGCCACATGTTGTCCAATCAATGCTACATATTGTCCAATCAATGCCACATGTTGTCCAATCAATGCCACATTGTCCAATCAATGCCACACGTCCAATCAATGCCACATGTTGTCCAATCAATGCCACACGTCCAATCAATGCCACACATTGTCCAATCAATGCCACATATTGTCCAATCAATGCCACATATTGTCCAATCAATGCCACATGTTGTCCAATCAATGCTACATATTGTCCAATCAATGCCACATGTTGTCCAATCAATGCCACATATTGACCAATCAATGCCACATGTCCAATCAATGCCACATGATGTCCAATCAATGCCACATGTTGTCCAATCAATGCCACATATTGTCCAATCAATGCCACGTGTTGTCCAATCAATGTCACGTGTTGTCCAATCAATGCCACATGTTGTCCAATCATGCCACATGTCCAATTAATGCCACATGTTGTCCAATCAATGCCACGTGTTGTCCAATCAATGCCACATGTCCAATCAATGCCACATGTTGTCCAATCAATGCTACATATTGTCCAATCAATGCCACATGTCAAATCAATGCCACATGTTGTCCAATCAATGCCACATATTGTCCAATCAATGCCACATGTCCAATCAATGCCACATGTCCAATCAATGCCACATGTTGTCCAATCAATGCCACATGTTGTCCAATCAATGCCACATGTTGTCCAATCAATGCCACATGATGTCCAATCAATGCCACATGTTGTCCAATCAATGCCACATATTGTCCAATCAATGCCACATATTGTCCAATCAATGCCACATGTTGTCCAATCAATGCTACATATTGTCCAATCAATGCCACATGTTGTCCAATCAATGCCACACGTTGTCCAATCAATGCCACGTGTTGTCCAATCAATGCCACATATTGTCCAATCAATGCCACATGTTGTCCAATCAATGCCACATGTCCAATCAATGCCACATGTTGTCCAATCAATGCCACATATTGACCAATCAATGCCACATGTCCAATCAATGCCACATGATGTCCAATCAATGCCACATGTCCAATCAATGCCACATATTGTCCAATCAATGCCACGTGTTGTCCAATCAATGCCACGTGTTGTCCAATCAATGCCACATGTTCAATCAATGCCACATGTTGTCCAATCAATGCTACATATTGTCCAATCAATGCCACATGTCAAATCAATACCACATGTTGTCTAATCAATGCCACATATTGTCCAATCAATGCCACATGTCCAATCAATGCCACATGTCCAATCAATGCCACATGTTGTCCAATCAATGCCACATGTTGTCCAATCAATGCCACATGTTGTCCAATCAATGCCACATGTTGTCCAATCAATGCCACATGTTGTCCAATCAATGCCACATGTTGTCCAATCAATGCCACATATTGACCAATCAATGCCACATGTCCAATCAATGCCACATGATGTCCAATCAATGCCACATGATGTCCAATCAATGCCACATATTGTCCAATCAATGCCACATATTGTCCAATCAATGCCACATGATGTCCAATCAATGCCACATGATGTCCAATCAATGCCACATGATGTCCAATCAATGCCACATATTGTCCAATCAATGCCACATATTGTCCAATCAATGCCACATGTTGTCCAATCAATGCCACATGTTGTCCAATCAATGCCACATGTCCAATCAATGCCACATGTTGTCCAATCAATGCCACATATTGACCAATCAATGCCACATGTCCAATCAATGCCACATGATGTCCAATCAATGCCACATGATGTCCAATCAATGCCACATATTGTCCAATCAATGCCACATGTTGTCCAATCAATGCCACATGTCCAATCAATGCCACATGTTGTCCAATCAATGCCACATATTGACCAATCAATGCCACATGTCCAATCAATGCCACATGTTGTCCAATCAATGCCACATATTGACCAATCAATGCCACATGTCCAATCAATGCCACATGATGTCCAATCAATGCCACATGATGTCCAATCAATGCCACATATTGTCCAATCAATGCCACATGTTGTCCAATCAATGCCACATGTCCAATCAATGCCACATGTTGTCCAATCAATGCCACATATTGACCAATCAATGCCACATGTCCAATCAATGCCACATGATGTCCAATCAATGCCACATGTCCAATCAATGCCACATATTGTCCAATCAATGCCACGTGTTGTCCAATCAATGCCACGTGTTGTCCAATCAATGCCACATGTTCAATCAATGCCACATGTTGTCCAATCAATGCTACATATTGTCCAATCAATGCCACATGTCAAATCAATACCACATGTTGTCTAATCAATGCCACATATTGTCCAATCAATGCCACATGTCCAATCAATGCCACATGTCCAATCAATGCCACATGTTGTCCAATCAATGCCACATGTTGTCCAATCAATGCCACATGTTGTCCAATCAATGCCACATGTTGTCCAATCAATGCCACATATTGACCAATCAATGCCACATGTCCAATCAATGCCACATGTTGTCCAATCAATGCCACATATTGACCAATCAATGCCACATGTCCAATCAATGCCACATGATGTCCAATCAATGCCACATGATGTCCAATCAATGCCACATATTGTCCAATCAATGCCACATTGTCCAATCAATGCCACATGATGTCCAATCAATGCCACATGATGTCCAATCAATGCCACTTGTTGT
Organism: Petromyzon marinus; assembly: GCF_048934315.1. Lineage (NCBI taxonomy): Eukaryota > Metazoa > Chordata > Hyperoartia > Petromyzontiformes > Petromyzontidae > Petromyzon > Petromyzon marinus. The sequence continues at coordinate 359,369 of NW_027422661.1, forward strand.
CCAATCAATGCCACATATTGTCCAATCAATGCCACATGTTGTCCAATCAATGCCACATGTTGTCCAATCAATGCCACATGTCCAATCAATGCCACATGTTGTCCAATCAATGCCAAATATTGACCAATCAATGCCACATGTCCAATCAATGCCACATGATGTCCAATCAATGCCACATGTTCAATCAATGCCACATATTGTCCAATCAATGCCACGTGTTGTCCAATCAATGCCACGTGTTGTCCAATCAATGCCACATGTCCAATCAATGCCACATGTTGTCCAATCAATGCTACATATTGTCCAATCAATGCCACATGTCAAATCAATGCCACATGTTGTCCAATCAATGCCACATATTGTCCAATCAATGCCACATGTCCAATCAATGCCACATGTCCAATCAATGCCACATGTTGTCCAATCAATGCCACATGTTGTCCAATCAATGCCACATGTTGTCCAATCAATGCCACATGTTGTCCAATCAATGCCACATGTTGTCCAATCAATGCCACATGTTGTCCAATCAATGCCACATATTGACCAATCAATGCCACATGTCCAATCAATGCCACATGATGTCCAATCAATGCCACATGATGTCCAATCAATTTCACATATTGTCCAATCAATGCCACATATTGTCCAATCAATGCCACATGATGTCCAATCAATGCCACATGATGTCCAATCAATGCCACGTGTTGTCCAATCAATGCCACATATTGTCCAATCAATGCCACATGATGTCCAATCAATGCCACATGATGTCCAATCAATGCCACATATTGTCCAATCAATGCCACATGTTGTCCAATCAATGCCACATGTCCAATCATGCCACATGTCCAATTAATGCCACATGTTGTCCAATCAATGCCACGTGTTGTCCAATCAATGCCACGTGTTGTCCAATCAATGCCACATGTCCAATCAATGCCACATGTTGTCCAATCAATGCTACATATTGTCCAATCAATGCCACATGTCAAATCAATGCCACATGTCCAATCAATGCCACATATTGTCCAATCAATGCCACATGTCCAATCAATGCCACATGTCCAATCAATGCCACATGTTGTCCAATCAATGCCACATATTGTCCAATCAATGCCACATGTTGTCCAATCAATGCTACATATTGTCCAATCAATGCCACATGTTGTCCAATCAATGCCACACGTTGTCCAATCAATGCCACGTGTTGTCCAATCAATGCCACATATTGTCCAATCAATGCCACATGTTGTCCAATCAATGCCACATGTCCAATCAATGCCACATGTTGTCCAATCAATGCCACATATTGACCAATCAATGCCACATGTCCAATCAATGCCACATGATGTCCAATCAATGCCACATGTCCAATCAATGCCACATATTGTCCAATCAATGCCACGTGTTGTCCAATCAATGCCACGTGTTGTCCAATCAATGCCACATGTTCAATCAATGCCACATGTTGTCCAATCAATGCTACATATTGTCCAATCAATGCCACATGTCAAATCAATACCACATGTTGTCTAATCAATGCCACATATTGTCCAATCAATGCCACATGTCCAATCAATGCCACATGTCCAATCAATGCCACATGTTGTCCAATCAATGCCACATGTTGTCCAATCAATGCCACATGTTGTCCAATCAATGCCACATGTTGTCCAATCAATGCCACATATTGACCAATCAATGCCACATGTCCAATCAATGCCACATGTTGTCCAATCAATGCCACATATTGACCAATCAATGCCACATGTCCAATCAATGCCACATGATGTCCAATCAATGCCACATGATGTCCAATCAATGCCACATATTGTCCAATCAATGCCACATTGTCCAATCAATGCCACATGATGTCCAATCAATGCCACATGATGTCCAATCAATGCCACTTGTTGTCCAATCAATGCCACATATTGTCCAATCAATGCCACATGTTGTCCAATCAATGCCACATGTTGTCCAATCAATGTCACACGTCCAATCAATGCCACATGTTGTCCAATCAATGCCACACGTCCAATCAATGCCACACATTGTCCAATCAATGCCACATATTGTCCAATCAATGCCACATATTGTCCAATCAATGCCACATGTTGTCCAATCAATGCTACATATTGTCCAATCAATGCCACATGTTGTCCAATCAATGCCACACGTTGTCCAATCAATGCCACGTGTTGTCCAATCAATGCCACATATTGTCCAATCAATGCCACATGTTGTCCAATCAATGCCACATGTTGTCCAATCAATGCCACATGTTGTCCAATCAATGCCACATATTGACCAATCAATGCCACATGTCCAATCAATGCTACATGATGTCCAATCAATGCCACATGTCCAATCAATGCCACATATTGTCCAATCAATGCCACGTGTTGTCCAATCAATGCCACGTGTTGTCCAATCAATGCCACATGTTGTCCAATCATGCCACATGTCCAATTAATGCCACATGTTGTCCAATCAATGCCACGTGTTGTCCAATCAATGCCACGTGTTGTCCAATCAATGCCACATGTCCAATCAATGCCACATGTTGTCCAATCAATGCTACATATTGTCCAATCAATGCCACATGTCAAATCAATGCCACATGTTGTCCAATCAATGCCACATATTGTCCAATCAATGCCACATGTCCAATCAATGCCACATGTCCAATCAATGCCACATGTTGTCCAATCAATGCCACATGTCCAATCAATGCCACATGTTGTCCAATCAATGCCACATGTTGTCCAATCAATGCCACATGTTGTCCAATCAATGCCACATGTTGTCCAATCAATGCCACATGTTGTCCAATCAATGCCACATGTCCAATCAATGCCACATATTGACCAATCAATGCCACATGTCCAATCAATGCCACATATTGTCCAATCAATGCCACATGATGTCCAATCAATGCCACGTGTTGTCCAATCAATGCCACATATTGTCCAATCAATGTCACATGATGTCCAATCAATGCCACATGATGTCCAATCAATGCCACATATTGTCCAATCAATGCCACATGTTGTCCAATCAATGCCACATGTTGTCCAATCAATGCCACATGTTGTCCAATCAATGCCACATGTCCAATCAATGCCACATGTTGTCCAATCAATGCCACATATTGACCAATCAATGCCACATGATGTCCAATCAATGCCACATGATGTCCAATCAATGCCACATATTGTCCAATCAATGCCACATATTGTCCAATCAATGCCACGTGTTGTCCAATCAATGCCACATGTTGTCCAATCAATGCCACATTGTCCAATCAATGCCACATGTCCAATCAATGCCACATGTCCAATCAATGCCACATGTTGTCCAATCAATGCCACATGTTGTCCAATCAATGCCACATGTCCAATCAATGCCACGTGTTGTACAATCAATGCCACACGTCCAATCAATGCCACACATTGTCCAATCAATGCCACATATTGTCCAATAAATACCACATATTGTCCAATCAATGCCACATGTTGTCCAATCAATGCTACATATTGTCCAATCAATGCCACATGTTGTCCAATCAATGCCACATTGTCCAATCAATGCCACACGTCCAATCAATGCCACATGTTGTCCAATCAATGCCACACGTCCAATCAATGCCACACATTGTCCAATCAATGCCACATATTGTCCAATCAATGCCACATATTGTCCAATCAATGCCACATGTTGTCCAATCAATGCTACATATTGTCCAATCAATGCCACATGTTGTCCAATCAATGCCACATATTGACCAATCAATGCCACATGTCCAATCAATGCCACATGATGTCCAATCAATGCCACATGTTGTCCAATCAATGCCACATATTGTCCAATCAATGCCACGTGTTGTCCAATCAATGTCACGTGTTGTCCAATCAATGCCACATGTTGTCCAATCATGCCACATGTCCAATTAATGCCACATGTTGTCCAATCAATGCCACGTGTTGTCCAATCAATGCCACGTGTTGTCCAATCAATGCCACATGTCCAATCAATGCCACATGTTGTCCAATCAATGCTACATATTGTCCAATCAATGCCACATGTCAAATCAATGCCACATGTTGTCCAATCAATGCCACATATTGTCCAATCAATGCCACATGTCCAATCAATGCCACATGTCCAATCAATGCCACATGTTGTCCAATCAATGCCACATGTTGTCCAATCAATGCCACATGTTGTCCAATCAATGCCACATGATGTCCAATCAATGCCACATGTTGTCCAATCAATGCCACATATTGTCCAATCAATGCCACATATTGTCCAATCAATGCCACATGTTGTCCAATCAATGCTACATATTGTCCAATCAATGCCACATGTTGTCCAATCAATGCCACACGTTGTCCAATCAATGCCACGTGTTGTCCAATCAATGCCACATATTGTCCAATCAATGCCACATGTTGTCCAATCAATGCCACATGTCCAATCAATGCCACATGTTGTCCAATCAATGCCACATATTGACCAATCAATGCCACATGTCCAATCAATGCCACATGATGTCCAATCAATGCCACATGTCCAATCAATGCCACATATTGTCCAATCAATGCCACGTGTTGTCCAATCAATGCCACGTGTTGTCCAATCAATGCCACATGTTCAATCAATGCCACATGTTGTCCAATCAATGCTACATATTGTCCAATCAATGCCACATGTCAAATCAATACCACATGTTGTCTAATCAATGCCACATATTGTCCAATCAATGCCACATGTCCAATCAATGCCACATGTCCAATCAATGCCACATGTTGTCCAATCAATGCCACATGTTGTCCAATCAATGCCACATGTTGTCCAATCAATGCCACATGTTGTCCAATCAATGCCACATATTGACCAATCAATGCCACATGTCCAATCAATGCCACATGATGTCCAATCAATGCCACATGATGTCCAATCAATGCCACATATTGTCCAATCAATGCCACATATTGTCCAATCAATGCCACATGATGTCCAATCAATGCCACATGATGTCCAATCAATGCCACATGATGTCCAATCAATGCCACATATTGTCCAATCAATGCCACATATTGTCCAATCAATGCCACATGTTGTCCAATCAATGCCACATGTTGTCCAATCAATGCCACATGTCCAATCAATGCCACATGTTGTCCAATCAATGCCACATATTGACCAATCAATGCCACATGTCCAATCAATGCCACATGATGTCCAATCAATGCCACATGATGTCCAATCAATGCCACATATTGTCCAATCAATGCCACATGTTGTCCAATCAATGCCACATGTCCAATCAATGCCACATGTTGTCCAATCAATGCCACATATTGACCAATCAATGCCACATGTCCAATCAATGCCACATGTTGTCCAATCAATGCCACATATTGACCAATCAATGCCACATGTCCAATCAATGCCACATGATGTCCAATCAATGCCACATGATGTCCAATCAATGCCACATATTGTCCAATCAATGCCACATGTTGTCCAATCAATGCCACATGTCCAATCAATGCCACATGTTGTCCAATCAATGCCACATATTGACCAATCAATGCCACATGTCCAATCAATGCCACATGATGTCCAATCAATGCCACATGTCCAATCAATGCCACATATTGTCCAATCAATGCCACGTGTTGTCCAATCAATGCCACGTGTTGTCCAATCAATGCCACATGTTCAATCAATGCCACATGTTGTCCAATCAATGCTACATATTGTCCAATCAATGCCACATGTCAAATCAATACCACATGTTGTCTAATCAATGCCACATATTGTCCAATCAATGCCACATGTCCAATCAATGCCACATGTCCAATCAATGCCACATGTTGTCCAATCAATGCCACATGTTGTCCAATCAATGCCACATGTTGTCCAATCAATGCCACATGTTGTCCAATCAATGCCACATATTGACCAATCAATGCCACATGTCCAATCAATGCCACATGTTGTCCAATCAATGCCACATATTGACCAATCAATGCCACATGTCCAATCAATGCCACATGATGTCCAATCAATGCCACATGATGTCCAATCAATGCCACATATTGTCCAATCAATGCCACATTGTCCAATCAATGCCACATGATGTCCAATCAATGCCACATGATGTCCAATCAATGCCACTTGTTGTCCAATCAATGCCACATATTGTCCAATCAATGCCACATGTTGTCCAATCAATGCCACATGTTGTCCAATCAATGCCACATGTCCAATCAATGCCACATGTTGTCCAATCAATGCCAAATATTGACCAATCAATGCCACATGTCCAATCAATGCCACATGATGTCCAATCAATGCCACATGTTCAATCAATGCCACATATTGTCCAATCAATGCCACGTGTTGTCCAATCAATGCCACGTGTTGTCCAATCAATGCCACATGTCCAATCAATGCCACATGTTGTCCAATCAATGCTACATATTGTCCAATCAATGCCACATGTCAAATCAATGCCACATGTTGTCCAATCAATGCCACATATTGTCCAATCAATGCCACATGTCCAATCAATGCCACATGTCCAATCAATGCCACATGTTGTCCAATCAATGCCACATGTTGTCCAATCAATGCCACATGTTGTCCAATCAATGCCACATGTTGTCCAATCAATGCCACATGTTGTCCAATCAATGCCACATGTTGTCCAATCAATGCCACATATTGACCAATCAATGCCACATGTCCAATCAATGCCACATGATGTCCAATCAATGCCACATGATGTCCAATCAATTTCACATATTGTCCAATCAATGCCACATATTGTCCAATCAATGCCACATGATGTCCAATCAATGCCACATGATGTCCAATCAATGCCACGTGTTGTCCAATCAATGCCACATATTGTCCAATCAATGCCACATGATGTCCAATCAATGCCACATGATGTCCAATCAATGCCACATATTGTCCAATCAATGCCACATGTTGTCCAATCAATGCCACATGTCCAATCATGCCACATGTCCAATTAATGCCACATGTTGTCCAATCAATGCCACGTGTTGTCCAATCAATGCCACGTGTTGTCCAATCAATGCCACATGTCCAATCAATGCCACATGTTGTCCAATCAATGCTACATATTGTCCAATCAATGCCACATGTCAAATCAATGCCACATGTCCAATCAATGCCACATATTGTCCAATCAATGCCACATGTCCAATCAATGCCACATGTCCAATCAATGCCACATGTTGTCCAATCAATGCCACATATTGTCCAATCAATGCCACATGTTGTCCAATCAATGCTACATATTGTCCAATCAATGCCACATGTTGTCCAATCAATGCCACACGTTGTCCAATCAATGCCACGTGTTGTCCAATCAATGCCACATATTGTCCAATCAATGCCACATGTTGTCCAATCAATGCCACATGTCCAATCAATGCCACATGTTGTCCAATCAATGCCACATATTGACCAATCAATGCCACATGTCCAATCAATGCCACATGATGTCCAATCAATGCCACATGTCCAATCAATGCCACATATTGTCCAATCAATGCCACGTGTTGTCCAATCAATGCCACGTGTTGTCCAATCAATGCCACATGTTCAATCAATGCCACATGTTGTCCAATCAATGCTACATATTGTCCAATCAATGCCACATGTCAAATCAATACCACATGTTGTCTAATCAATGCCACATATTGTCCAATCAATGCCACATGTCCAATCAATGCCACATGTCCAATCAATGCCACATGTTGTCCAATCAATGCCACATGTTGTCCAATCAATGCCACATGTTGTCCAATCAATGCCACATGTTGTCCAATCAATGCCACATATTGACCAATCAATGCCACATGTCCAATCAATGCCACATGTTGTCCAATCAATGCCACATATTGACCAATCAATGCCACATGTCCAATCAATGCCACATGATGTCCAATCAATGCCACATGATGTCCAATCAATGCCACATATTGTCCAATCAATGCCACATTGTCCAATCAATGCCACATGATGTCCAATCAATGCCACATGATGTCCAATCAATGCCACTTGTTGTCCAATCAATGCCACATATTGTCCAATCAATGCCACATGTTGTCCAATCAATGCCACATGTTGTCCAATCAATGCCACATGTCCAATCAATGCCACATGTTGTCCAATCAATGCCACATATTGACCAATCAATGCCACATGTCCAATCAATGCCACATGATGTCCAATCAATGCCACATGTTCAATCAATGCCACATATTGTCCAATCAATGCCACGTGTTGTCCAATCAATGCCACGTGTTGTCCAATCAATGCCACATGTCCAATCAATGCCACATGTTGTCCAATCAATGCTACATATTGTCCAATCAATGCCACATGTCAAATCAATGCCACATGTTGTCCAATCAATGCCACATATTGTCCAATCAATGCCACATGTCCAATCAATGCCACATGTCCAATCAATGCCACATGTTGTCCAATCAATGCCACATGTTGTCCAATCAATGCCACATGTTGTCCAATCAATGCCACATGTTGTCCAATCAATGCCACATGTTGTCCAATCAATGCCACATATTGACCAATCAATGCCACATGTCCAATCAATGCCACATGATGTCCAATCAATGCCACATGATGTCCAATCAATTTCACATATTGTCCAATCAATGCCACATATTGTCCAATCAATGCCACATGATGTCCAATCAATGCCACATGATGTCCAATCAATGCCACGTGTTGTCCAATCAATGCCACATATTGTCCAATCAATGCCACATGATGTCCAATCAATGCCACATGATGTCCAATCAATGCCACATATTGTCCAATCAATGCCACATGTTGTCCAATCAATGCCACATGTTGTCCAATCAATGCCACATGTTGTCCAATCAATGCCACGTGTTGTCCAATCAATGCCACGTGTTGTCCAATCAATGCCACATGTCCAATCAATGCCACGTGTTGTCCAATCAATGCCACACGTCCAATCAATGCCACACATTGTCCAATCAATGCCACATATTGTCCAATCAATGCCACATATTGTCCAATCAATGCCACATGTTGTCCAATCAATGCTACATATTGTCCAATCAATGCCACATGTTGTCCAATCAATGCCACATTGTCCAATCAATGCCACACGTCCAATCAATGCCACATGTTGTCCGATCAATGCCACACGTCCAATCAATGCCACACATTGTCCAATCAATGCCACATATTGTCCAATCAATGCCACATATTGTCCAATCAATGCCACATGTTGTCCAATCAATGCTACATATTGTCCAATCAATGCCACATGTTGTCCAATCAATGCCACACGTTGTCCAATCAATGCCACGTGTTGTCCAATCAATGCCACATATTGTCCAATCAATGCCACATGTTGTCCAATCAATGCCACATGTCCAATCAATGCCACATGTTGTCCAATCAATGCCACATATTGACCAATCAATGCCACATGTCCAATCAATGCCACATGATGTCCAATCAATGCCACATGTCCAATCAATGCCACATATTGTCCAATCAATGCCACGTGTTGTCCAATCAATGCCACGTGTTGTCCAATCAATGCCACATGTCCAATCATGCCACATGTCCAATTAATGCCACATGTTGTCCAATCAATGCCACGTGTTGTCCAATCAATGCCACGTGTTGTCCAATCAATGCCACATGTCCAATCATGCCACATGTCCAATTAATGCCACATGTTGTCCAATCAATGCCACGTGTTGTCCAATCAATGCCACGTGTTGTCCAATCAATGCCACATGTCCAATCAATGCCACATGTTGTCCAATCAATGCTACATATTGTCCAATCAATGCCACATGTCAAATCAATGCCACATGTTGTCCAATCAATGCCACATATTGTCCAATCAATGCCACATGTCCAATCAATGCCACATGTCCAATCAATGCCACATGTTGTCCAATCAATGCCACATATTGTCCAATCAATGCCACATGTTGTCCAATCAATGCTACATATTGTCCAATCAATGCCACATGTTGTCCAATCAATGCCACACGTTGTCCAATCAATGCCACGTGTTGTCCAATCAATGCCACATATTGTCCAATCAATGCCACATGTTGTCCAATCAATGCCACATGTCCAATCAATGCCACATGTTGTCCAATCAATGCCACATATTGACCAATCAATGCCACATGTCCAATCAATGCCACATGATGTCCAATCAATGCCACATGTCCAATCAATGCCACATATTGTCCAATCAATGCCACGTGTTGTCCAATCAATGCCACGTGTTGTCCAATCAATGCCACATGTTCAATCAATGCCACATGTTGTCCAATCAATGCTACATATTGTCCAATCAATGCCACATGTCAAATCAATACCACATGTTGTCTAATCAATGCCACATATTGTCCAATCAATGCCACATGTCCAATCAATGCCACATGTCCAATCAATGCCACATGTTGTCCAATCAATGCCACATGTTGTCCAATCAATGCCACATGTTGTCCAATCAATGCCACATGTTGTCCAATCAATGCCACATATTGACCAATCAATGCCACATGTCCAATCAATGCCACATGATGTCCAATTAATGCCACATGATGTCCAATCAATGCCACATATTGTCCAATCAATGCCACATATTGTCCAATCAATGCCACATGATGTCCAATCAATGCCACATGATGTCCAATCAATGCCACATGATGTCCAATCAATGCCACATATTGTCCAATCAATGCCACATGTTGTCCAATCAATGCCACATGTTGTCCAATCAATGCCACATGTTGTCCAATCAATGCCACATGTCCAATCAATGCCACATGTTGTCCAATCAATGCCACATATTGACCAATCAATGCCACATGTCCAATCAATGCCACATGATGTCCAATCAATGCCACATGATGTCCAATCAATGCCACATATTGTCCAATCAATGCCACATATTGTCCAATCAATGCCACGTGTTGTCCAATCAATGCCACATGTTGTCCAATCAATGCCACATTGTCCAATCAATGCCACATGTCCAATCAATGCCACATGTCCAATCAATGCCACTTGTTGTCCAATCAATGCCACATGTTGTCCAATCAATGCCACATGTTGTCCAATCAATGCCACATATTGACCAATCAATGCCACATGTCCAATCAATGCCACATGATGTCCAATCAATGCCACATGATGTCCAATCAATGCCACATATTGTCCAATCAATGCCACATATTGTCCAATCAATGCCACATGATGTCCAATCAATGCCACATGATGTCCAATCAATGCCACTTGTTGTCCAATCAATGCCACATATTGTCCAATCAATGCCACATGATGTCCAATCAATGCCACATGATGTCCAATCAATGCCACATATTGTCCAATCAATGCCACATGTTGTCCAATCAATGCCACATGTTGTCCAATCAATGCCACATGTTGTCCAATCAATGCCACATATTGACCAATCAATGCCACATGTCCAATCAATGCCACATGATGTCCAATCAATGCCACATGATGTCCAATCAATGCCACATATTGTCCAATCAATGCCACATATTGTCCAATCAATGCCACATGATGTCCAATCAATGCCACATGATGTCCAATCAATGCCACTTGTTGTCCAATCAATGCCACATATTGTCCAATCAATGCCACATGTTGTCCAATCAATGCCACATGTTGTCCAATCAATGCCACATGTCCAATCAATGCCACATGTTGTCCAATCAATGCCACATATTGACCAATCAATGCCACATGTCCAATCAATGCCACATGATGTCCAATCAATGCCACATGTTCAATCAATGCCACATATTGTCCAATCAATGCCACGTGTTGTCCAATCAATGCCACGTGTTGTCCAATCAATGCCACATGTCCAATCAATGCCACATGTTGTCCAATCAATGCTACATATTGTCCAATCAATGCCACATGTCAAATCAATGCCACATGTTGTCCAATCAATGCCACATATTGTCCAATCAATGCCACATGTCCAATCAATGCCACATGTCCAATCAATGCCACATGTTGTCCAATCAATGCCACATGTTGTCCAATCAATGCCACATGTTGTCCAATCAATGCCACATGTTGTCCAATCAATGTCACATGTTGTCCAATCAATGCCACATATTGACCAATCAATGCCACATGTCCAATCAATGCCACATGATGTCCAATCAATGCCACATGATGTCCAATCAATTTCACATATTGTCCAATCAATGCCACATGTTGTCCAATCAATGCCACATATTGACCAATCAATGCCACATGTCCAATCAATGCCACATGATGTCCAATCAATGCCACATGTTCAATCAATGCCACATATTGTCCAATCAATGCCACGTGTTGTCCAATCAATGCCACGTGTTGTCCAATCAATGCCACATGTCCAATCAATGCCACATGTTGTCCAATCAATGCTACATATTGTCCAATCAATGCCACATGTCAAATCAATGCCACATGTTGTCCAATCAATGCCACATATTGTCCAATCAATGCCACATGTCCAATCAATGCCACATGTCCAATCAATGCCACATGTTGTCCAATCAATGCCACATGTTGTCCAATCAATGCCACATGTTGTCCAATCAATGCCACATATTGACCAATCAATGCCACATGTCCAATCAATGCCACATGTTGTCCAATCAATGCCACATGTTGTCCAATCAATGCCACATGTTGTCCAATCAATGTCACATGTTGTCCAATCAATGCCACATATTGACCAATCAATGCCACATGTCCAATCAATGCCACATGATGTCCAATCAATGCCACATGATGTCCAATCAATTTCACATATTGTCCAATCAATGCCACATATTGTCCAATCAATGCCACATGATGTCCAATCAATGCCACATGATGTCCAATCAATGCCACGTGTTGTCCAATTAATGCCACATATTGTCCAATCAATGCCACATGATGTCCAATCAATGCCACATGATGTCCAATCAATGCCATATATTGTCCAATCAATGCCACATGTTGTCCAATTAATGCCACATGTTGTCCAATCAATGCCACATGTTGTCCAATCAATGCCACGTGTTGTCCAATCAATGCCACGTGTTGTCCAATCAATGCCACATGTCCAATCAATGCCACGTGTTGTCCAATCAATGCCACACGTCCAATCAATGCCACACATTGTCCAATCAATGCCACGTGTTGTCCAATCAATGCCACATATTGTCCAATCAATGCCACATGTTGTCCAATCAATGCCACATGTCCAATCAATGCCACATGTTGTCCAATCAATGCCACATATTGACCAATCAATGCCACATGTCCAATCAATGCCACATGATGTCCAATCAATGCCACATGTCCAATCAATGCCACATATTGTCCAATCAATGCCACGTGTTGTCCAATCAATGCCACGTGTTGTCCAATCAATGCCACATGTCCAATCATGCCACATGTCCAATTAATGCCACATGTTGTCCAATCAATGCCACGTGTTGTCCAATCAATGCCACGTGTTGTCCAATCAATGCCACATGTCCAATCAATGCCACATGTTGTCCAATCAATGCTACATATTGTCCAATCAATGCCACATGTCAAATCAATGCCACATGTTGTCCAATCAATGCCACATATTGTCCAATCAATGCCACATGTCCAATCAATGCCACATGTTGTCCAATCAATGCCACATGTTGTCCAATCAATGCCACATATTGTCCAATCAATGCCACATGTTGTCCAATCAATGCTACATATTGTCCAATCAATGCCACATGTTGTCCAATCAATGCCACACGTTGTCCAATCAATGCCACGTGTTGTCCAATCAATGCCACATATTGTCCAATCAATGCCACATGTTGTCCAATCAATGCCACATGTCCAATCAATGCCACATGTTGTCCAATCAATGCCACATATTGACCAATCAATGCCACATGTCCAATCAATGCCACATGATGTCCAATCAATGCCACATGTCCAATCAATGCCACATATTGTCCAATCAATGCCACGTGTTGTCCAATCAATGCCACGTGTTGTCCAATCAATGCCACATGTTCAATCAATGCCACATGTTGTCCAATCAATGCTACATATTGTCCAATCAATGCCACATGTCAAATCAATACCACATGTTGTCTAATCAATGCCACATATTGTCCAATCAATGCCACATGTCCAATCAATGCCACATGTCCAATCAATGCCACATGTTGTCCAATCAATGCCACATGTTGTCCAATCAATGCCACATGTTGTCCAATCAATGCCACATGTTGTCCAATCAATGCCACATGTTGTCCAATCAATGCCACATGTTGTCCAATCAATGCCACATATTGACCAATCAATGCCACATGTCCAATCAATGCCACATGATGTCCAATCAATGCCACATGATGTCCAATCAATGCCACATATTGTCCAATCAATGCCACATATTGTCCAATCAATGCCACATGATGTCCAATCAATGCCACATGATGTCCAATCAATGCCACATGATGTCCAATCAATGCCACATATTGTCCAATCAATGCCACATGTTGTCCAATCAATGCCACATGTTGTCCAATCAATGCCACATGTTGTCCAATCAATGCCACATGTTGTCCAATCAATGCTACATATTGTCCAATCAATGCCACATGTCAAATCAATGCCACATGTTGTCCAATCAATGCCACATATTGTCCAATCAATGCCACATGTCCAATCAATGCCACATGTTGTCCAATCAATGCCACATGTTGTCCAATCAATGCCACATGTTGTCCAATCAATGCCACATGTTGTCCAATCAATGCCACATGTTGTCCAATCAATGCCACATGTTGTCCAATCAATGCCACATATTGACCAATCAATGCCACATGTCCAATCAATGCCACATGATGTCCAATCAATGCCACATGATGTCCAATCAATTTCACATATTGTCCAATCAATGCCACATATTGTCCAATCAATGCCACATGATGTCCAATCAATGCCACATGATGTCCAATCAATGCCACGTGTTGTCCAATCAATGCCACATATTGTCCAATCAATGCCACATGATGTCCAATCAATGCCACATGATGTCCAATCAATGCCACATATTGTCCAATCAATGCCACATGTTGTCCAATTAATGCCACATGTTGTCCAATCAATGCCACATGTTGTCCAATCAATGCCACGTGTTGTCCAATCAATGCCACGTGTTGTCCAATCAATGCCACATGTCCAATCAATGCCACGTGTTGTCCAATCAATGCCACACGTCCAATCAATGCCACACATTGTCCAATCAATGCCACGTGTTGTCCAATCAATGCCACATATTGTCCAATCAATGCCACATGTTGTCCAATCAATGCCACATGTCCAATCAATGCCACATGTTGTCCAATCAATGCCACATATTGACCAATCAATGCCACATGTCCAATCAATGCCACATGATGTCCAATCAATGCCACATGTCCAATCAATGCCACATATTGTCCAATCAATGCCACGTGTTGTCCAATCAATGCCACGTGTTGTCCAATCAATGCCACATGTCCAATCATGCCACATGTCCAATTAATGCCACATGTTGTCCAATCAATGCCACGTGTTGTCCAATCAATGCCACGTGTTGTCCAATCAATGCCACATGTCCAATCAATGCCACATGTTGTCCAATCAATGCCACATGTTGTCCAATCAATGCCACATGTTGTCCAATCAATGCCACATATTGACCAATCAATGCCACATGTCCAATCAATGCCACATGATGTCCAATCAATGCCACATGATGTCCAATCAATTTCACATATTGTCCAATCAATGCCACATATTGTCCAATCAATGCCACATGATGTCCAATCAATGCCACATGATGTCCAATCAATGCCACGTGTTGTCCAATCAATGCCACATATTGTCCAATCAATGCCACATGATGTCCAATCAATGCCACATGATGTCCAATCAATGCCACATATTGTCCAATCAATGCCACATGTTGTCCAATTAATGCCACATGTTGTCCAATCAATGCCACATGTTGTCCAATCAATGCCACGTGTTGTCTAATCAATGCCACGTGTTGTCCAATCAATGCCACATGTCCAATCAATGCCACGTGTTGTCCAATCAATGCCACACGTCCAATCAATGCCACACATTGTCCAATCAATGCCACGTGTTGTCCAATCAATGCCACATATTGTCCAATCAATGCCACATGTTGTCCAATCAATGCCACATGTCCAATCAATGCCACATGTTGTCCAATCAATGCCACATATTGACCAATCAATGCCACATGTCCAATCAATGCCACATGATGTCCAATCAATGCCACATGTCCAATCAATGCCACATATTGTCCAATCAATGCCACGTGTTGTCCAATCAATGCCACGTGTTGTCCAATCAATGCCACATGTCCAATCATGCCACATGTCCAATTAATGCCACATGTTGTCCAATCAATGCCACGTGTTGTCCAATCAATGCCACGTGTTGTCCAATTAATGCCACATGTCCAATCAATGCCACATGTTGTCCAATCAATGCTACATATTGTCCAATCAATGCCACATGTCAAATCAATGCCACATGTTGTCCAATCAATGCCACATATTGTCCAATCAATGCCACATGTCCAATCAATGCCACATGTCCAATCAATGCCACATGTTGTCCAATCAATGCCACATATTGTCCAATCAATGCCACATGTTGTCCAATCAATGCTACATATTGTCCAATCAATGCCACATGTTGTCCAATCAATGCCACACGTTGTCCAATCAATGCCACGTGTTGTCCAATCAATGCCACATATTGTCCAATCAATGCCACATGTTGTCCAATCAATGCCACATGTCCAATCAATGCCACATGTTGTCCAATCAATGCCACATATTGACCAATCAATGCCACATGTCCAATCAATGCCACATGATGTCCAATCAATGCCACATGTCCAATCAATGCCACATATTGTCCAATCAATGCCACGTGTTGTCCAATCAATGCCACGTGTTGTCCAATCAATGCCACATGTTCAATCAATGCCACATGTTGTCCAATCAATGCTACATATTGTCCAATCAATGCCACATGTCAAATCAATACCACATGTTGTCTAATCAATGCCACATATTGTCCAATCAATGCCACATGTCCAATCAATGCCACATGTCCAATCAATGCCACATGTTGTCCAATCAATGCCACATGTTGTCCAATCAATGCCACATGTTGTCCAATCAATGCCACATGTTGTCCAATCAATGCCACATGTTGTCCAATCAATGCCACATGTTGTCCAATCAATGCCACATATTGACCAATCAATGCCACATGTCCAATCAATGCCACATGATGTCCAATCAATGCCACATGATGTCCAATCAATGCCACATATTGTCCAATCAATGCCACATATTGTCCAATCAATGCCACATGATGTCCAATCAATGCCACATGATGTCCAATCAATGCCACATGATGTCCAATCAATGCCACATATTGTCCAATCAATGCCACATGTTGTCCAATCAATGCCACATGTTGTCCAATCAATGCCACATGTTGTCCAATCAATGCCACATGTCCAATCAATGCCACATGTTGTCCAATCAATGCCACATATTGACCAATCAATGCCACATGTCCAATCAATGCCACATGATGTCCAATCAATGCCACATGATGTCCAATCAATGCCACATATTGTCCAATCAATGCCACATATTGTCCAATCAATGCCACGTGTTGTCCAATCAATGCCACATGTTGTCCAATCAATGCCACATTGTCCAATAAATGCCACATGTCCAATCAATGCCACATGTCCAATCAATGCCACATGTTGTCCAATCAATGCCACATGTTGTCCAATCAATGCCACATGTTGTCCAATCAATGCCACATATTGACCAATCAATGCCACATGTCCAATCAATGCCACATGATGTCCAATCAATGCCACATGATGTCCAATCAATGCCACATATTGTCCAATCAATGCCACATATTGTCCAATCAATGCCACATGATGTCCAATCAATGCCACATGATGTCCAATCAATGCCACTTGTTGTCCAATCAATGCCACATATTGTCCAATCAATGCCACATGATGTCCAATCAATGCCACATGATGTCCAATCAATGCCACATATTGTCCAATCAATGCCACATGTTGTCCAATCAATGCCACATGTTGTCCAATCAATGCCACATGTTGTCCAATCAATGCCACATATTGACCAATCAATGCCACATGTCCAATCAATGCCACATGATGTCCAATCAATGCCACATGATGTCCAATCAATGCCACATATTGTCCAATCCATGCCACATATTGTCCAATCAATGCCACATGATGTCCAATCAATGCCACATGATGTCCAATCAATGCCACTTGTTGTCCAATCAATGCCACATATTGTCCAATCAATGCCACATGTTGTCCAATCAATGCCACATGTTGTCCAATCAATGCCACATGTCCAATCAATGCCACATGTTGTCCAATCAATGCCACATATTGACCAATCAATGCCACATGTCCAATCAATGCCACATGATGTCCAATCAATGCCACATGTTCAATCAATGCCACATATTGTCCAATCAATGCCACGTGTTGTCCAATCAATGCCACGTGTTGTCCAATCAATGCCACATGTCCAATCAATGCCACATGTTGTCCAATCAATGCTACATATTGTCCAATCAATGCCACATGTCAAATCAATGCCACATGTTGTCCAATCAATGCCACATATTGTCCAATCAATGCCACATGTCCAATCAATGCCACATGTCCAATCAATGCCACATGTTGTCCAATCAATGCCACATGTTGTCCAATCAATGCCACATGTTGTCCAATCAATGCCACATGTTGTCCAATCAATGCCACATGTTGTCCAATCAATGCCACATATTGACCAATCAATGCCACATGTCCAATCAATGCCACATGATGTCCAATCAATGCCACATGATGTCCAATCAATTTCACATATTGTTCAATCAATGCCACATATTGTCCAATCAATGCCACATGATGTCCAATCAATGCCACATGATGTCCAATCAATGCCACGTGTTGTCCAATCAATGCCACATATTGTCCAATCAATGCCACATGATGTCCAATCAATGCCACATGATGTCCAATCAATGCCACATATTGTCCAATCAATGCCACATGTTGTCCAATCAATGCCACATGTTGTCCAATCAATGCCACATGTTGTCCAATCAATGCCACGTGTTGTCCAATCAATGCCACGTGTTGTCCAATCAATGCCACATGTCCAATCAATGCCACGTGTTGTCCAATCAATGCCACACGTCCAATCAATGCCACACATTGTCCAATCAATGCCACATATTGTCCAATCAATGCCACATATTGTCCAATCAATGCCACATGTTGTCCAATCAATGCTACATATTGTCGAATCAATGCCACATGTTGTCCAATCAATGCCACATTGTCCAATCAATGCCACACGTCCAATCAATGCCACATGTTGTCCAATCAATGCCACACGTCCAATCAATGCCACACATTGTCCAATCAATGCCACATATTGTCCAATCAATGCCACATATTGTCCAATCAATGCCACATGTTGTCCAATCAATGCTACATATTGTCCAATCAATGCCACATGTTGTCCAATCAATGCCACGTGTTGTCCAATCAATGCCACATGTCCAATCAATGCCACATATTGTCCAATCAATGCCACATGATGTCCAATCAATGCCACATGATGTCCAATCAATGCCACTTGTTGTCCAATCAATGCCACATATTGTCCAATCAATGCCACATGATGTCCAATCAATGCCACATGATGTCCAATCAATGCCACATATTGTCCAATCAATGCCACATGTTGTCCAATCAATGCCACATGTTGTCCAATCAATGCCACATGTTGTCCAATCAATGCCACATATTGACCAATCAATGCCACATGTCCAATCAATGCCACATGATGTCCAATCAATGCCACATATTGTCCAATCAATGCCACATATTGTCCAATCAATGCCACATGATGTCCAATCAATGCCACATGATGTCCAATCAATGCCACTTGTTGTCCAATCAATGCCACATATTGTCCAATCAATGCCACATGTTGTCCAATCAATGCCACATGTTGTCCAATCAATGCCACATGTCCAATCAATGCCACATGTTGTCCAATCAATGCCACATATTGACCAATCAATGCCACATGTCCAATCAATGCCACATGATGTCCAATCAATGCCACATGTTCAATCAATGCCACATATTGTCCAATCAATGCCACGTGTTGTCCAATCAATGCCACGTGTTGTCCAATCAATGCCACATGTCCAATCAATGCCACATGTTGTCCAATCAATGCTACATATTGTCCAATCAATGCCACATGTCAAATCAATGCCACATGTTGTCCAATCAATGCCACATATTGTCCAATCAATGCCACATGTCCAATCAATGCCACATGTCCAATCAATGCCACATGTTGTCCAATCAATGCCACATGTTGTCCAATCAATGCCACATGTTGTCCAATCAATGCCACATGTTGTCCAATCAATGCCACATATTGACCAATCAATGCCACATGTCCAATCAATGCCACATGATGTCCAATCAATGCCACATGATGTCCAATCAATTTCACATATTGTTCAATCAATGCCACATATTGTCCAATCAATGCCACATGATGTCCAATCAATGCCACATGATGTCCAATCAATGCCACGTGTTGTCCAATCAATGCCACATATTGTCCAATCAATGCCACATGATGTCCAATCAATGCCACATGATGTCCAATCAATGCCACATATTGTCCAATCAATGCCACATGTTGTCCAATCAATGCCACATGTTGTCCAATCAATGCCACATGTTGTCCAATCAATGCCACGTGTTGTCCAATCAATGCCACGTGTTGTCCAATCAATGCCACATGTCCAATCAATGCCACGTGTTGTCCAATCAATGCCACACGTCCAATCAATGCCACACATTGTCCAATCAATGCCACATATTGTCCAATCAATGCCACATATTGTCCAATCAATGCCACATGTTGTCCAATCAATGCTACATATTGTCCAATCAATGCCACATGTTGTCCAATCAATGCCACATTGTCCAATCAATGCCACACGTCCAATCAATGCCACATGTTGTCCAATCAATGCCACACGTCCAATCAATGCCACACATTGTCCAATCAATGCCACATATTGTCCAATCAATGCCACATGATGTCCAATCAATGCCACATGATGTCCAATCAATGCCACATATTGTCCAATCCATGCCACATATTGTCCAATCAATGCCACATGATGTCCAATCAATGCCACATGATGTCCAATCAATGCCACTTGTTGTCCAATCAATGCCACATATTGTCCAATCAATGCCACATGTTGTCCAATCAATGCCACATGTTGTCCAATCAATGCCACATGTCCAATCAATGCCACATGTTGTCCAATCAATGCCACATATTGACCAATCAATGCCACATGTCCAATCAATGCCACATGATGTCCAATCAATGCCACATGTTCAATCAATGCCACATATTGTCCAATCAATGCCACGTGTTGTCCAATCAATGCCACGTGTTGTCCAATCAATGCCACATGTCCAATCAATGCCACATGTTGTCCAATCAATGCTACATATTGTCCAATCAATGCCACATGTCAAATCAATGCCACATGTTGTCCAATCAATGCCACATATTGTCCAATCAATGCCACATGTCCAATCAATGCCACATGTCCAATCAATGCCACATGTTGTCCAATCAATGCCACATGTTGTCCAATCAATGCCACATGTTGTCCAATCAATGCCACATGTTGTCCAATCAATGCCACATGTTGTCCAATCAATGCCACATGTTGTCCAATCAATGCCACATATTGACCAATCAATGCCACATGTCCAATCAATGCCACATGATGTCCAATCAATGCCACATGATGTCCAATCAATTTCACATATTGTTCAATCAATGCCACATATTGTCCAATCAATGCCACATGATGTCCAATCAATGCCACATGATGTCCAATCAATGCCACGTGTTGTCCAATCAATGCCACATATTGTCCAATCAATGCCACATGATGTCCAATCAATGCCACATGATGTCCAATCAATGCCACATATTGTCCAATCAATGCCACATGTTGTCCAATCAATGCCACATGTTGTCCAATCAATGCCACATGTTGTCCAATCAATGCCACGTGTTGTCCAATCAATGCCACGTGTTGTCCAATCAATGCCACATGTCCAATCAATGCCACGTGTTGTCCAATCAATGCCACACGTCCAATCAATGCCACACATTGTCCAATCAATGCCACATATTGTCCAATCAATGCCACATATTGTCCAATCAATGCCACATGTTGTCCAATCAATGCTACATATTGTCGAATCAATGCCACATGTTGTCCAATCAATGCCACATTGTCCAATCAATGCCACACGTCCAATCAATGCCACATGTTGTCCAATCAATGCCACACGTCCAATCAATGCCACACATTGTCCAATCAATGCCACATATTGTCCAATCAATGCCACATATTGTCCAATCAATGCCACATGTTGTCCAATCAATGCTACATATTGTCCAATCAATGCCACATGTTGTCCAATCAATGCCACGTGTTGTCCAATCAATGCCACATGTCCAATCAATGCCACATATTGTCCAATCAATGCCACATGATGTCCAATCAATGCCACATGATGTCCAATCAATGCCACTTGTTGTCCAATCAATGCCACATATTGTCCAATCAATGCCACATGATGTCCAATCAATGCCACATGATGTCCAATCAATGCCACATATTGTCCAATCAATGCCACATGTTGTCCAATCAATGCCACATGTTGTCCAATCAATGCCACATGTTGTCCAATCAATGCCACATATTGACCAATCAATGCCACATGTCCAATCAATGCCACATGATGTCCAATCAATGCCACATATTGTCCAATCAATGCCACATATTGTCCAATCAATGCCACATGATGTCCAATCAATGCCACATGATGTCCAATCAATGCCACTTGTTGTCCAATCAATGCCACATGTTGTCCAATCAATGCCACATGTTGTCCAATCAATGCCACATGTCCAATCAATGCCACATGTTGTCCAATCAATGCCACATATTGACCAATCAATGCCACATGTCCAATCAATGCCACATGATGTCCAATCAATGCCACATGTTCAATCAATGCCACATATTGTCCAATCAATGCCACGTGTTGTCCAATCAATGCCACGTGTTGTCCAATCAATGCCACATGTCCAATCAATGCCACATGTTGTCCAATCAATGCTACATATTGTCCAATCAATGCCACATGTCAAATCAATGCCACATGTTGTCCAATCAATGCCACATATTGTCCAATCAATGCCACATGTCCAATCAATGCCACATGTCCAATCAATGCCACATGTTGTCCAATCAATGCCACATGTTGTCCAATCAATGCCACATGTTGTCCAATCAATGCCACATATTGACCAATCAATGCCACATGTCCAATCAATGCCACATGATGTCCAATCAATGCCACATGATGTCCAATCAATTTCACATATTGTTCAATCAATGCCACATATTGTCCAATCAATGCCACATGATGTCCAATCAATGCCACATGATGTCCAATCAATGCCACGTGTTGTCCAATCAATGCCACATATTGTCCAATCAATGCCACATGATGTCCAATCAATGCCACATGATGTCCAATCAATGCCACATATTGTCCAATCAATGCCACATGTTGTCCAATCAATGCCACATGTTGTCCAATCAATGCCACATGTTGTCCAATCAATGCCACGTGTTGTCCAATCAATGCCACGTGTTGTCCAATCAATGCCACATGTCCAATCAATGCCACGTGTTGTCCAA
This sequence comes from Petromyzon marinus, assembly GCF_048934315.1. Classification (NCBI taxonomy): domain Eukaryota; kingdom Metazoa; phylum Chordata; class Hyperoartia; order Petromyzontiformes; family Petromyzontidae; genus Petromyzon; species Petromyzon marinus. The sequence continues at coordinate 383,492 of NW_027422661.1, forward strand.
TCAATGCCACACGTCCAATCAATGCCACACATTGTCCAATCAATGCCACATATTGTCCAATCAATGCCACATATTGTCCAATCAATGCCACATGTTGTCCAATCAATGCTACATATTGTCCAATCAATGCCACATGTTGTCCAATCAATGCCACATTGTCCAATCAATGCCACACGTCCAATCAATGCCACATGTTGTCCAATCAATGCCACACGTCCAATCAATGCCACACATTGTCCAATCAATGCCACATATTGTCCAATCAATGCCACATATTGTCCAATCAATGCCACATGTTGTCCAATCAATGCTACATATTGTCCAATCAATGCCACATGTTGTCCAATCAATGCCACACGTTGTCCAATCAATGCCACGTGTTGTCCAATCAATGCCACATATTGTCCAATCAATGCCACATGTTGTCCAATCAATGCCACATGTCCAATCAATGCCACATGTTGTCCAATCAATGCCACATATTGACCAATCAATGCCACATGTCCAATCAATGCCACATGATGTCCAATCAATGCCACATGTCCAATCAATGCCACATATTGTCCAATCAATGCCACGTGTTGTCCAATCAATGCCACGTGTTGTCCAATCAATGCCACATGTCCAATCATGCCACATGTCCAATTAATGCCACATGTTGTCCAATCAATGCCACGTGTTGTCCAATCAATGCCACGTGTTGTCCAATCAATGCCACATGTCCAATCAATGCCACATGTTGTCCAATCAATGCTACATATTGTCCAATCAATGCCACATGTCAAATCAATGCCACATGTTGTCCAATCAATGCCACATATTGTCCAATCAATGCCACATGTCCAATCAATGCCACATGTCCAATCAATGCCACATGTTGTCCAATCAATGCCACATGTTCAATCAATGCCACATGTTGTCCAATCAATGCCACATGTTGTCCAATCAATGCCACATGTTGTCCAATCAATGCCACATGTTGTCCAATCAATGCCACATATTGACCAATCAATGCCACATGTCCAATCAATGCCACATGATGTCCAATCAATGCCACATGATGTCCAATCAATGCCACATATTGTCCAATCAATGCCACATATTGTCCAATCAATGCCACATGATGTCCAATCAATGCCACATGATGTCCAATCAATGCCACGTGTTGTCCAATCAATGCCACATGTTGTCCAATCAATGCCACATGTTGTCCAATCAATGCCACATGTTGTCCAATCAATGCCACATGTCCAATCAATGCCACATGTTGTCCAATCAATGCCACATATTGACCAATCAATGCCACATGTCCAATCAATGCCACATGATGTCCAATCAATGCCACATGATGTCCAATCAATGCCACATATTGTCCAATCAATGCCACATATTGTCCAATCAATGCCACGTGTTGTCCAATCAATGCCACATGTTGTCCAATCAATGCCACATTGTCCAATCAATGCCACATGTCCAATCAATGCCACATGTCCAATCAATGCCACATGTTGTCCAATCAATGCCACATGTTGTCCAATCAATGCCACATGTCCAATCAATGCCACGTGTTGTCCAATCAATGCCACACGTCCAATCAATGCCACACATTGTCCAATCAATGCCACATATTGTCCAATCAATGCCACATATTGTCCAATCAATGCCACATGTTGTCCAATCAATGCTACATATTGTCCAATCAATGCCACATGTTGTCCAATCAATGCCACATTGTCCAATCAATGCCACACGTCCAATCAATGCCACATGTTGTCCAATCAATGCCACACGTCCAATCAATGCCACACATTGTCCAATCAATGCCACATATTGTCCAATCAATGCCACATATTGTCCAATCAATGCCACATGTTGTCCAATCAATGCTACATATTGTCCAATCAATGCCACATGTTGTCCAATCAATGCCACACGTTGTCCAATCAATGCCACGTGTTGTCCAATCAATGCCACATATTGTCCAATCAATGCCACATGTTGTCCAATCAATGCCACATGTCCAATCAATGCCACATGTTGTCCAATCAATGCCACATATTGACCAATCAATGCCACATGTCCAATCAATGCCACATGATGTCCAATCAATGCCACATGTCCAATCAATGCCACATATTGTCCAATCAATGCCACGTGTTGTCCAATCAATGCCACGTGTTGTCCAATCAATGCCACATGTTGTCCAATCATGCCACATGTCCAATTAATGCCACATATTGTCCAATCAATGCCACGTGTTGTCCAATCAATGCCACATGTCCAATCAATGCCACATGTTGTCCAATCAATGCTACATATTGTCCAATCAATGCCACATGTCAAATCAATGCCACATGTTGTCCAATCAATGCCACATATTGTCCAATCAATGCCACATGTCCAATCAATGCCACATGTCCAATCAATGCCACATGTTGTCCAATCAATGCCACATGTTGTCCAATCAATGCCACATGTTGTCCAATCAATGCCACATATTGTCCAATCAATGCCACATGTCCAATCAATGCCACATGTCCAATCAATGCCACATGTTGTCCAATCAATGCCACATGTTGTCCAATCAATGCCACATGTTGTCCAATCAATGCCACATGTTGTCCAATCAATGCCACATATTGACCAATCAATGCCACATGTCCAATCAATGCCACATGATGTCCAATCAATGCCACATGATGTCCAATCAATTTCACATATTGTTCAATCAATGCCACATATTGTCCAATCAATGCCACATGATGTCCAATCAATGCCACATGATGTCCAATCAATGCCACGTGTTGTCCAATCAATGCCACATATTGTCCAATCAATGCCACATGATGTCCAATCAATGCCACATGATGTCCAATCAATGCCACATATTGTCCAATCAATGCCACATGTTGTCCAATCAATGCCACATGTTGTCCAATCAATGCCACATGTTGTCCAATCAATGCCACGTGTTGTCCAATCAATGCCACGTGTTGTCCAATCAATGCCACATGTCCAATCAATGCCACGTGTTGTCCAATCAATGCCACACGTCCAATCAATGCCACACATTGTCCAATCAATGCCACATATTGTCCAATCAATGCCACATATTGTCCAATCAATGCCACATGTTGTCCAATCAATGCTACATATTGTCCAATCAATGCCACATGTTGTCCAATCAATGCCACATTGTCCAATCAATGCCACACGTCCAATCAATGCCACATGTTGTCCAATCAATGCCACACGTCCAATCAATGCCACACATTGTCCAATCAATGCCACATATTGTCCAATCAATGCCACATATTGTCCAATCAATGCCACATGTTGTCCAATCAATGCTACATATTGTCCAATCAATGCCACATGTTGTCCAATCAATGCCACACGTTGTCCAATCAATGCCACGTGTTGTCCAATCAATGCCACATATTGTCCAATCAATGCCACATGTTGTCCAATCAATGCCACATGTCCAATCAATGCCACATGTTGTCCAATCAATGCCACATATTGACCAATCAATGCCACATGTCCAATCAATGCCACATGATGTCCAATCAATGCCACATGTCCAATCAATGCCACATATTGTCCAATCAATGCCACGTGTTGTCCAATCAATGCCACGTGTTGTCCAATCAATGCCACATGTCCAATCATGCCACATGTCCAATTAATGCCACATGTTGTCCAATCAATGCCACGTGTTGTCCAATCAATGCCACGTGTTGTCCAATCAATGCCACATGTCCAATCAATGCCACATGTTGTCCAATCAATGCTACATATTGTCCAATCAATGCCACATGTCAAATCAATGCCACATGTTGTCCAATCAATGCCACATATTGTCCAATCAATGCCACATGTCCAATCAATGCCACATGTCCAATCAATGCCACATGTTGTCCAATCAATGCCACATGTTCAATCAATGCCACATGTTGTCCAATCAATGCCACATGTTGTCCAATCAATGCCACATGTTGTCCAATCAATGCCACATGTTGTCCAATCAATGCCACATATTGACCAATCAATGCCACATGTCCAATCAATGCCACATGATGTCCAATCAATGCCACATGATGTCCAATCAATGCCACATATTGTCCAATCAATGCCACATATTGTCCAATCAATGCCACATGATGTCCAATCAATGCCACATGATGTCCAATCAATGCCACGTGTTGTCCAATCAATGCCACATGTTGTCCAATCAATGCCACATGTTGTCCAATCAATGCCACATGTTGTCCAATCAATGCCACATGTCCAATCAATGCCACATGTTGTCCAATCAATGCCACATATTGACCAATCAATGCCACATGTCCAATCAATGCCACATGATGTCCAATCAATGCCACATGATGTCCAATCAATGCCACATATTGTCCAATCAATGCCACATATTGTCCAATCAATGCCACGTGTTGTCCAATCAATGCCACATGTTGTCCAATCAATGCCACATTGTCCAATCAATGCCACATGTCCAATCAATGCCACATGTCCAATCAATGCCACATGTTGTCCAATCAATGCCACATGTTGTCCAATCAATGCCACATGTCCAATCAATGCCACGTGTTGTCCAATCAATGCCACACGTCCAATCAATGCCACACATTGTCCAATCAATGCCACATATTGTCCAATCAATGCCACATATTGTCCAATCAATGCCACATGTTGTCCAATCAATGCTACATATTGTCCAATCAATGCCACATGTTGTCCAATCAATGCCACATTGTCCAATCAATGCCACACGTCCAATCAATGCCACATGTTGTCCAATCAATGCCACACGTCCAATCAATGCCACACATTGTCCAATCAATGCCACATATTGTCCAATCAATGCCACATATTGTCCAATCAATGCCACATGTTGTCCAATCAATGCTACATATTGTCCAATCAATGCCACATGTTGTCCAATCAATGCCACACGTTGTCCAATCAATGCCACGTGTTGTCCAATCAATGCCACATATTGTCCAATCAATGCCACATGTTGTCCAATCAATGCCACATGTCCAATCAATGCCACATGTTGTCCAATCAATGCCACATATTGACCAATCAATGCCACATGTCCAATCAATGCCACATGATGTCCAATCAATGCCACATGTCCAATCAATGCCACATATTGTCCAATCAATGCCACGTGTTGTCCAATCAATGCCACGTGTTGTCCAATCAATGCCACATGTTGTCCAATCATGCCACATGTCCAATTAATGCCACATATTGTCCAATCAATGCCACGTGTTGTCCAATCAATGCCACATGTCCAATCAATGCCACATGTTGTCCAATCAATGCTACATATTGTCCAATCAATGCCACATGTCAAATCAATGCCACATGTTGTCCAATCAATGCCACATATTGTCCAATCAATGCCACATGTCCAATCAATGCCACATGTCCAATCAATGCCACATGTTGTCCAATCAATGCCACATGTTGTCCAATCAATGCCACATGTTGTCCAATCAATGCCACATGATGTCCAATCAATGCCACATGTCCAATCAATGCCTATATTGTCCAATCAATGCCACATGTTGTCCAATCAATGCCACATGTCCAATCAATGCCACATGTTGTCCAATCAATGCCACATATTGACCAATCAATGCCACATGTCCAATCAATGCCACATGATGTCCAATCAATGCCACATGTCCAATCAATGCCACATATTGTCCAATCAATGCCACGTGTTGTCCAATCAATGCCACGTGTTGTCCAATCAATGCCACATGTTGTCCAATCATGCCACATGTCCAATTAATGCCACATATTGTCCAATCAATGCCACGTGTTGTCCAATCAATGCCACATGTCCAATCAATGCCACATGTTGTCCAATCAATGCTACATATTGTCCAATCAATGCCACATGTCAAATCAATGCCACATGTTGTCCAATCAATGCCACATATTGTCCAATCAATGCCACATGTCCAATCAATGCCACATGTCCAATCAATGCCACATGTTGTCCAATCAATGCCACATGTTGTCCAATCAATGCCACATGTTGTCCAATCAATGCCACATGATGTCCAATCAATGCCACATGTCCAATCAATGCCACATATTGTCCAATCAATGCCACATATTGTCCAATCAATGCCACATGTTGTCCAATCAATGCTACATATTGTCCAATCAATGCCACATGTTGTCCATTCAATGCCACACGTTGTCCAATCAATGCCACGTGTTGTCCAATCAATGCCACATATTGTCCAATCAATGCCACATGTTGTCCAATCAATGCCACATGTCCAATCAATGCCACATGTTGTCCAATCAATGCCACATATTGACCAATCAATGCCACATGTCCAATCAATGCCACATGATGTCCAATCAATGCCACATGTCCAATCAATGCCACATTGTCCAATCAATGCCACGTGTTGTCCAATCAATGCCACGTGTTGTCCAATCAATGCCACATGTCCAATCAATGCCACATGTTGTCCAATCAATGCTACATATTGTCCAATCAATGCCACATGTCAAATCAATGCCACATGTTGTCCAATCAATGCCACATATTGTCCAATCAATGCCACATGTCCAATCAATGCCACATGTCCAATCAATGCCACATGTTGTCCAATCAATGCCACATGTTGTCCAATCAATGCCACATGTTGTCCAATCAATGCCACATGTTGTCCAATGAATGCCACATGTTGTCCAATCAATGCCACATGTTGTCCAATCAATGCCACATGTTGTCCAATCAATGCCACATATTGACCAATCAATGCCACATGTCCAATCAATGCCACATGATGTCCAATCAATGCCACATGATGTCCAATCAATGCCACATATTGTCCAATCAATGCCACATATTGTCCAATCAATGCCACATGATGTCCAATCAATGCCACATGATGTCCAATCAATGCCACGTGTTGTCCAATCAATGCCACATATTGTCCAATCAATGCCACATGATGTCCAATCAATGCCACATGATGTCCAATCAATGCCACATATTGTCCAATCAATGCCACATGTTGTCCAATCAATGCCACATGTTGTCCAATCAATGCCAGATGTTGTCCAATCAATGCCACATGTCCAATCAATGCCACATGTTGTCCAATCAATGCCACATATTGACCAATCAATGCCACATGTCCAATCAATGCCACATGATGTCCAATCAATGCCACATGATGTCCAATCAATGCCACATATTGTCCAATCAATGCCACATATTGTCCAATCAATGCCACGTGTTGTCCAATCAATGCCACATGTTGTCCAATCAATGCCACATTGTCCAATCAATGCCACATGTCCAATCAATGCCACATGTCCAATCAATGCCACATGTTGTCCAATCAATGCCACATGTTGTCCAATCAATGCCACATGTTGTCCAATCAATGCCACATATTGACCAATCAATGCCACATGATGTCCAATCAATGCCACATGATGTCCAATCAATGCCACATGATGTCCAATCAATGCCACATATTGTCCAATCAATGCCACATATTGTCCAATCAATGCCACATGATGTCCAATCAATGCCACATGATGTCCAATCAATGCCACGTGTTGTCCAATCAATGCCACATATTGTCCAATCAATGCCACATGATGTCCAATCAATGCCACATGATGTCCAATCAATGCCACATATTGTCCAATCAATGCCACATGTTGTCCAATCAATGCCACATGTTGTCCAATCAATGCCACATGTTGTCCAATCAATGCCACATGTCCAATCAATGCCACATGTTGTCCAATCAATGCCACATACTGACCAATCAATGCCACATGTCCAATCAATGTCACATGATGTCCAATCAATGCCACATGATGTCCAATCAATGCCACATATTGTCCAATCAATGCCACATATTGTCCAATCAATGCCACGTGTTGTCCAATCAATGCCACATGTTGTCCAATCAATGCCACATTGTCCAATCAATGCCACATGTCCAATCAATGCCACATGTCCAATCAATGCCACATGTTGTCCAATCAATGCCACATGTCCAATTAATGCCACATGTTGTCCAATAAATGCCACATGTTGTCCAATCAATGCCACATGTTGTACAATCAATGCCACATGTTGTCCAATCAATGCCACATGTTGTCCAATCAATGCCACATGTTGTCCAATCAATGCCACATGTTGTCCAATCAATGCCACATGTCCAATCAATGCCACATGTTGTCCAATCAATGCCACATATTGACCAATCAATGCCACATGTCCAATCAATGCCACATGATGTCCAATCAATGCCACATGATGTCCAATCAATGCCACATATTGTCCAATCAATGCCACATATTGTCCAATCAATGCCACATTGTCCAATCAATGCCACATGTTGTCCAATCAATGCCACATTGTCCAATCAATGCCACACGTCCAATCAATGCCACATGTCCAATCAATGCCACATGTCCAATCAATGCCACATGTTGTCCAATCAATGCTACATATTGTCCAATCAATGCCACATGTCCAATCAATGCCACATGTCCAATCACTGCCACATGTCCAATCAATGCCACATATTGTCCAATCAATGCCACGTCCAATCAATGCCACACGTCCAATCAATGCCACACGTCCAATCAATGCCACATGTTGTCCAATCAATGCCACATGTCCAATCAATGCCACACGTTGCACACGAACTCAGATCCCGTGACGAGAGCCACTCGGCACCGAAAAGAGGAGAAGCCCTGGAGGAGACCTCCCGTCATCGTCAAAACTCCCTCCTCGTCGTCGTCGTCGCCAGCTCTGTCCTCTTCGCGATGAGGTTGCTGCTGCTGCTGGTGTTGGCCGTCGCCCTGTTGCTCCGCGGCTCTGTGGGGTCGCGCGAGGCCACGGCGCCGCGCCTCTCCTACAGGAGCCGGAGAGGTGCAGAGTGTGCGCATGTGTGTATGTATGTGTGGTGTGTGTATGTAGTGTGTGTGTGTATGTGTGGTGTGTGTATGTAGTGTATGTGTAGTGTGTGTATGTAGTGTGTGGTGTGTATGTGTGTGTATGTATGTGTGGTGTGTGTATGTAGTGTGTGTGTGGTGTGTATGTGTGTGTATGTAGTGTGTGTAATGTGTATGTGTGTTCGTGTGTAGTGTGTGTGTATGTGTGTTCGTGTGTGTGTGTAGTGTGTGTGTATGTGTGTGTATGCATGTGTGTATGTGTGGTGTGTAGTGTATGTGTGTGTGTATGTAATAGCTGCTCAGTCAGAGGAGGAGTTGGAGACGCTGCTGCTGAGACTGGAGCGTGCCACTAAGAGGTGGGGCCTTACCATCAGCCCCACCAAAACTAAGCACCTGCCTGGGTATTTTGTACCATCGGACACTCCACCCCCACAACTCCCAATCGGTGATGGGGCGGTTGTGGAGAAAGTGGAGAGTTTCCCATACCTGGGCAGTGTGCTTATGACTGGCTCCAGTTTAACAGCAGAGGTCTCACTCCGAATCAGTCGAGCGGCAATATCTTTTCATCGGTTGCGTAACGCTGTGTGGAAGCTACCTGGTCTGTCGCTCCGCACTAAGCTTCAGGTCTTCTCGGCCACGGTCATTCCCTCCCTTCTCTACGCTTGCGAAACGTGGACCCCCCTAATGGAACATCTTCGCCGGTTAGAAACATTTAGGCTGGCCTGCCTACGATCCATCCTGGGTTTAACCAGACTGGATTGTGTGAGGAGCTCACAAATCCTTGAAAGATCTGGGCAGGGTCCCATCGGTGAGCTCCTCCGGCAGGCAAGGCTGCGATGGCTGGGTCATGTAGCCCGCATGCCCAGCCACCGCATGCCGAAACAGCTTTTGTTTGGCCGGATTGAGGGGACTAAGCGGGCGCGGCACGGGCTAGAGAAGAGATGGAGTGATGTGGTACAGGAGGACGTGGAGCTGAGTGGACTTGCCGATGACTGGTACCAGCGGTGTCAAGATCGGCCTCTGTGGAGGAGGCTCGTGAAGGATGCTACTGGGCAGTTGGAGGCAGTCGCCCTCCAACAACAACGGAGGACGGAGGAGCGACGCTCAGAACAACGAGCGAAGCGCCGGGTGACTAAAGCACAGCAGGTTGGCACAGTAGGGGGCACAGGTGGTGCATCAGTCAGTCATCTCAGTCAGTCGACCCGTGGCACCTGGGTCTGCCCCGTGATCTCCTGCCAGCGGGTGTTCGACACTTCACGTGGCCTCAGGGTGCACATAGCCTGGCACAAGCGTCGTGGTGACGTCACCGCCACTTAGTGGCGAATGGCGGTTGTATGTATGTATGCCTGGGTATTTTGTACCATCGGACACTCCACCCCCACAACTCCAAATCGGTGATGGGGCGGTTGTGGAGAGAGTGGAGAGTTTCCCATACCTGGGCAGTGTGCTTATGACTGGCTCCAGTTTAACAGCAGAGGTCTCACTCCGAATCAGTCGAGCGGCAATATCTTTTCATCGGTTGCGTAACGCTGTGTGGAAGCTACCTGGTCTGTCGCTCCGCACTAAGCTTCAGGTCTTCTCGGCCACGGTCATTCCCTCCCTTCTCTACGCTTGCGAAACGTGGACCCCCCTAATGGAACATCTTCGCCGGTTAGAAACATTTAGGCTGGCCTGCCTACGATCCATCCTGGGTTTAACCAGACTGGATTGTGTGAGGAGCTCACAAATCCATGAAAGATCTGGGCAGGGTTTCCATCGGTGAGCTCCTCCGGCAGGCAAGGCTGCGATGGCTGGGTCATGTAGCCCGCATGCCCAGCCACCGCATGCCGAAACAGCTTTTGTTTGGCCGGATTGAGGGGGCTAAGCGGCCGCGGCACGGGCTAGAGAAGAGATGGAGTGATGTGGTACAGGAGGACGTGGATCTGAGTGGACTTGCCAATGACTGGTACCAGCGGTGTCAAGATCGGCCTCTGTGGAGGAGGCTCGTGAAGGATGGTACTGGGCAGTTGGAGGCAGTCGCCCCCCAACAACAACGGAGGACGGAGGGGCGACGCTCAGAACAACGAGCGGAGCGCCGGGTGGCTAAAGCACAGCAGGTTGGCACAGTAGGGGGCACAGGTGGTGCATCAGCCAGTCATCTCAGTCAGTCGACCCGTGGCACCTGGGTCTGTCCCGTGACCTCCTGCCAGCGGGCATTCGACACTTCACGTGGCCTCAGGGTGCACATAGCCTGGCACAAGCGTCGTGGTGACGTCACCGCCACTTAGTGGTGAATGGCGGTTGTTGTTGTATGTATGTATGCCTGGTTATTTTGTACCATCGGACACTCCACCCCCACAACTCCCAAACGGTGATGGGGCAGTTGTGGAGAGAGTGGAGAGTTTCCCATACCTGGGCAGTGTGCTTATGACTGGCTCCGGTTTAACAGCAGAGGTTTCACTCCGAATCAGTCGAGCGGCAATATATTTTCATCGGTTGCATAACGCTGTCTGGAAGCTACCTGGTTTGTCGCTCCGCACTAAGCTTCAGGTCTTCTCGGCCATGGTCATTCCCTCCCTTCTCTACGCTTGCGAAACGTGGACCCCCCTAATGGAACATCTTCGCCGGTTAGAAACATTTAGGCTGGCCTGCCTACGATCCATCCTGGGTTTAACCAGACTGGATTGTGTGAGGAGCTCACAAATCCTTGAAAGATCTGGGCAGGGTCCCATCGGTGAGCTCCTCCGGCAGGCAAGGCTGTGATGGCTGGGTCATGTAGCCCGCATGCCCAGCCACCGCATGCCGAAACAGCTTTTGTTTGGCCGGATCGAGGGGGCTAAGCGGGCGCGGCACGGGCTAGAGAAGAGATGGAGTGATGTGGTACAGGAGGACGTGGAGCTGAGTGGACTTGCCGATGACTGGTACCAGCGGTGTCCAGATCGGCCTCTGTGGAGGAGGCTCGTGAAGGATGCTACTGGGCAGTTGGAGACAGTCGCCCTCCAACAACAACGGAGGGCGGAGGAGCGACGCTCATAACAACGAGCGGAGCGCCGGGTGGCTAAAGCACAGCAGGTTGGCACAGTAGGGGGCACAGGTGGTGCATCAGCCAGTCATCTCAGTCAGTCGACCCGTGGCACCTGGGTCTGCCCCGTGACCTCCTGCCAGCGGGTGTTCGACACTTCACGTGGCCTCAGGGTGCACATAGCCTGGCACAAGCGTCGTGGTGACGTCACCGCCACTTAGTGGCGAATGGCGGTTGTTGTTGTATGTATGTATGCCTGGTTATTTTGTACCATCGGACACTCTACCCCCACAACTCCCAAACGGTGATGGGGCAGTTGTGGAGAGAGTGGAGAGTTTCCCATACCTGGGCAGTGTGCTTATGACTGGCTCCGGTTTAACAGCAGAGGTTTCACTCCGAATCAGTCGAGCGGCAATATATTTTCATCGGTTGCGTAACGCTGTGTGGAAGCTACCTGGTTTGTCGCTCCGCACTAAGCTTCAGGTCTTCTTGGCCATGGTCATTCCCTCCCTTCTCTACGCTTGCGAAACGTGGACCCCCCTAATGGAACATCTTCGCCGGTTAGAAACATTTAGGCTGGCCTGCCTACGATCCATCCTGGGTTTAACCAGACTGGATTGTGTGAGGAGCTCACAAATCCTTGAAAGATCTGGGCAGGGTCCCATCGGTGAGCTCCTCCGGCAGGCAAGGCTGCGATGGCTGGGTCATGTAGCCCGCATGCCCAGCCACCGCATGCCGAAACAGCTTTTGTTTGGCCGGATCGAGGGGGCTAAGCGGGCGCGGCACGGGCTAGAGAAGAGATGGAGTGATGTGGTACAGGAGGACGTGGAGCTGAGTTGACTTGCCGATGACTGGTACCAGCGGTGTCCAGATCGGCCTCTGTGGAGGAGGCTCGTGAAGGATGCTACTGGGCAGTTGGAGACAGTCGCCCTCCAACAACAACGGAGGGTGGAGGAGCGACGCTCAGATCAACGAGCGGAGCGCCGGGTGGCTAAAGCACAGCAGGTTGGCACAGTAGGGGGCACAGGTGGTGCATCAGCCAGTCATCTCAGTCAGTCGACCCGTGGCACCTGGGTCTGCCCCGTGACCTCCTGCCAGCGGGCGTTCAACACTTCACGTGGCCTCAGGGTGCACATAGCCTGGCACAAGCGTCGTGGTGACGTCACCGTCACTTAGTGGTGAATGGCGGTTGTTGTTGTTGTCCCCTCTCATGCCTCTTCATCTTGCACCGCGACAATCCACGTGGGTCTGTCTCCCAGCCCCCCCACCAGGTTCCGAGAGCTGCTGATGCCTGAGGCTTTTTTGGGCATACTGAAGAAGCTTCGGTGTTGATATACGAGGCCTGGAGCCAAATCAAGAAAGTTGTTTTTAATTCTTAATGTTCAACGTTAATGCCTGGTGACTGGAATCACCGTAAACAAATAATTTATTTAGTTTATTTAGTTCACTGTTCATGTAGGGAGTTGGGGACAACCGCAAATGTCCGAGTTCACCCTTCGCGGAATATTGTGGATAATAAAACAAAGACTCCTGTCTGTTTGACCACGTTAACAACAGCATAAACATCGCCACCACCAGGGCAATGGTTCACCACGTAGCCACATTATAGGCCGTTGGGTACAAGTGCGGTTCAGCCAAGATCTATGAATGCCGGTGAGGCGTTATGGTGGGTGCAATGCCCGGCCAGTGACCTTTGGCTCGCCAGCGCCGATGTCCGCATCCCGTGCCAGGTTGTAATTTTAAGGCCGAGTTGACCCAAAGGAGGCCCGGAACTGTGAGATATCACTACCCAGAGAAGTTGGCCGTGACCTAGAGGTCAAAGTTGGTAGGGCATTGAGGTGGGGGACCAATACAGCACCCCTCCCTATTGCTATTACGAAAGATAAAGACAAAGATCCCCCGTGTAGCCTTAGCAGACTTGGGGCAAGTGCTGTTAGCGAGCACCTTTTTTGAAGGCCAGAACGCGGTGGGTGGTCAGCGCCCCATCCCAGGGGGCAATGTTCCACACTGCACCAGGTACTCATTTGAGGACGAGTCGACCTAGGAGAGGCCCTGGACGGGTTCAGATAATCGTCAGTGGTTTTGGCCGTGAACGGGCATCGTAATCTGGCCGCTGGTTCCTGGCGCACCATCGTGCTAACCGCTCCACCACCGCCACCGGTGGTGGCGTCATCAACTGCAACAAACGCCTCGAGTCTTCACGGCTACAGCTGCTTCGTGGAGTTTGCTCTTGTTGCCTGCGTTGCCGTCATCCTTGCCGTGTCCCCACACGTGGGCCGGCAGCGTCCGTAAATAAAATCGTAAAGGGGCAAGGGTCGGTTTCCGCCGTGTGGAAAAAAAAGGTTGACGTTCGGCTCAAAGCATTAAGATTCTCTTGGAACAAAGTTTTTTCCATAAGCAATCCCTGGGCTGGTTTCTAACTTGACCAGAGTCTCATGCAGCAGTGTATGGCCTGTCTTTAAAAACAGAACTTACACTGGTCCAAAGTTTGTCGCCTAAACTGCAAACTCTACTGGAAAATGTTGGTCCAGAATGCACATAGACTGTGGGAGTGGAATGCTGTTGTAATTTCATGTTGAGAGACTCTTGCTTGTTCATGATTTCATTACTGAACGGAGCACTTGGGTGGGGGGCACTGGTGGGGCCACTGGTGGGGCACAAGGAGGGGGTGCATGAGGGGGACATGAGTAACCCTGAAATGATGCACGCCATATTTACATTCAGTAGCTGTGGAGGTGGTCTCTGTGCGTGGTCGAAATTGTTTTTGAGTGTACCGTATAGGATTGCTGCCTTGGTGTTGGTGAAATTCGCAATTGTTTGTTGTGCTGATGATGAACTTGGTTGTTGTTATAATCGTGGTCATGCCACTGCTGACGCTGATGCTGATGGATGCTTCTGAGGTTAATGGGAATGATGCCGGTGGTGGTGGTCGTCTTGGTGGTTTGGTGAGGATGATAATTCTGCTGCTGCTGCTGCTGGCGAGACTGATGTTTGAACCCCCAGGGGACTGCGAGGTGTCCACGTGGGGGCCATGGTCCACGTGTGAAAGGGAGGGGAGGATGTGCAGCTTCATGTGGGGGGCCCAGGAGAGGAGGCGCAGTGTGAAGAAGAGTGCCCCCACTGCCCCCCATGGGCAGCGCTGCCCGCCACTCCGGCAGGCTCGGCGCTGCCGCGTGCAGCCCCGGTTTGCCCCGGGGATGGTGAGGATCTTTGATCTATCATCATCGTCATCCTCGTCATCGTAATCGATGACGCTGCCCGCATTGGATGCAATTGTAATCGTTGATACGATCGGTAGATTCCCATCGTTGTCACCATCGTTGCGTTTCCATTCATCACAGCTGATATTACGTGACCGGTGCATTAACACATGTGTCCTCAACGGCGCTTCGTGAACAATAATCGTCAATGCAATTATACATTGCGACAGCATGCTGTATTGGGTTGTGTATCGTTCTGCTTGCGAAATTGCAATAATATTTAGCGTTTATCACGAACACGTTGGCCATTACCAACATTGATACATTTTTTTACGTGTAATCCGAGTGCAACGTTACCGCATCGGTTCCATCAATAACTTTCACACATCCACATTAATATCAACCACACCGTGCACTCTCATCATTCGGGGTTGTCATTAGAGATGTCCGAATTCAACCACGCCTCGACATGCGCTTCGCCGCGTGTTTAAGTTGCAAGCTGATGAAGTTCAACCAGGCGAGCGCTCGGGACACCGGGCGAGGTGACCTATGGCCCCGAAACGAAGACGGTGAAAACCAAGCAGAGAAATTATGTAAAAATAGCAAACGGAAACTAAAATAAGGCCTACGAACCATAGAAAGTATTGCTCGAACATAAATCGACGTTAAATCGAAGCTAAATATTTAAATCCCCTGCAGCTCTGAACAGATTCAGCACCGAGACTAACCCCCTGATACAAGTTACAAAATTACGTCTTGTAAAAACGAACATAAATCGACGTTAAATCGAAGATAAATATTAATATTCCCTGCAGCTCCGACAAATTCAGCACTGAGACGAACCCCCTGATACAAGTTACAAAATTACGTCTTGTAAAAACGAACAAATCGACATTAAATCGAAGCTAAATATTAAATCCCCTGCAGCTCTGAACAGATTCAGCACCGAGACTAACCCCCTGATACAAGTTACAAAATTTCGTCTTGTAAAAACGAACAAATCGACGTTAAATCGAAGCTAAATATTAATATCCCCTGCAGCTCTGAACAGATTCAGCACTGAGACTAACCCCCTGATACAAGTTACAAAATAACGTCTCGTAAAAACAAATATAGGCTCCACCCATAGCACTCTCACGCGAACAAACAGATTCTGTTGAGGATTTGCATCGCGCCCCTTTCAAGGGCATGTGCCATGAGTATCGGTGTGTAAACCAACACGTGCACAAAGACGCGTCAGTGATGTCAATACGTCAAATGCCGTCGTGCCGTGTGCACGTTGCAGAGCTGGGTCTGCTGAGGCAGAACGTTTGGAGCAGAAGAGGAGGCGACCGTTTCACGGTGACGAGGACATTCGAGGTCGAGCCCTGACATCAACCCGCGACTGTGCGTCACCAACAGCCACAACAACAACCACCACCACCTGCACCACCACCTGCACCACCACAATGACCAGCAACGCCAAACTGACGAGCGGCAGCAGTATACCTACAACAACAACAACCGCCACCACCTGCACCACCACCACAATGACCAGCAACGCCAAACTGACGAGCGGCAGCAGTATACCAACAACAACAACAACCACCACCACCTGCACCACCACCACAATGACCAGCAACGCCAAACTGACCAGCGGCAGCAGTATACCAACAACAACAACAACCACCAACACCTGCACCACCACCACAATGACCAGCAACGCCAAACTGACCAGCGGCAGCAGTATACCAACAACAACAACAACCACCAACACCTGCACCACCACCACAATGACCAGCAACGCCAAACTGACGAGCGGCAGCAGTATATCAACAACAACAACCACCATTCGCCGCTAAGTGGCAGTGATGTCACGACGACGCTTGTGCCAGGCTGGGCTGTACAGTGAGGGAAAAAAAGTATTTGATCCCCTGCTGATTTTGTACGTTTGCCCACTGACAAAGAAATGATCAGTCTATCATTTTAATGGTAGGTTTATTTGAACAGTGAGAGACAGAATAACAACAAAATCCAGAAAAACGCATGTCAAAAATGTTATAAATTGATTTGCATTTTAATAAGGGAAATAAGTATTTGACCCCTCTGCAAACATGACTTAGTACTTGGTGACAAAACCCTTGTTGGCAATCGCAGAGGTCAGACGTTTCTTGTAGTTGGCCACCAGGTTTGCACACATCTCAGGAGGGATTTTGTCCCACTCCTTTTTGCAGATATTCTCCATGTCATTAAGGTTTTGAGGCTGATGTTTGGCAACTCGAACTTTCAGCTCCCTCCATAGATTTTCTATGGGATTAAGGTCTGGAGACTGGCTAGGCCACTCCCGGACCTTAATGTGTTTTCTTGGGGACTATGGTCCCAGCTGCCTTGAGATCATTGATAAGATCCTCCCGTGTAGTTCTGGGCTGATTCCTCACTGTTCTCATGGATCATTGCAACTCCACGAGGTGAGATCTTACATGGAGCCCCAGGCCGAGGGCGATTGACATTTATGTTGTGTTTCTTCCATTTGCGACTAATCGCACCAACTGTTGTCACCTCACCAAGCTGCTTGGCAATGGTCTTGTAGCCCATTCCAGCCTTGTGTAGGTCTACAATCTTGTCCCTGACATCCTTGGAGAGCGCTTTGGTCTTGGCCATGGTGGAGAGTTTGGAATCTGATTGATTGCTTCTGTGGACAGGTGTCTTTTATACAGGTAACAAGCTGAGATTCGGAGCACTCCCTTTAAGAGTGTGCTCCTAATCTCGTTACTGGTAACATTCATGGTGTGAGACGTATTCCCTAAGGATTTTTAAGACGGGGAGATATTTATATGGGGAGCTGGGGGGGGGGGGGGGGGGCAATCGTGACGCTAGCACGTTGATGTTAGAGGTTTGATATATATTTGTGTGTACACTTATTTGTTAATGGTTTCATAATAATTAAATTGTTATTGGCAATTTGCAGTGTTAATATTGTTAAACTCACCTTTTGCCCGTCCAAGGACAGGTGTATTGCAGTAA
Organism: Petromyzon marinus; assembly: GCF_048934315.1. Lineage (NCBI taxonomy): Eukaryota > Metazoa > Chordata > Hyperoartia > Petromyzontiformes > Petromyzontidae > Petromyzon > Petromyzon marinus. The sequence continues at coordinate 401,681 of NW_027422661.1, forward strand.
ATCTGAAACATTCAAGCGAAAGGCAGATCGCGGCGTCTTATTAATTGCATCAATTCGTGTGCAATTTGTGAGGCCGCGGTGACACAGACCTGTTTCACGTCAAGGTTATAATCCCTTGTTTATCGTGACGACCTTTTTACTTTGATGTCTCAACAACAGTGTTACGCAGATCGCGTGACGTGATGAGGGTTCTGCCTTTGTAGTGAGGGTTGTAAGTTGACGCTGAGGAGGGATGAGGCGTCTCCCCCCCCCCCCCCCCCCCCCCCCATGTGGAGTGACTTCACCTGCTCGTGACTTTACCTATCCACGTGACTTTAATGAGAGACCCAACAAAGTCGTCGATGCCACCGTCGTCACCAAAGTTTTAAATCGACATTTATCGTCGGTATGTTTGGCTGCCACAATTGAGGCCTATATGCTTATTGGTTGCTTACAGTTCGGGATGAACTTTCATCTTAAGGCCTCGATCTGCTCGGCAATGTATCGTCACATTCCCGAACACAGCACGAGGTTGAGTTTCCTTACTGCGCCAACTAATCGCTCGGATGTGGACAAAGCAGTCGCAGGTGGTGACTATGACGAAGTAGCGTGATTTTTGAGAGCAATTCAATTGCAAGATTGATCTCCGATATGTGTGTGTGTGTGGGACCCGAGTTTATGTTTGAGTCTCTAAGGCAGGGGTGGGGAACGTTCGGCCCGTGGGCCGTATGAGGCCCGCAAAATAATTTGGGTCTGGCCCTGCCAAGGCAACCCCGGTCGGGACTCGAAATTAAATAAATCTAGGAGCAAACCTGGAAAAGCAGTTGCGAGTAGCAGCAACATCAATACCAACTAACATCATCACACGCCTCACCAAAGAGAAGCAGTTCCAGCCATAGCATTAGGGGCGAGTTAATAAAATGTTTGACCAAATATAACGGGCAAATTTGTAAGTGGATGATTTTGTATGGCCCGCGAATGATGTTATATAAATATCCAAATGGCCCTTGGCAGAAAAAAGGTTCCCCACCCCTGCTCTAAGGCTTCCAGTGATTTATTTTCAACCGACATTGCTTCAAGGAAGGCAAGAGGGCAGCTTTACAAGAGGCACTTAGCATAACAAGCTGCAACCATAACCTGCTATACCAGCTGGGTTGTGGCGAGTGTTGTCATGGTGTCATTGTGCATGGTACGATACCAGTTCTCGCTATTAGGTACGACGATTGTCGCGATATATGAACGTTCCGTCACGGGAGACTATCAGAAACCACAGACTCGGTATTCATATCCGTTATTAACCTATTAATGTTCGGTTTTGCACGACTGCTACAGACGTCAAAAAAACTTTACCATCAAAATATACGAAATGTATAAACACTTGAACACGTGGTAGTAGTAGGAAGCTTTTGCGACCAATTTTATCCATGAGGGGGTTTTTTGGGGGGGGTTAGATCACTTAAATATGTCGTTAAACCCGCCACCACCCGACAGCCAATGAGGAAGGTTTGTCACGTGAACAAGACGTGCCAATTCGTTACGAGTGCAGCACGACACCGGTTGTGTGTTGGGGAGCCAAATCTGGCTGTCGCCTGACGATGCCGGCTGTAATTACTGGTGAAACAGCGTCCTCAAATAGTAAATGTTATGGATTTACCCTCAAACACACCGGTGTGCTGTACTATTAAAGAATTGGCCACGTTCTAATTACCCTCAAACACACCGGTGTGCTTTACTAGTAAAGAATTGGCCACGTTCTAATTACCCTCAAACACACTGGTGTGCTGTACTAGTAAAGAATTGGCCACGTTCTAATCACACTCAAACACACCGGTGTGCTGTACTAGTAAAGAATTGGCCACGTTCTATTTACCCTCAAACACACCGGTGTGCTGTACTAGTGTTGAGGTGCAACTGACGACATGGTTCTTTAGTAGGAGCTGATGTCAAGGTTTATTAAGTGCTACTGCCGGTAACTTATTAAAGGCTTATGCCCAACAGGTAACAACCCTAACATCTCCCCAGGGGAAAGGGTACTGGGATGTCCCTAGCTCCACCCAGGCTATACGTGATCTCCCCCCCCAGCACCGACCGAGAGATCACCCAACTCGGTCAGCCGGGTGAAGTATCACACTCGCCTGGTGCTGATTCCCCCTACCCGGGATCCCGACTCCCCAACTCTCTCTGTTCCTGGCCCTTCGCGACGACCCCCTCTACGTCACGCGTTCCCCCTTATATATCCCCCGTAACTTCTGACGTCATCCCTTTTTACCCCCCCCCCCCCCCGTGAAAAAAACCCAGCCGAACCGTCTGCAACAATTATGCGAGAGGAGTCCATTTGGCGGGAAGCCACCCTTACCAGAAACCCCAAGGACGCATGCGTATAGAGACAACCCCGGCTGCTAGCAGAACACAACACTAGGGCAGCACGGGATCAGAAAAGTCTGGACAGTCACCACCCGGCAACGTAAGTGGCGACAAGGCAGGGGATCGAAGTAGACGACTCCGCGGGCCGTCAGTGTATGCGCACGCCCCATGAGCGCGTGCCCGCCGCCGGCGGCCTGCTCCCCGTGTGGTGTCGGCCGCCTGAGGCGACGGTGCGCCGGCCAAAGCCGAGCCCGCCGGCACGTGGCCGAGCTAAGGTGTCACCGGCGGCACCACTGGCAGGGGCTCCGCTGGCGCCTCTAACGGCGGCCCACTGCTCCCTGTGGCGTCGGTGTCCGGACCGGGCGGTGGCCTGGAGGGAGGCAGGGTCGCCGCCGGGACACCCCCCGGACGGCCCGCTGTTGGCGGCGTCACTGTCGGTGGCTCTGCGGGCATACACAAGGGCAGGGCATCGCTCGCATTTCCACGACCCCCGCGGCCCGGCTCGTCGGACGCAGCAATCGCCGACCGCTCCAAAAATGGGGATGAATCAGGGAGCCCCGGCGGCACCACCCGCTTGAGCCGCGACGGGTGCACGGTCCAGTGACGACGGCCCCACCGGATGCGGACACATTGCGGACAGCGGACCTCCACGACCTCGACAGGGCCCTGCCATGGGCGATGTAATTTAGGAGACGTACCCACCGGCACTTGGGGGCAGTGCAGCCACGCCAACTGGCCCTTTTCCCACGGGCGGCCGACAGCCTGGTGTTTGGGCAGACGCTCGGAGGCCGCCTATCGGCTGGCCGAATTATCTAACGCCGCCAACCGCGCCTCGCGCAGCCGATCGAGCGCAATCCGCATCTGGATGGGAACAGGCTAACCCTTTTTGGCAGGCCCGAGGTCCAGTTGGATGTGCATCAGGGGTTCGGGTTCTCTTCCATACATGAGGTAAAATGGTGAGAACCCCGTCGAGGCATGAGGAGCTAACCTGTACGTGGCCAGCACCCCCAGGATGAACAGGTCCCAGTCCAATTCGGACGTGCTCACATGATGACACAGCATGGACGTGAGCGTGCGGTTTAATCGCTCTACCATCCCGTCGGACTGGGGGTGGTAGGGCGAGGTGTGGACCTTCTTCGTCCCAAGGAGGTCACAGACCTTCTTGAGCAAACGGGAAGAAAAATTCCGCCCCTGATCCGCCAAGAGCTGTTCTGGCGCCCCTTTGTCAAGGACGTACCCCTGAACAACGCCTCAGTGATGGACGAGGCCGATTGGTCCACCAGAGGCCACGCCATAGGCCAACGTGTGAGATACTCCACGCCCACCAAGAGGTACCTATGGCCCCGATGGGATGCAGGGAATGGCCCCAGAATGTCGAGTGCCACGAGCTCATTGACACGAGAAACCCGGATGGACTGCAGCGGCGCCCGATCCTGACCAACAGGGGCCTTCCTCCGCGCACAGTCGTGGCAACCTTTCAAAAACAGAGCCACATCATCCTCCACACCCGGCCAATAGTAATTCCATTTAAGGGTCAACAAGGTCGTATGGTAGCCGAAGTGCATAAGTTTTTCATGAATAACCCAGGTCAATTTTCCTCGTAAGCCAATGGGCACCACCACACAATAGCATTCCAACTGGGCATCCCAACACATGAGGAGGCCGTCATGTACTACGATCACCGGGGCCGCCGACGGAACCGAGCTACGGGCCTTTGACCCAACCCGGCGTCGCAGCCTCAGCAGAGAGGAATCCTCCATCTGCAACTTGGACCATACCTCCCGGGGGAGTCCCAGGCCAAAATCAACAGGCAATGCAATGCCACACCCGGAGGGGGTGCCGCTTCGGGCCGATGCGACCAACTGGGCCGCAGTGTTCACTGGGGCCTTACAGCGGCTGGAACCCAGGGCACAAGCGCACCCGCTGTCCGGGGGCAGCCTGGAAAGGCCGTCCGCATTCCCATGCCGAGTCCCCTTCCTGTGGATGACATCGAAGGGGTACTCCTGGAGCGCCTCGAGCCAGCGGGACAGCTGACCCGAGGGCTGGTCAATTCACAGGGAATACTGCAGGGCTGCATGGTCAGTCCGGACGGTGAACCGGCGACCATACAAATACGGCCGGTACAGCTGGACAAAAAAAACAAAAGCCAGCAGCTCCCTCCTGGTGACGCAGTACCGCTGCTCAGTGGGAGACAATAGGCCACCACCTGTTCCACCCCATCGATCACCTGGGCCAAGACGGCTCCAATGCCCGTGTCACTGGCGTCGGTGTCGAGAAGGGTTTAGAGAAATCGGGATACCCCAAGGGCGGCGCATCCGCCAGGGCCGTGCGAAGCGCCACAAAGGCGTTTTCCTCCTCCATCCCCCAGCGAAATTTTGTACCTTTGGCCGAGAGGGCGTGCAGTGGCTTCGCAATAGTCGCAAAATCGCGAACGAAACCGACGATAGTATGATGCGAAGCCGGTTCCGGCGTCGCGCCAACAATGGCGGCCGGTTCCTGCATCGCAGCGACAATGGCGGCTGGATCCGGCGGCGCATAAAAAATGGCGCCCGATTGCCGCGGCACACCCGGCAGCGCGTTGGCGGGAATTATGGTTTTGGCAGGATTCGCGATGTCGGCGATCCCGCGGTTTTGGCAAAAATCACCGCCCGCCGAGTGTACGCGGTCCCCCACCTCTGCCAAAGCGACGGCGAGCTGCGCCATCGTGAGCTGCAGCGTCTCCAGCCTGGCCGCGATGGCGCACCACTCGTCCGACGGCGGCGCGGCAGCTCCCCCGACCGCCGCCTCTTCTGGCCCCGACTGGACCATCTCCACGGGGAACATCACCGGGCCCCCGGTCTCCGGGATCATCGCCAGCTCGCCGACGTCCTTGTCGCCCTGGTGCACCCTAGGCGTAGTCTTTCGTTTCGCGCCGGATCTAGGCATTGCGGCGCGGAACGAAACCACTTCTGGCACCAGTTGTTGAGGTGCAATTGACGACACGGACACGGTTCTTTAGTAGTGGCTGATACCAAGTTTTATTAAGGGCTACTGCCGGTAACTTATTAAAGGCTTACGCCCAACAGGTGACAACCCTAATTTCTCCCCAGGGGAAAGGGTACCGGGAGGCCCCTAGCTCCACCCAGGCTATACGTGATCTCCCCCCCCCCAGCACCAACCGAGGGATCACCCAACTCGGTCGGCCGGGTGAAGTAGCACACTCGCCTGGCGCTGATTCCCCCTAACCTGGATCCCAACTCCCCAACTCTCTCCGTTCCTGGCCCTTCGCGACAACCCCCTCTACATCACGGGTTCCCCCTTATATATCCCCCGTAACTTCTGACATCATCCCTTTTCACCCCCCTGAGTGACATGACGTCCTCCACTACTCCTCTACACTAGGAAAGAATTGGCAACGTCTATTTACCCTCAAACAAATCGGTGTGCTGTACTAGTAAAGAATTGGCCACGTCTATTTACTCTCAAACACATCGGTGTGCTGTACTAATAAAGAATTGGCCACGTTCTATTTACCCTCAAACGCACCGGTGTGCTGTACATTTATTTATTTATAAAAAATAATTTATGCAAACCGACACACCTGATGATGTCCGTTTGAGTTATGGTCGAAACGTCGTGAGAATTTTTTATTGTTTTATATATATTTTGTTAAACTGATTCATCTTCATCGCACTTGTGGTGGTCACGTGACTGATAGGCGTGACCAGGTTGTGATTCGCCGTGGACGTTGATTTATTGGAGACGTTGTCGGAGCCATTGGTGATGATGGCTTCTGCCTTTTGGCAGTACAGCATTCGCTGCAAAGTGGCGACAATCTCTTTGTCCCGAATCGAGTAGATGATGGGGTTCATGGCGGAGTTGAGCTCCGCTATGAGCAAGAAGTACTTATCAAAGGCCAGGACATTGCAGTCTGAGCAGAATGAATCCAGCAGCAGAATCACCAGGCCTGGCGTCCAGCACACGATGAAGGCTCCTGAGAGGCGACGGCACGAGACACACGAGTCAGGCATTTTGATAGCAACGTGTGGAACAAGATCAGCGTTGTTCCCTGAAACCCGTGGAAGGTCAAGGCACAACCCTGCAATGGCTTGCTCAATGACTGCTGCAAGGAGGGCCCCTCCACTAGAGGAGAACTGTGGAGAGGCCCTTTAGAGGCTTCTTTTCCCACCTGCTTTTCCACCGTTGGCCAGACGAGGAACCACACTTTACCTCGCTACACCCAGACCTGCCGATCGACAAACTGTGGCTAGACCCCTACGTACTGCCGGGTGGACAGAGGCGGTGGGGGGGGGAGATAAAAAAAAAACTTTGCCCCGTTGTTTCAACCGCTGTGCTAGAATAGTCGTCGTACGAATGATAATTCACAGGCCTTCGTCAATCCTCTGCGTACTTCAACCTAGCCGGTGCAGTTTGGTGAAACGACTGGGGAGGTGCCGCACCTGGTGCCGATAACGACTCGCCACCGTTAGCCGTGGTTCGAAATCGAACAGCAGTCGCTGGGTTCATAGCGCCAGTACGCTAACCACTGGGCCACTGTTTCCCCTAAAGCTGTTCGGCATGCGATATGAGCCATGAATGTTGCCCACAACCAAAATCACCCAGAGAACATTCACCAAATCCGATCAGAAGCTGAGCAGAGTGTTGAGCCAAGACGGTGCTTGGTTAGGCGACTGTCACGCACGTCAGATTGATGTAGCCTGCCCCGGAGGCTACATGGTGGCCAGTGCAACAATCTCCATTGTTGTGCTAGACTTTCTATGCTCCCACGTCTATTTACCCCACCTTTACACAACCCACACTACAAAATGACTCCCTACACATGCACCGGATCGACACAAGGGGCTGTACACACGCACACACGCTCGAAGACGAATGTGAATCGTGTTGTCGAATATGAGCACCTGCTGCCCAGACCCACAACACTTACCCAACATGATGGTGACCGTTATGAGCAAGCTCATGGTGGCCTTTTTCCTCTGGGTGGACCTGGAGGTATTCTGCGGCACGGGTATCGTGTTCCTCCACACGTGCACGAAGATGTGACTGTAGAGTCCCACCATGATCAGGAATGTGGAGAGATTGGAGCCGGCCCAGAAGATGACGTAGCTGGTGCTGTACAGGGGCGCCATGGTGGAGCACGTGCTGATGTTGCAGATGCAGTTCCAGCCCATGCTGGGAATGGCACCGGTGATGATGGACACGAGCCAGATGATCGCAATGACGACCGCGACGCGCCGCTCGCTCATCCGCGAATGCATCTGCATCCGGAACACCGTGATGTGCCGCTCTATGGCTATGGCCAAGAGGCTGGCAACGGAGGCCGTGAGGCTCGTGTTGATCAGCCCCTGGCGTAGCATCCAGGTCGGCAGCGACAGCTTGTGAGTGTTGGGTCCCGTGTTGAACATCAGGTAGACGTACGCCGCTCCCGCAAAGAAATCCGCCACGGCCAGGTTGGCCATGAGGAAGTAGATGGGGTGGTGGCGTTTCTTGTTGATGTATACGGCGAGCATGACGAGGACGTTGGCCAGCATGATGAAGAGGCACATGGTGATGCCGAGCACCATGACCAGCACGCTGGTGACAGACCACTCGTCGTACAGTGGCCTTTTGATGTTGTTGTAGAAGAAGGTGATTGTCTCATTGTGGTGGCAGCTGCCGTCCATCTCGTTCTCGCGTTTTGTTTCCCACGCCGACACCCACCTGCAAAGCGAAGATTCATTAAAGTTAAGAGAAACGTTACACTCTTGTCCCGAACCAAATGTTTTTAAATGGACCGATTTATATTAAAAAAAGGCGAATTGAGTATTGTTTTTTGCCGTGTAGTCAAGTTACAAGGTAATTTATGAGGCGGCTATATTGTGCTGTGATAGACGACTGTTGCCTGAAACATCGCCTGTTAGATGTTTTGTCCGTTTTTAAGGTCCACGGTGTTATTGTGACCCACTACAGCCTATACAGTATACAGTGTTTACACTACAGTATACACTACAGAATAATAGTATATATACATACTGTGTACACTACAGTATACACTACAGCCTATATATATACACGTGTACCAAGGCCGTGTGAGTCTGTGGGTCTCTGTGTGAGTGTGTGGGTCTATGTGTGAGTCTGTGGGGCTCTGTGAGTCTTTGTGTGAACCTGTGGATCCTTGTGTGAGTCGGTGGGTCTCTGTGTGAGTCTGTGGGTCTCTGTGTGAATGTGTGGGTCTCTTTGTGTGTGGGTCTCTGTACGAGTCTGTAGGTCTCTGTGTGAGTGTGTGATGTTTTTGTGTGAGTCTCCGGGTCTCTGTGTGAGTCTCTGTGTGAGTCTGTGGGTCTCTGTGTGAGTCTGTGGGTCTCTGTGTGAGTCTGTGGGTTCGTGTAAGTCTCTGTGTGAGTGTGCGGGTCTCTGTGTGAGTCTTTGTGTGAGTCTGTGGATCCATGTGTGCGTCTGTGGGTCTCTGTGTGAGTCTGTGGGTCTCTGTGTGAATGTGTGGGACTCTGTGTGTGTGGGTCTCTGTACGAGTGTGTTGGTCTCTGTGTGAGTGTGTGGTGTTTTTGTGTGAGTCTCCGGGTCTCTGTGTGAGTCTCTGTGTGAGTCTGTGGGTCTCTGTGTGAGTCTGTGGGTACTCTGTGTGAGTCTGTGGATCTCTATGTGAGTCTGTGGGTCTCTGTGTGAGTTTGTGGGTTCGTGTGAGTCTCTGTGTGAGTGTGCAAGTCTCTGTGTGAGTCTGTGGGTCTCTGTGTGAGCCTGTGGGTCTCTGTGTGAGTCTTTGGGTCTCTGTGTGAGTCTGTGGGTTCGTGTAAGTCTCTATGTGAGTGTGCGGGTCTCTGTTTGAGTCTGTGGATCCATGTGTGAGTCTGTGGGTATCTGTGTGAGTCTGTGGGTATCTGTGTGAATGTGTGGGTCTCTCTGTGTGTGGGTCTCTGTACGAGTCTGTAGGTCTCTGTGTGAGTGCGTGGTGTTTTGTGTGAGTCTCCGGGTCTCTGTGTGAGTCTTTGGGTGTCTGTGTGAGTCTGTGGGTCTCTGTGTGAGTCTGTGGGTTTCTGTGTGAGTCTGTGGGTCTCTGTGTGAGGCTGTGGGTCTCTGTGTGAGTCTGTGGGTCTCTGTGTGAGTCTTTGGGTTATTGTGAGTCTGTGGGTCTCTGTGTGAGTCTGCGGGTCTCTGTGAGTCTGTGGGTCTCTGTGTGAGTCTGTAGATCCATGTATGAGTCTGTGGGTGTCTGTGTGAGTATGTGGGTCTATGTGTGAGTCTGTGGGTCTCTGTGTGAGTATCTGTGTGAGTGTGAATCCATGTTTGAGTCTGTGGGTGTCTGTGTGAGTCTGTGAATCCATGTTTGAGTCTGTGGGTGTCTGTGTGAGTCTGTGTGAGTGTGGGTCTCTGTGTGAGTCTGTGGGTCTTTGTGTGAGTCTGTGGGTCTCTGTGTGAGGCTGTGGGTCTCTGTGTGAGTCTGTGGGTCTCTGTGTGAGTCTGCGGGTTCTTGTGAGTCTGTGGGTCTCTGTGTGAGTCTGTGGGTTCGTGTGAGTCTCTGTGTGAGTGTGTGGGTCTCTGTGTGAGTCTGTGGGTCTCTGTGTGAGTCTGTGGGTTCGTGTGAGTCTCTATGTGAGTGTGTGGTTCTCTGTGTGCGTCTGTGGGTCTCTGTGTGAGTCTGTAGATTCATGTTTGAGGCTGTGGGTCTCTGTGGAAGTCTGTGGGTCTCTGTGTGAGTCGGTGGGTCTCTGTGTGAGTGTGTGGGTCTATTTGTGAGTCTGTGGGTCTCTGTGAGAGTCTCTGTGTGAGTCTGTGGATCCATGTGTGAGTCAGTGGGTGTCTGTGTGAGTCTGTGTGAGTCTGTGGGTCTCTGTGTGAGTCTCCGGGTCTCTGTGTGAGTCTGTGGGTCTCTGTGTGAGTCTGTGGGTTCGTGTGAGTCTCCGGGTCTCTGTGTGAGTCTGTGGGTCTCTGTGCGTCTCTGTGTGAGTCTGTGGGTCTATGTGTGAGTCTATGGGTCTCTGTGTGAGTGAGTCTGTGGGTCTTTGTGTGAGTCCATGGGTCTCTGTGTGAGTATGTGGGTCTCTGTGTGAGTCTCCGGGTCTCTGTGTGAGTCTGTGGGTCTCTGTGCGTCTCTGTGTGAGTCTGTGGGTCTATGTGTGAGTCTGTGGGTCTCTGTGTGAGTGAGTCTGTGGGTCTCTGTGTGAGTCCATGGGTCTCTGTGTGAGTGTGTGGGTCTCTGTGTGAGTCTCCGCGTCTCTGTGTGAGTCTCTGTGCGTCTCTGTGTGAGTCCGTGGGTCTTTGTGTGAGTGTGTGAGTGCATACTCTTTGGTTCTATTGGGTAAAGTCACGTAGGTGAAAATAAAATAACAAAAAATCACGACGTTTCGGCCACAACACAAGCGGCCTTCATCAGGTGAAGGGACGAGACTGTCTGGAGGACAGCGCTGGAGTGAGAGAAGCCACGCTTAGATCACGACCTTTAAGCTGTGTGAGAAGAAAAACACAAAGTGCCTTGACAAAGGAATTAGCATATAATTACCATTGAAATGGCTCATTGAAATAGCTAAGTTAAAGTATACACATCGGCAGAGGTACCCCTTGACAAAGGAATTAGCATAGAATTTAGCATTGAAATAACTGAGTGATTAGCTTGTAACTGGTCACAGAAATAGCTATGTTAAAGTCAGAGCATATACATTCACCGAGGCACCTAGTACTCATCAAACAGGAGAATTTAGCGAAACACAACCACGCTCAGACAGCGGACCTTTAAACTGTGTGCGAGCAAACAAGGTGTTCTGACGAAGAAATTAGCATAAAAATTAGCATTTGATTGGCGGATTTTAGGAAAGAGGTGGTGTACGTGCCGGTGGACTTGCCGTTTGGCGCGGGGGGGGGGGGGAGTTTACCTATTGATGGTATACAAGCACGCACACACACACGTGGGTCGGTAGTGGGGGTGGGTAGGTGGGTGGGTGGTGGGGGTGGGTGGGGGGGCCACTCCGCCTACCGCGTACTTCATAGACGCCACGCACTCACACACGCTGACCAACCCACCCACCCCCACCCACCACCACGACCACCTAACCACAACCAACCCACCTACCCACCACCTACCCATCTACCCACCCCCACCACCCACCCACCTACCCACCCCCACCACCTACCCACCCACCCTCACCACCGACCCACTACACAGCACCCACCCACCTACCCACCCCCACCACCGACGCACCCTCACCACCTACCCACCCACCCCCACCACCCACCCACTACACAGCACCCACCCACCTACCCACCCCCACCACCAACGCACCCCCACCACCTACCCACCCACCCCCACAACCGACCCACCTACCCACCCCCACCACCCACCCACCTACCCACCCCACTACCGACCCACCTACCCACCCCCCACCACCTAACCACCCACCTAACCCACCCACACCACCTACCCACCCCCACCACCGACCCACCACCGACCCACCCCCACCACCGACCCACCTACCCACCCACCTACCCACCTACCTACCCACCCACCTACCCACCTACCACCCCCACCACCCACCCACCTACCCACCCATCTACCCACCCCCACCACCTACCCACCCCACCACCTACTCACCCCCACCACCCACCCACCTACCCACCCCCACCACACACCCACCACCTACCCACCCCACCACCCACCCACCTACCCACCCCCACCACCTACCCACCCACCTACCCACCCCCACCACCCACCCACCTACCCACCCCCACCACCTACCCACCCCCACCACCTACCCACCCCCACCAGGCTGACCCCCCCATAGTCTTCGCTGTTACAAACTGCTTCACCACGCTGTCGCTAAACAACGCGCACTGCTACTTAAGAGGCTGTACAAAGCTACAACACCGTGCTGCTTTGTACACCACGCAGCCCCGAAACACCGCGCACTCAGAGAGGCTGACCACCCGAGTCCTCGCGATGCAGAGTCTCACGATCTGTATGTAGACTGCAGGAGGAGGAATCCGAGGAGCTATGAAGCTCTTTTCCACACACGTCCAGTAGGGGGGTCACAGGGGTCAGTAAGCGACTACAAACTTCAGCAAACTGATAACCGTGCTCTTACCAAAAGGCTCCACAAACGCCGCGCACTCGCTAATCGCACTCGCCCGATTAATTATTTTTTATTGCCCAGAGCATCATCCTCTGCATAGACGAAGCACACCTCTCACCCCTCCCCCAAACGCTCCCGAAGCAACACGAAAATTCCCACTTGCCGCCATCAGCTCTGGAATTCCCTCCCGTCCCCTCTTCTCCTCATCCCCACAAGTTCTTGATGACAACGACCTCGGCTCAATTCAAGACACATCGAACCCTAACTACATTCTAACTACATTTTGACATTTGCCGTTAGTTGCTGACCGCTCGTTTGACTTTTGTGCCTATGCTCAGCAACTGTTTAACAACAAAGTACCCGAAACTAACTCCTACGTATACACACACGTGTACACACACGCGTGTACACACACGTATACACACACACAGGTGTACACACACACGTGTGTACACACACACACGTGTACACACACGCACGCATGTACACACACACACACGTGTACACACACGTGTGTACACACACGTGTACACACACAGGTGTACACACACGTGTAAACATACACGCGTGTACACACACACGCGTGTACACACACACGTGTACACGCACACACGTAGACACACACACGTAGACACACACACATAGACACACAACAACCGCCATTCGCCACTAAGTGGCGGTGACGTCACCACGACGCTTGTGCCAGGCCATGTGCACCTTGAGGCTGCAGTCACGGGAAGTGGGAAGGACGTCTTGGACGAGTGTGATCCTTCTACAGATGTCTCTGCATTTTTCGAAGCGATTTTTTTCTTCGGATATCTCGGGATTTTGTTTGACTCTCCAGATTTCTCAGGAGTTTCGCAGACTGTATCCAAGACATTTCAGATATAGTCTCTAGATTTAGCAATATTTTTTTTTACAAAGCTCTCCGATTTTCTGCAGATTTCTCTTTGCCGTACTATCTCCAGATTTCTCGATTAACAAACAAAAAAATATTCTCAAGAATTGCCAGTTACTTTTGCATCCAGATTTCACAGATTTTCGAAAGTTAATCCACAGCTGAAAAAAAACATGTAGCAGGAACGCTTAGTAAACGTCACAACGTTTATGCTCTCGTGGGGGCTGACGCCCCGCTCCCCGTGAGAGGGCGGGATGCCCCCCCCCCCCCCAGCTGCTAAGCCCTTGTGTCAACACGGCGACCGCCCTCGAGTGGTTATTTATTAACTCGCTGGCAGCTGCAGAAACTCCGCAGCTGTACGGATACTCATTAGTTTGCGCTCTCGGGATAACCACCTAGTTTCAGTTTCATTTATTTGGTGTATAGCCCTGTGAGCCATTCGGCTCTTGAATCGGGTGCAACCGCAACAAACAAAAACGCGAACAAGAAAACATCTTAAAGTGACTTTGTGACTTTGTGGAAACAGAAAATCCAGGAAAAAATCCTGAAAAAGCACCGTACACCAACGCTGTGTGCAAAAATCCCATCAGTCTAACTCCGTACTACAACAAACATGGCCAAACCAAACCCACTAATTTATATCACCCACACACGGCAGTGTGCCAATCGCTGTTCCACCACTCTTCACACACACACGCACAACGCGTCGACCATCAATCTTGTACCAAGGTTTTATTCCCGGCGTGAATAGTGAACCCCTGTTTATGCCCCCCCCCCCCAGCGAACACTCCACGGATCTCGCCTAGCCTCTTATTTCCCACCCTTCGCGATGTGCGACTATTCTCAGGCTAGGGCTAACGGCTAACAGGGCTGAATTGAAGCAATTGGCAGGACCCCGGGGGTCTCATCACTGCCCCGGGGTGGGAAAAACCGCGTAGCGACACGAGTCTTGCCTTACCGACAGCAAAACTAGTGGTCAATCAATTGGCCTCGTTGAGAGCTACTCGGGGAACTAAGTTTCGTAAAAAGTTGAAAAATTACATAAACACGTTAAATTCACTGCGGGCGCAGGCTCGCCTTGGCATAGAAGCTGAGGATCGATGGCTGACCGGAGGGCGGACTGAAAAATAATAAATATTGACCTGATTTTTTCGGGACCCCGGGGTCACGCCAAATGAAATTGACCAACTGAACGATCACTCACCTCGCACGGTGGAAGTTGGGGAGGACGCTGGGCAGCGAAGACTCTGCCTGGGCAATGGTTCGCAGCTGCACCCAACGGGCGTCAGGCGGACGCTGAGGGCGGCTGGGATTCAGGGCGGCTCCAGGTGAACTCTGAATTGGATTTGCTCTCTCCCTCCCCTCTTATCTTCTCAAAGCCTGTTAATCCCCGGGTGACATGATGTCATCTTGCACGTCCAATCGAGTTCTTTTTACGTGTCCCACCCATCACTACCTCTTCCTACCAACCCCCCAGTTGCTAAACCTCGATCCTCCACTCTGCTCACAGACATACACACATTCTTTGTGCTTTCAAGAAACAATACCAAGATCCCCCGTGTAGCCTGCAACAGACTGCCGGGGCAAGTGCTGTTAGAGAGCACCTATGAAGGTCGGTACGGCACACGAGCCGGTTGGGTGGCCAACACCACGCCCGGCCGCCTTTGTCTCCCCAGTGGTGATGTTTACGACACACCGCACAAGGTACTCATTTGAGGCTGAGTCTATCTAAGGGAGGACCCAGGATCGGTGCAGATAATTCGTCACTGATGTTGGCGGAATCGAACTCCGGTTGCCTGGGATCGTGGCTAAGTGCGCTAACCACTGCGCCATCACTCCCCCACATGTAAATAGACAGAGGTCCCCCGTGTAACATGTAACAGACTGTAGGGGCAAATGCTGTTAGCGAGTAGCAGCAGCAATGTCTATGAAGGAGACAAAGATCCCCCGTGTAGCCTGTAACAGACTGTGGGGGCAAGTGCTGTTAGCGAGAAGCACCTATGAAGGTCGGAACGGCACACGAGGGGGGGGGGGGGGTACGTGGACAGCCTTTGTTTCACACGCACACACACACCACCACTCTGTAACGTTTGCCGGTTTGAACATTTGGCTCCGCTTTTAATGCTCCTATTATTCTTCACAGAGTCTTTGAAGAAGAGCACACGCGTGTGTGGGTGTCTGTGCGTGTGGGTGTCTGTGTGTGCCCTGTGTGTGTGTGTGCGTGTGTGTCTGTGTGTGGGGAGCGATAGTGTAGCGGTTAGCGCGCTGCGCTATGAACCTGGCGACCCGGGTTCGATTCCCGCTCACGGCCAACACCAGTGACGATGATCTGAACCGGTCCCGGGCCTCCCCTAGGTCGACTCAGCCTCAAATGAGTACCTGGTGTGGGAGACAAAGACGGTCGTGCGTGGTGCTGGCCACCCACCCCCTCGTGTACCGTTCCGGCCTTCATAGGTGCTCGCTAACAGCACTTGCCCCTACAGTCTGTTACAGGCTATATGGGGGATCTTTGTCTTTGTCTGTGTGTGTGTGTGGGGGGCCTTAGAAGAGCCACACCCTGTTGTTTGGCAGTCTGCTGCCCTGAGTAGAGAACTGTCCACCCCTCATGGTGGCAGGAGCCAGAACCGGTCCACCGGACCTCCTGAATGCAACAGAGATCCAGGCGGTACCGGTTCAGCTCCCGACAGAGGAGTGGCAGCTCTTCTCCGCAGTGAGTGTTCGAACATTCCACGTGGCCATCCATAGTGGCTTTTCCTTGTTTCTGGAGGAGCCCCGAGGATAGAGATTCAATCTCCTGGCTCTGCCAATTGGGGTTTGGCCAGGAGATGTCATAGACGCCTGTCCCCCCAGGGCCTCCGGCACAAGCTTATTAGTAACATATTTCAGTTTAACTCGTGGTTTAGTGGTAATTAATTGAAGGTGGAGGGGTTACCAGCCCCTCGCACCCGTCCAGAGCCCCCATTTAGCCACTGTGCTGGACACAGACGCCATGAGGGGAGGAGCCAATCGGAATTGGCCCTCCCCCCCCACAGCACTGTCCACGACAGAGTTGCCCGTCCGGCACCGCGAGGAGATAGGGGGCGTGGGAGCGTGGCGGTGAGGTGTGGGAAGCCGTAAGCCCAAGGCTACTTTGGGCTCACCTTCCCATCAACCTTAGGTGAGGAGTGGTGGTCGTGGTTAATTATGCCCCCACCGAAGACGAACATCCGTGGAGGGATGCAGGCAAAGCCGATGAGTCAGATGCCTTCTATGACCTCCTGTCACAGGTGCTGGCTAAAGCGGCACCTCGGGATAGAGTCATTATGTTGGGTGACTTCAATGCCCGAGTTGGCCATGATGCTGGCACCTGGGCTGGAGTGATTGGAGGGCATGGGCCAGATAAGCTCAATAATAATGGTAGGAGGCTGCTAGATTTTTGTGCAGCCCATGGGCTTGTAATTACCAACACGCTGTTCCGGCATCGGCGCATCCACACAACGTCATGGATGCATGCCGGGTCCAAGCAAGAACATCTGCTGGACTACATAGTGACGGACCAGCGGATGCGAGCCCATGTCCTTGACACCAGGACCGACCGTGGAGCTGATCTGCCCTCTGACCATCGATTAGTCATCTGTCAGATGCGCCTACCATTCTTCCACTCTGGTGGTGGGTGTACACCCAGGACCCCATTCCAACCTAAAGTGGTCTGGTCTCAGTTATCTGATGAAAGTTGCAAGCGAGAATTTCATCATCGCGTGTGGCTGGGATTGGCATTGTCCCCGAGTCTTCCTGATGTCGAGGGTAAATGGGCGACGTTTAGGACTGTGACTCATGCAGCTGCAATGGCTGCTTTGGGTACGCGTTCCAGACCTCCCAAGAGACCCTGGCTGACAGAGGAGGTGTTCAGGATGGTTGAGAAACAGCGACAAGCCCACTGTTATTGGCAACAGAATTCCACGTCCCTCGGAGGTTCGGAGAGCCGTGAGGCGCTGCAAGGATGGGTGGTGGTCGCGGGTTGCTGAGGAGATGAAGTCTGCCTCAGTGGCCCGCGATCACAAATCTCTATTTAACTCCATCAAAAAAGTAACCTGCAGGGCCACACCTATTACCATCATTAGGGGAAAAAACGGTGATCCAATCTCCGACCCCCAGGAACAGGTTTGTAGATTTTCTGAGCATTTCTGTGAGGTCCTGGGGGAGGGAAAATGTGGGGGCTACCGTCCCCCGCCATCACTGAATTGTCGGGGCCGTTGCCCACCGACTCCCCCGTTCCACTCATACCGCTACCCCCCGGCTGCTCTGTCAGGTCCAGACTACCGACCCCTAATGCCTCGCCCCCCTGTACCTCTGCCTGGGATGTCGACCGCGTTTGCGTAGCTTAATTAGCGGCTCGTACACTTTACGCTCGCGATGCGCTACCCTGTTGAACGGCGGCGTGTCGCGGTGAGCGCGCTCGCAAAGTAGAACCCTGTCCTGCACGGGAATAAACAAGCGCGGCGCGCCCCCATGGGATTCCCTCCCACCCACGCTCCACGCACTTAAGCAAAAACAAACACGCCTCGATTACTTTGCTCCGATTTAACGGGCTGTTTACACAGCTGCGTATTTGCGCACGCCAGGAGCTTAATTCGCTATTAGACAATCGCTCGAGTGCGCGCCCGCCACCCCGCCACCCCGTTACACAGGCGCGCGAGCGTAAAGCGCTACTGTAGGCTATTGCGCAGGTACGCGAGCGCTGGGCACCACCGAAGATATTCGTGTAGGTACGCACGCGCTGAACGATACTGTAAACGATCGTACAGGTACCGGCACTAAGCACGTTCTACTCCCTTATTCGCTGCAAACAGCCGCGTATGCGCGCGAACACAAAACACTCTGTACACATCTTCTTTGGTTCTTTCGGTAAAGTCACGTAGAATGAGAATAAAATAATAAATTGATCAAATAAAATAACACAATAATATTCTCACGACGTTTCGGCCACAACACAAGCGGCCTTCATCAGGTGAAGGGGGCGAGACTGTCTGGCAGGACAGCGCTGGAGGCTCCAGCGCTGTCCTGGAGGCTCCAGCGCTGTCCTGCCAGACAGTCTCGCCCCCTTCACCTGATGAAGGCCGCTTGTGTTGTGGCCGAAACGTCGTGAGAATATTATTGTGTTATTTTATTTGATCAATTTATTATTTTATTCTCATTCTACGTGACTTTACCGAAAGAACCAAAGAAGATGAATCATTGCAGTCACGAAAGCTTTAAATCGAAACTCTGTACACACTCGTACCGGTATGCGAACACCAAACACTCCGTCTCCCTCCTCGCACTCACAGTGACCACGACACAGCTTTATCCTATTAGTGGTTTTATTCCCCACGAGTATCAAACTAGACTGTGTGTGTCAGTACGGACCAGCAGGACACGTCTAACCTATCTCGCTACTGCCTGATACTTAATGGACCTGTCTGCCCTCTATTTTCTCTCCGAATTTCGTTCCTTTGTCTTACCTCTCTCCCTCGTACTTACGGTCCGACCTCGCAGCGATGGAGGTCGCGGATTGATGATGCTGTAAACAGAATCTGGCTGTTCTCTGTCTCACGGACGTGTGAGTAACAGTCAGGTGACAGCTCCTCGATCCCTCCCTCCTGTTGATCTCCAGTCAAATAAAATAAATGGCCCCGTGCTTGCCCAAAGCGTCCCTTTTTATGCTCCTTTCAAAGCCCTCGCACCACCCGTCCGCGGTGCATCACGGGTCAGGCCGTTAATCCGCGGTGCATCACGGGTCAGGCCGTTAATCCGCAGTGCATCATTGGTAGGGTCGTTAATCCGTGGTGCATCATGGGTAGAGACGCTAGCCCGCGGTGCACCATGGGTAGAGACGCTAACCCACACTGCCCTGGTCCCCACCTGTCTGCTGGTCCGTGTGTGTCCTGGGCATCTCCTCAATGCGGTTCTCAGCGAGTTCTCCGTGGTCATTAAATTCTAAGTTAAGCCACGGTGCCGCAGTGCCAGTTGGCCTGGGGGGGGGGGGGTGGCGGGGGAAGTGCTGTGATGGGAGCCGGGTGGCTTCTCGGTCGCAGCAGCACAGCGACGGCCCCGGTTTCGACGGAGCGGCTTCGCTGTTGTGGCACCACACACTCTCATCCCCACAGTCCACAGTTGTAATGCGAGCTTGTGATCTTTGCAGGTCTTTCTCCGGCTCAGACCACCTTGCCTTGCACATGAAGAGTGTTGTACGTGTAGAGGCGTTACGGGAGGGTGACACGCGGTTGTGTAACGGTGGCCACAAACACGTGTAGAGGTGTTACGGGAGGGTGACACGCGGTTGTGTGACGGTGGCCACAAACACGTCCACTACGGCCACCAGCCTGGGGGACTGTGGGGACGCTGTGATCACTCCCAGCCCCACCCCTCAGTGAGCGACAGTATAAAAGGTGGGACCCGGGGAACTGAGGTTTAGTTCGACTCAAGCAAGATGAAGAGCCAGTAAAGAACGAAGATCGACTAGCCAGACCCTGGAACTCCTTTGGCCCGCTGCCCTTCTGAGGGCCGGGCAAGGCAAGCCAGGGTGTGACCCCAGAGCCAAGAGGGCCGATGTCCTTCTGAGGGCCGGACTCGTGTGGCTGGTGGTCGGGACCTGCACCGAAGCTGGGCCAGGTCAGACAGCCTCCCGGGAGAGGACCAGGATAGAGGGAACCAGGGAGCTAGCGTGGGCTAAGGCTCGGGTAAATAAAAAAATGACAATGATGTAACTGCAGATACAGATAAAAGAGGCTGTGAAAAAAGAACCACATTTGTACATTACAAGTTACGTCCCTAAAGTCGTGTTCTAGGATGGACCACCGGAGTGGGCTTGAGAAAGACACTCACACCGCTTTCAGGGATGGTCAAGGCTGCTGATGGAATGGTAGCCAAAGCAGAAATGACTCCCTCAAGGATTATCACCATGGACGTGGAGTAATGTGAAACGATAACGCGCAGGCATGAGATGGATGGTATTAGCACCATCGAAAGACCATGTGGAATTGTATTAGCGTGGGAATGCTTTCATTCAGCAGTGGATATTTCTGAGCTGATGGTCTCATACTTGTTAATATTGCTCTGATATGAAGTGCATGAATATGCACATATAAAACAGTCTGCCTCAGCAGCAGGCCATGCTTCCCCACCTGATGATGGACGCTTGTGTTGCGCCCGAAACGTCGTGATTTATTTGATTTTACACCTACTACGTGACTTTACCGAAATAACCAAAGAGTATGGCTCCCATAGACTTCAATGTTAAAGTCTCCCATAGACTTCAATGCTAAATTCTCCCATAGACTTCAATGTTAAAGTCTCCCATTGACTTCAATGTTAAAGTCTCCTATTGACTTCAATGTTAAAGTCTCCCATAGACTTCAATGTTAAAGTCTCCCATAGACTTCAATGTTAAAGTCTCCCATAGGCTTCAATGTTAAAGTCTCCCATAGACTTCAATGTTAAAGGCTCCCATAGACTTCAATGTTAAAGTCTCCCATAGACTTCAATGTTAAAGTCTCCCATAGACTTCAATGCTAAAGTCTCCCATAGACTTCAATGTTAAAGTCTCCCATAGACTTCAATGTTAAAGTCTCCCATAGACTTCAATGTTAAAGTCTCCCATAGACTTCAATGTTAAAGTCTCCCATAGACTTCAATGTTAAAGTCTCCCATAGACTTAAATGTTAAAGTCTCCCATAGACTTCAATGCTAAAGTCTCCCATAGACTTCAATGTTAAAGTCTCCCATAGACTTCAATGTTAAAGTCTCCCATAGACTTCAATGTTAAAGTCTCCCATAGACTTCAATGATAAAGTCTCCCATAGACTTCAATGTTAAAGTCTCCCATAGACTTCAATGTTAAAGTCTCCCATAGACTTCAATGTTAAAGTCTCCCATAGACTTCGATGCTAAAGTCTCCCATAGACTTCAATGTTAAAGTCTCCCATAGACTTCAATGTTAAAGTCTCCCATAGACTTCAATGTTAAAGTCTCCCATAGACTTCAATGTTAAAGTCTCCCATAGACTTCAATGCTAAAGTCTCCCATAGACTTCAATGTTAAAGTCTCCCATAGACTTCAATGTTAAAGTCTCCCATAGACTTCAAAGAATATGGACACAGTAACCAACCTTATTTATTCACTCTAAGCCCTGCGCAGTTTTAATGAAGGTTATACCTGATTGTAAATCAAATGCGACATCATTTAATTTCAAAGGCACAAACCAATAATGCTAATAAAACACAATGCGGGAATATAGATGAGTTCAAAATGAAAATGTGTTTTTTCTTTGCAAGCTAACTGTATGAAAAATTATATCTGTTGAAGAAATAAATTACTTACTCAAAGGATTAAATCACCTTCCATTACTCAATGTGCATCTCAGATTACTGTTTCTGTGACTAAAGACAATGCAAGTATAATCATTGCTGAGATTTGTTGCCAAGATTTCTTCCACTTGCTTGTGTACAGTATATATATATTACTTTCACGTTACTGTTTAAATAGAAGGAAGACGTCGTAATGACCCAACGCCACCTATTTCACGGCGTGACTCCACAGGTGAGCCAGGTGATAGGTTTAAGGCTTCTCGACGATTGCCTTGACCTTTGCTAAGATTAGCCAAATAAGTGGATTCTTTACTCATCCATCCCTCGAAGTTGGCTGTATCACTTGGGGTAGCTAATACCCACATTAGAATGAGCCAGCACCGTTTTTAATGACAGACAGTAAAATGGAATGATGGATTGATCCATTGATATCAATATCGATTTCGCATTTAATTAAGCATGCATTGAATCGAATATGAAAACAATCGATTATTTTTATCTGAATGTTTATGCAATGGGCCCAAATTCACTACAATGTTATAAAAAACGGATAGATGATTTTATTTAAATTGCGGAAATTCATCTAATCACGAGGTGCAACTAGTGACATCATTGTTACACCTACATCAGAGAGCCACCTTGCATTTTTTGTTTCACTTAATTTGGATTCGACCAACTCTGAGAGTGAGATATAAGTAGCACATGTCAGATGACTGACACGCATTGAACTGCTCTAATGGAGCACAGGAATGTGCTGGTTAAGTGTGACCTCTTGAAGAGATGCCAGAAGATATTCTCGTGGTGTTTCTTGTGGCATCTTTACTAATTGAGACATCGATCTGCTGCCAGTAGGAATTTCCCTGCCTTGTGTATTGGCTTCGATATTACAATTCGGAACATAAATAGTTAAGCATTCAGAAAAATAGTAAAATAAAAAAATACAACTGCACATTAAACATGTGCTCAGACACATTTGGCCAATCAGGGTGGAGTCTAAGGTGAAACTGGCTGTTTGCTACTGGAAAATTGATTAAGTAACTGTACTCTTTGTTTTACTGTAACCATCTCTGCGTAAAAACAAATTGCATTGTCTAAGGGTATCAGCTTTCCCTGTTCCTTGGCTGTTTGCTCAAAATGTCACGGTTAGATCCGTGTTGAAACAAATAAGAGACACTGACCTTCAAAATGTCATGGTTAGATTCGTGTTTAAACAAATAAGAGACACTGATCTTCGAAATGTCACGGTTAGATCTGTGTTTAAACAAATAAGAGACACAGATCTACAAAATGTCACGGTTAGATCCGTGTTTAAACAAATAAGAGACACAGATCTTCAAAATGTCACGGTTAGATCCGTGTTTAAACAAATAAGAGACACTGACCTTCAAAATGTCACGGTTAGATCCGTGTTTAAACAAATAAGAGACACTGACCTTCAAAATGTCACGGTTAGATCCGTGTTTAAACAAATAAGAGACACTGACCTTCAAAATGTCACGGTTAGATTCGTGTTTAAACAAATAAGAGACACAGATCTTCAAAATGTCACGGTTAGATCCGTGTTTAAACAAATAAGAGACATTGACCTTCAAAATGTCACGGTTAGATCCGTGTTTAAACAAATAAGAGACACTGACCTTCAAAATGTCACGGTTAGATCCGTGTTTAAACAAATAAGAGACACTGACCTTCAAAATGTCACGGTTAGATCCGTGTTTAAACAAATAAGAGACACAGATCTTCAAAATGTCACGGTTAGATCCGTGTTTAAACAAATAAGAGACATTGACCTTCAAAATGTCACGGTTAGATCCGTGTTTAAACAAATAAGAGACACAGATCTTCAAAATGTCACGGTTAGATCCGTGTTTAAACAAATAAGAGACACTGACCTTCAAAATGTCACGGTTAGATCCGTGTTTAAACAAATAAGAGACACTGATCTTCAAAATGTTACGGCTCGATCCGTGTTCGCGACCTGAGCTCAAAACACAAAAGACACAAGGTGATGATGATGGTGGTGATGATGGTGGTGGTGATGATGGTGGTGGTGACGATGGTTGTGATGTTGACGACGGCGGTGTTGGCGCTGACGATAGCGATGGCGGCGGCGGCGGTGGCAAGGAGCCCGCTTGCAGGCCTGCCTCACGGCTCCGTGTGTCTTGGAGGCAGCGGCAGGCCGTCACCACCGCTGCTGCCTCGTCAGTGACGACCGCACATCTCGGCCAGCGACCTGCGGCCGTGCCTGGTGGCCGCGCCCGTGGCCCTGTGCAGCGCCAGCGTGTGGCCACCGCCCTCCTCCTCCTCGCTCACGACGAAGCCGACCGCGATCGCTGCCTCTCCTCCTCCCGATCCCTCCTCTTCCGACTCTCCCGAGCAAACGTGACGAAGGGCCAAAATGATGACGACGAGGAGGGGGACGATCATGAAGATGATGGTGAGGATGATGATGATCCACGGTAGACCACGTCCCGACTCCTCCGCTTCCTCCACTCCTCCTGCGAGTGGAGAGAGACGGCGTGGGCAGAGAGCGCGGAGAGAGAGCAGAGAGAGGGGAGAGAGTGGAGAGAGAGTGTGAGTGGAGAGAGATAGAGAGGAGAGAACGTGGAGAGTTGAGAGAGAGAGAGGACAGAGTGCAGACAGATAGAGAGGAGAGAGATAGAGAGGAGAAAGAGTGGAGAGAGGAGAGAGAGAGGAAAGAGTGGAGACAGATAGAGAGGAGAGCGAGTGGAGAGAGAGAGAGTGGTGAGTGGAGAGAGAGAGAGAGTGGTGAGTGGAGACAGATAGAGAGGAGAGAGAGTGGAGAGAGAGGTGAGTGGAGAGAGATAGGAGAGAGTGGAGAGAGAGTGGTGAGTGGAGAAAGAGTGGTGAGTGGAGAGAGAGTGGAGATAGAGTGGTGAGTGGAGAGAGATACAGAGGAGAGAGAGTGGAGAGAGTGGAGAGAGAGTGGTGAGTGGAGAGAGAGTAGAGAGAGAGTGGAGAGAGATTGGAGAGAGTGGTGAGTGGAGAGAGAGTGGAGAGAGTGGAGAGAGTGGAGAGTAGAGAGAGAGTGGAGAGAGTGGAGAGAGTAGAGAGAGTGGAGAGTGTGGAGAGAGTGGAGAGAGAGTGGAGAGAGAGTGGAGAGTGTGGAGAGAGAGTGGAGAGAGAGTGGAGAGAGAGTGGAGAGTGTGGAGAGAGTGGAGAGAGAGAGAGGCGTCTCTGCTAGTGGTATGTGAGAGAGAGAGACTCAGCGTCATCGCTGAGTCTCTCTCTCTCTCCTGCCACCCCGGTTACCTTCCACTGTGACCTTGACGGATCGCGACCTCACCAGGCCCGGCACGGAGTGCGGCGAGGTGACGCACCGGGAGCGGCCGTCGCCGCCGCTCCCCCCGGACGGCCTCGCGTGCCGCGGGGCCGGCGTGGCACCGCCGGACACCGCCTCCCCGGCCTGAGGCACGCAGAGCGCCGGGAAGGCGACGGCCGTGAGGCTCCACGGAGCGTCGAGCGCTCTCTCCGCTACACCACCCCCCCCCCCCCCCCGGAACGCTCACCGACACGCGAACGCTCACCGACACGCAACGACACGCCCACACGCGTCACCGCCAAGTGGCGGTGACGTCACCGCGGCGCTCGCGCCAGGCCGTGTGCACGTCGAGGCCACCACGTGGAGTGTCGAACGCCCGCGGGCAGGAGGTCACGAGGCAGACCCAGCAGGTGCCACGGTGCCATGGGTCGACTGAGATGCCTGGCACGGTGCACCACCTGTACCCCCTACTGTGCCACTCACCTCATTCTCATCTTCGTAAATGTCACCCACCACCATCACCACCGTCACCACCGTCACCACCACCGTCACCACCACCACCGTCACCACCACCACCGTCACCACCACCGTCACCACCACCGTCACCACCATCACCACCACCACCACCACCGTCACCAACGTCACCACCACCGTCACCACCGCCGTCTTTGTCTCCCCCGTGCTAGCGATGTTTACTACAAGTACTCATTAGAGGTTGAGTAGACCTAGGGGAGGCCCAGGACCGGTTCAGAAAATCGCTATCACTGCTGTTGGCTGTGAGCGGGAATCGAACTCAGGTGGTGGTGGTGGCACGGTGGTGGTGGCATGGTGGTGGTGGCACGGTGGTGGTGGTGGCACGCTGGTGGTGGTGGTGGTGGTGACGGTGGTGGTGGCACGCTGGTGGTGGTGGTGGCACGGTGGTGGTGGTGGTGGCACGGTGGTGGTGGCACGGTGGTGGTGGCGGTGGCACGGTGGTGGTGGCACGGTGGTGGCACGGTGGTTGTGGTGGTGGTGGCACGGTGGTGGTGGTGGTGGCACGGTGGTGGTGGCACGGTGGTGGTGGTGACGGTGGTGACGGTGGTGGTGGTGGCACGCTGGTGGTGGTGGCACGCTGGTGGTGGTGACGGTGGTGGTGGCACGCTGGTGGTGGTGGTGGCACGCTGGTGGTGGTGGTGGTGGCACGCTGGTGGTGGTGGTGGTGGTGGTTGTGGTGGTGGTGACACGGTGGTGGTGGCACGGTGGTGGTGGCATGGTGGTGGTGGTGGTGGCACGGTGATGGTGGCACGGTGGTGGTGGCATGGTGGTGGTGGTGGCACGGTGATGGTGGTGGTGGTGGTGGCACGGTGGTGGTGGTGGCACGGTGGTGGTGGTGGTGGCATGCTGGTGGTGGTGGTGACGGTGGTGACGGTGGTGGTGGTGGCACGCTGGTGGTGGCACGGTGGTGGTGGCACGGTGGTGGTGGTGGCACGCTGGTGGTGGCACGGTGGTGGCACGGTGGTGGCGGTGGCACGCTGGTGGTGGTGGTGGCACGGTGGTGGTGGTGGTGGTGCTGGCACGCTGGTGGTGGTGGCGGCACGGTGGTGGTGGCATGGTGGTGGTGGTGGTGGCACGGTGGTGGTGGTGGTGGCACGGTGGTGTTGGTGGCACGGTGGTGGTGGTGGTGTTGGTGGTGGTGGCACGGTGGTGGTGGTGGCACGGTGGTGGTGGTACGCTGGTGGTGGTGGTGGTGGTGATCGTGACACAGCGACTGGGTACCTCTGCGCACTTGTAGTCGGGTATCCCGGACGACGAGGGCGTGACCTGGGTCGCCCCGGCCGTGACCTGGGTCGCCCCGGCCGTGACCTGGGTCGCCCCGGCCGTGACCTGGGTCGCCCTGGCCGTGACCTGGGTCGCCCCGGCCGTGACCTGGGTCGCCCCGGCCGTGACCTGGGTCGCCTCGGCGGGGCCAAGCCTCACGTCTTCCGGGTCTGGCGAGAAGGACAGACGACAACCCCCCGCTGAAATCTCGATTTGAAGCTTTCGTGACTGCAAGGATTCATCTCCTTTGGTTCTTTCGGTAAAGTCACCACCACGTAGAATGAGAATAAAATAATAAATCGATAAAATAAAATAACGCGATAAAATTCTCACGACGTTTCGGGCACGACACAAGCGGCCTTCATCAGGTGAAGGGACGAGACTGTCTGGACTGATGCTCCTGTTGTTTGTGGAGTGACTCATGCAGCTGGAGCTCCAGCGCTGTCCTCCAGACAGTCTCGTCCCTTCACCTGACGAAGGCCGCTTGCGTCGTGGCCGAAACGTCGTGAGAATTTTCATCGCGTCATTTTATTTCATCGATTTATTATTTTCATTCTCATTCCACGCGGCGGCGGCGACTTTTACCGAAAGGACCGAAGAAGACGACCGCCCACTTACTCGCGGCCAAGCGGCGCCGTCCGCTCGCGACGTCCCCCCCGAGGAGCCGCCGGCGGAGGAATCCGCAGAGTCGCGGGGCTCTCGGCGTGTCCCAGACGTCCAAATCGGGGTCGCCTCCACCTCGTCTCGCGGTGACGACGACGACGACGACGATACAACGAGGTGGAACGGGTGGCACGAGGTGGGACGGGGTGGAACGACGATACAACGAGGTGGAACGAGGTGGAACGACGATACGAGGTGGAACGGGGTGGAACGGGGTGGAACGAGGTGGAACGAGCCGTCGCGCCCACCCCCACCGGGATTCCCCCAACGCGCGACGCGCGAGAGGCGACGGTTTAGCGCGAGGAAAGTCGTCCCCAGGCGACGTGGGTTCGACGCCTGGGCCAGGGCATCTCTCCTGCCTCGTAGCAGCAACAACAACAAAACAACAACAAAACAACAACAAAACAACAACAACAAAATAACAACAACACAACAACAAAACAACAACAACAAAACAATAACAACACAACAACAACAAAACAACAACAACTCAAATAGTACAACACACCATTCCGTCCCGGGATGCCACCTATTGTAGATGCCACTGGTTCTTCACGTTCTGCAGATGTAGAAGCCACTGGTTCTTCACGTTCTGCAGATGTAGAAGCCACTGGTTCTTCACGTTCTGTAGATGTAGAAGCCACTGGTTCTTCATGTTCTGTAGATGTAGATGCCACTGGTTCTTCACGTTCACTAGATGTAGATGCCACTGGTTCTTCACGTTCTACAGATGTAGATGCCACTGGTTCTTCATGTTCTACAGATGTAGATGCCACTGGTTCTTCACGTTCTACAGATGTAGATGCCACTAGTTCTTCGTGTTCTGCAGATGTAGATGCCACTAGTTCTTCGTGTTCTGCAGATGTAGATGCTACTGGTTTTTCATGTTCTACAGATGTAGATGCCACTAGTTCTTCGTGTTCTGCAGATGTAGATGCCACTGGTTCTTCACGTTCTCCAGATGTAGATGCCACTGGTTCTTCACGTTCTGTAGATGTAGAAACCACTGGTTCTGCACGTTCTGTAGATGTAGATGCCATTGGTTATTCATGTTCTGTAGATGTAGATGCCACTGGTTCTTCACGTTCTGTAGATGTAGATGCCACTGGTTCTTCACGTTCTGTAGATGTAGAAGCCACTGGTTCTACACGTTCTGTAGATGTAGAAGCCACTGGTTCTTCACGTTCTGCAGATGTAGATGCCACTGGTTCTTCACGTTCTGTAGATGCCACTGGTCTTCACGTTCTGTAGATGTAGATGCCACTGGTTCTTCACGTTCTGTAGATGTAGATGCCACTGGTTCTTCACGTTCTGTAGATGTAGATGCCACTGGTTCTTCACGTTCTGTAGATGTAGATGCCACTGGTTCTTCACGTTCTGCAGCTATAGATGCCACTGGTTCTTCACGTTCTGTAGATGTAGATGTCACTGGTTATTCACGTTCTGCAGATGTAGATGTCACTGGTTCTTAACGTTCAGTAGATGTAGATGTCACTGGTTCTTCACGTTCTGCAGATGTAGATGCCACTGGTTCTTCACGTTCTGTAGATGTAGATGTCACTGGTTCTTCACGTTCTGTAGATGTAGATGCCACTGGTTCTTCACGTTCTGCAGCTATAGATGCCACTGGTTCTTCACGTTCTGTAGATGTAGATGTCACTGGTTCTTCACGTTCTGCAGATGTAGATGCCACTGGTTCTTCACGTTCTGCAGATGTAGATGCCACTGGTTCTTCACGTTCTGTAGATGTAGATACCACTGGTTCTTCACGTTCTGTAGATGTAGATGCCACTGGTTCTTCACGTTCTACAGATGTAGATGCCACTGGTTCTTCACGTTCTGTAGATGTAGAAGCCACTGGTTCTTCACGTTCTGTAGATGTAGATGCCACTGGTTCTTCACGTTCTGTAGATGTAGATGTCACTGGTTCTTCACGTTCTGCAGATGTAGATGCCACTGGTTCTTCACGTTCAGTAGATGTAGATGACACTGGTTCTTCACGTTCTGCAGATGTAGATGCCACTGGTTCTTCACGTTCTGTAGATGTAGATGCCACTGGTTCTTCACGTTCTGCAGATGTAGATGCCACTGGTTCTTCACCTTCTTCAGATGTAGATGCCACTGGTTCTTCACGTTCTGCAGATGTAGATGCCACTGGTTCTTCGTGTTCTGCAGATGTAGATGCCACTGGTTCTTCACCTTCTGCAGATGTAGATGCCACTGGTTCTTCATGTTCTACAGGTGTAGATGCCACTGGTTCTTCACGTTCTACAGATGTAGATGCCACTGGTTCTTCACGTTCTCCAGATGTAGATGCAAGTGGTTCTTCATGTTCTGTAGATGCCACTGGATCTTCACTATCTATAGATGTAGAAGCCAGTGGTTCTTCACGTTCTGCAGATATAGATGTCACTGGTTTTTCACGTTCTGCATGTGTAGATGCCACTGGTTGTTCACGTTCTGCAGATGTAGATGCCACTGGTTCTTCACATTCTGTAGATGTAGATGCCACTGGTTCTTCACGTTCGGCAGATGTAGATGTCACTGGTTCTACACGTTCTGCAGATGTAGATGCCACTGGTTCTTCACGTTCTGCAAATGTAGATGCCACTGGTTCTTCACGTTCTTCAGATGTAGATGCCACTGGTTCTTCACGTTCTGCAGATGTAGATGCCACTGGTTCTTCGTGTTCTGCAGATGTAGATGCCACTGGTTCTTCACGTTCTGTAGATGTAGATGTCACTGGTTCTTCACGTTCTGTAGATGTAGATGCCACTGGTTCTTCACGTTCTGCAGCTATAGATGCCACTGGTTCTTCACGTTCTGTAGATGTAGATGTCACTGGTTCTTCACGTTCTGCAGATGTAGATGCCACTGGTTCTTCACGTTCTGTAGATGTAGATACCACTGGTTCTTCACGTTCTGTAGATGTAGATGCCACTGGTTCTTCACGTTCTACAGATGTAGATGCCACTGGTTCTTCACGTTCTGTAGATGTAGAAGCCACTGGTTCTTCACGTTCTGTAGATGTAGATGCCACTGGTTCTTCACGTTCTGTAGATGTAGATGTCACTGGTTCTTCACGTTCTGCAGATGTAGATGCCACTGGTTCTTCACGTTCAGTAGATGTAGATGACACTGGTTCTTCACGTTCTGCAGATGTAGATGCCACTGGTTCTTCACGTTCTGTAGATGTAGATGCCACTGGTTCTTCACGTTCTGCAGATGTAGATGCCACTGGTTCTTCACCTTCTTCAGATGTAGATGCCACTGGTTCTTCACGTTCTGCAGATGTAGATGCCACTGGTTCTTCGTGTTCTGCAGATGTAGATGCCACTGGTTCTTCACCTTCTGCAGATGTAGATGCCACTGGTTCTTCATGTTCTACAGGTGTAGATGCCACTGGTTCTTCACGTTCTACAGATGTAGATGCCACTGGTTCTTCACGTTCTCCAGATGTAGATGCAAGTGGTTCTTCATGTTCTGTAGATGCCACTGGATCTTCACTATCTATAGATGTAGAAGCCAGTGGTTCTTCACGTTCTGCAGATATAGATGTCACTGGTTTTTCACGTTCTGCATGTGTAGATGCCACTGGTTGTTCACGTTCTGCAGATGTAGATGCCACTGGTTCTTCACATTCTGTAGATGTAGATGCCACTGGTTCTTCACGTTCGGCAGATGTAGATGTCACTGGTTCTACACGTTCTGCAGATGTAGATGCCACTGGTTCTTCACGTTCTGCAAATGTAGATGCCACTGGTTCTTCACGTTCTTCAGATGTAGATGCCACTGGTTCTTCACGTTCTGCAGATGTAGATGCCACTGGTTCTTCGTGTTCTGCAGATGTAGATGCCACTGGTTCTTCGCGTTCTTCAGATGTAGATGCCTCTGGTTCTTCACGTTCTGTAGATTTAGATGCCACTGGTTCTTCACGTTCTGTAGATGTAGATGCCACTGGTTCTTCACGTTCTGCAGCTATAGATGCCACTGGTTCTTCACGTTCTGTAGATGTAGATGTCACTGGTTATTCACGTTCTGCAGATGTAGATGTCACTGGTTCTTCACGTTCAGTAGATGTAGATGTCACTGGTTCTTCACATTCTGCAGATGTAGATGCCACTGGTTCTTCACGTTCTGTAGATGTAGATGCCACTGGTTCTTCACGTTCTGTAGATGTAGATGCCACTGGTTCTTCACGTTCTGCAGCTACAGATGCCACTGGTTCTTCACGTTCTGTAGATGTAGATGTCACTGGTTCTTCACGTTCTGCAGATGTAGATGCCACTGGTTCTTCACGTTCAGTAGATGTAGATGTCACTGGTTCTTCACGTTCTGCAGATGTAGATGCCACTGGTTCTTCACGTTCTGTAGATGTAGATGCCACTGGTTCTTCACGTTCTGCAGATGTAGATGCCACTGGTTCTTCACCTTCTTCAGATGTAGATGCCACTGGTTCTTCACCTTCTGCAGATGTAGATGCCACTGGTTCTTCATGTTCTACAGGTGTAGATGCCACTGGTTCTTCACGTTCTACAGATGTAGATGCCACTGGTTCTTCACGTTCTGCAGATGTAGATGCCACTGGTTCTTCACGCTCTGCAGGTGTAGATGCCACTGGTTCTTCACGTTCTCCAGATGTAGATGCCAGTGGTTCTTCATGTTCTGTAGATGCCACTGGATCTTCACTATCTGTAGATGTAGATGTCACTGGTTCTTCACGTTCTGCAGATGTAGAAGCCAGTGGTTCTTCACGTTCTGCAGATGTAGAAGCCACTGGTTCTTCACGTTCTGTAGATGTAGAAGCCACTGGTTCTTCATGTTCTGTAGATGTAGATGCCACTGGTTCTTCACGTTCTACAGATGTAGATGCCACTGGTTCTTCATGTTCTACAGATGTAGATGCCACTGGTTCTTCACGTTCTACAGATGTAGATGCCACTAGTTCTTCGTGTTCTGCAGATGTAGAAGCCACTGGTTCTTCACGTTCTGTAGATGTAGAAGCCACTGGTTCTTCATGTTCTGTAGATGTAGATGCCACTGGTTCTTCACGTTCACTAGATGTAGATGCCACTGGTTCTTCACGTTCTACAGATGTAGATGCCACTGGTTCTTCATGTTCTACAGATGTAGATGCCACTGGTTCTTCACGTTCTACAGATGTAGATGCCACTAGTTCTTCGTGTTCTGCAGATGTAGATGCCACTAGTTCTTCGTGTTCTGCAGATGTAGATGCTACTGGTTTTTCATGTTCTACAGATGTAGATGCCACTAGTTCTTCGTGTTCTGCAGATGTAGATGCCACTGGTTCTTCACGTTCTCCAGATGTAGATGCCACTGGTTCTTCACGTTCTGTAGATGTAGAAACCACTGGTTCTGCACGTTCTGTAGATGTAGATGCCATTGGTTATTCATGTTCTGTAGATGTAGATGCCACTGGTTCTTCACGTTCTGTAGATGTAGATGCCACTGGTTCTTCACGTTCTGTAGATGTAGAAGCCACTGGTTCTACACGTTCTGTAGATGTAGAAGCCACTGGTTCTTCACGTTCTGCAGATGTAGATGCCACTGGTTCTTCACGTTCTGTAGATGCCACTGGTCTTCACGTTCTGTAGATGTAGATGCCACTGGTTCTTCACGTTCTGTAGATGTAGATGCCACTGGTTCTTCACGTTCTGTAGATGTAGATGCCACTGGTTCTTCACGTTCTGTAGATGTAGATGCCACTGGTTCTTCACGTTCTGCAGCTATAGATGCCACTGGTTCTTCACGTTCTGTAGATGTAGATGTCACTGGTTATTCACGTTCTGCAGATGTAGATGTCACTGGTTCTTAACGTTCAGTAGATGTAGATGTCACTGGTTCTTCACGTTCTGCAGATGTAGATGCCACTGGTTCTTCACGTTCTGTAGATGTAGATGTCACTGGTTCTTCACGTTCTGTAGATGTAGATGCCACTGGTTCTTCACGTTCTGCAGCTATAGATGCCACTGGTTCTTCACGTTCTGTAGATGTAGATGTCACTGGTTCTTCACGTTCTGCAGATGTAGATGCCACTGGTTCTTCACGTTCTGCAGATGTAGATGCCACTGGTTCTTCACGTTCTGTAGATGTAGATACCACTGGTTCTTCACGTTCTGTAGATGTAGATGCCACTGGTTCTTCACGTTCTACAGATGTAGATGCCACTGGTTCTTCACGTTCTGTAGATGTAGAAGCCACTGGTTCTTCACGTTCTGTA
This sequence comes from Petromyzon marinus, assembly GCF_048934315.1. Lineage (NCBI taxonomy): Eukaryota > Metazoa > Chordata > Hyperoartia > Petromyzontiformes > Petromyzontidae > Petromyzon > Petromyzon marinus. The sequence goes on from NW_027422661.1 coordinate 435,288, forward strand.
GATGTAGATGCCACTGGTTCTTCACGTTCTGTAGATGTAGATGTCACTGGTTCTTCACGTTCTGCAGATGTAGATGCCACTGGTTCTTCACGTTCAGTAGATGTAGATGACACTGGTTCTTCACGTTCTGCAGATGTAGATGCCACTGGTTCTTCACGTTCTGTAGATGTAGATGCCACTGGTTCTTCACGTTCTGCAGATGTAGATGCCACTGGTTCTTCACCTTCTTCAGATGTAGATGCCACTGGTTCTTCACGTTCTGCAGATGTAGATGCCACTGGTTCTTCGTGTTCTGCAGATGTAGATGCCACTGGTTCTTCACCTTCTGCAGATGTAGATGCCACTGGTTCTTCATGTTCTACAGGTGTAGATGCCACTGGTTCTTCACGTTCTACAGATGTAGATGCCACTGGTTCTTCACGTTCTCCAGATGTAGATGCAAGTGGTTCTTCATGTTCTGTAGATGCCACTGGATCTTCACTATCTATAGATGTAGAAGCCAGTGGTTCTTCACGTTCTGCAGATATAGATGTCACTGGTTTTTCACGTTCTGCATGTGTAGATGCCACTGGTTGTTCACGTTCTGCAGATGTAGATGCCACTGGTTCTTCACATTCTGTAGATGTAGATGCCACTGGTTCTTCACGTTCGGCAGATGTAGATGTCACTGGTTCTACACGTTCTGCAGATGTAGATGCCACTGGTTCTTCACGTTCTGCAAATGTAGATGCCACTGGTTCTTCACGTTCTTCAGATGTAGATGCCACTGGTTCTTCACGTTCTGCAGATGTAGATGCCACTGGTTCTTCGTGTTCTGCAGATGTAGATGCCACTGGTTCTTCACGTTCTGTAGATGTAGATGTCACTGGTTCTTCACGTTCTGTAGATGTAGATGCCACTGGTTCTTCACGTTCTGCAGCTATAGATGCCACTGGTTCTTCACGTTCTGTAGATGTAGATGTCACTGGTTCTTCACGTTCTGCAGATGTAGATGCCACTGGTTCTTCACGTTCTGCAGATGTAGATGCCACTGGTTCTTCACGTTCTGTAGATGTAGATACCACTGGTTCTTCACGTTCTGTAGATGTAGATGCCACTGGTTCTTCACGTTCTACAGATGTAGATGCCACTGGTTCTTCACGTTCTGTAGATGTAGAAGCCACTGGTTCTTCACGTTCTGTAGATGTAGATGCCACTGGTTCTTCACGTTCTGTAGATGTAGATGTCACTGGTTCTTCACGTTCTGCAGATGTAGATGCCATTGGTTCTTCACGTTCAGTAGATGTAGATGACACTGGTTCTTCACGTTCTGCAGATGTAGATGCCACTGGTTCTTCACGTTCTGTAGATGTAGATGCCACTGGTTCTTCACGTTCTGCAGATGTAGATGCCACTGGTTCTTCACCTTCTTCAGATGTAGATGCCACTGGTTCTTCACGTTCTGCAGATGTAGATGCCACTGGTTCTTCGTGTTCTGCAGATGTAGATGCCACTGGTTCTTCACCTTCTGCAGATGTAGATGCCACTGGTTCTTCATGTTCTACAGGTGTAGATGCCACTGGTTCTTCACGTTCTACAGATGTAGATGCCACTGGTTCTTCACGTTCTCCAGATGTAGATGCAAGTGGTTCTTCATGTTCTGTAGATGCCACTGGATCTTCACTATCTATAGATGTAGAAGCCAGTGGTTCTTCACGTTCTGCAGATATAGATGTCACTGGTTTTTCACGTTCTGCATGTGTAGATGCCACTGGTTGTTCACGTTCTGCAGATGTAGATGCCACTGGTTCTTCACATTCTGTAGATGTAGATGCCACTGGTTCTTCACGTTCGGCAGATGTAGATGTCACTGGTTCTACACGTTCTGCAGATGTAGATGCCACTGGTTCTTCACGTTCTGCAAATGTAGATGCCACTGGTTCTTCACGTTCTTCAGATGTAGATGCCACTGGTTCTTCACGTTCTGCAGATGTAGATGCCACTGGTTCTTCGTGTTCTGCAGATGTAGATGCCACTGGTTCTTCGCGTTCTTCAGATGTAGATGCCTCTGGTTCTTCACGTTCTGTAGATGTAGATGCCACTGGTTCTTCACGTTCTGTAGATGTAGATGCCACTGGTTCTTCACGTTCTGCAGCTATAGATGCCACTGGTTCTTCACGTTCTGTAGATGTAGATGTCACTGGTTATTCACGTTCTGCAGATGTAGATGTCACTGGTTCTTCACGTTCAGTAGATGTAGATGTCACTGGTTCTTCACATTCTGCAGATGTAGATGCCACTGGTTCTTCACGTTCTGTAGATGTAGATGCCACTGGTTCTTCACGTTCTGTAGATGTAGATGCCACTGGTTCTTCACGTTCTGCAGCTATAGATGCCACTGGTTCTTCACGTTCTGTAGATGTAGATGTCACTGGTTCTTCACGTTCTGCAGATGTAGATGCCACTGGTTCTTCACGTTCAGTAGATGTAGATGTCACTGGTTCTTCACGTTCTGCAGATGTAGATGCCACTGGTTCTTCACGTTCTGTAGATGTAGATGCCACTGGTTCTTCACGTTCTGCAGATGTAGATGCCACTGGTTCTTCACCTTCTTCAGATGTAGATGCCACTGGTTCTTCACCTTCTGCAGATGTAGATGCCACTGGTTCTTCATGTTCTACAGGTGTAGATGCCACTGGTTCTTCACGTTCTACAGATGTAGATGCCACTGGTTCTTCACGTTCTGCAGATGTAGATGCCACTGGTTCTTCACGCTCTGCAGGTGTAGATGCCACTGGTTCTTCACGTTCTCCAGATGTAGATGCCAGTGGTTCTTCATGTTCTGTAGATGCCACTGGATCTTCACTATCTGTAGATGTAGATGTCACTGGTTCTTCACGTTCTGCAGATGTAGAAGCCAGTGGTTCTTCACGTTCTGCAGATATAGATGTCACTGGTTTTTCACGTTCTGCAGGTGTAGATGCCACTGGTTGTTCACGTTCTGCAGATGTAGATGCCACTCGTTCTTCACATTCTGTAGATGTAGATGCCACTGGTTCTTCACGTTCGGCAGATGTAGATGTCACTGGTTCTACATGTTCTGCAGATGTAGAAGCCACTGGTTCTTCACGTTCTGCAAATGTAGATGCCACTGGTTCTTCACGTTCTTCAGATGTAGATGCCACTGGTTCTTCACGTTCTGCAGATGTAGATGCCACTGGTTCTTCGTGTTCTGCAGATGTAGATGCCACTGGTTCTTCGCGTTCTTCAGATGTAGATTCCTCTGGTTCTTCACGTTCTGTAGATGTAGATGCCACTGGTTCTTCACGTTCTGTAGATGTAGATGCCACTGGTCTTCACATTCTACAGATGTAGATGCCACTGATTCTTCACATTCTGCAGATGTAGATGCCTCTGGTTCTTCACGTTCTGTAGATGTAGATGCCACTGGTTGTTCATGTTCTACAGATGTAAAAGCCACCACCGCCATCTATTGCGTGGCGGTTGAACTTACAACTCTCGTTCCGAACAGGCAACTGGACTTACAAACAGGTTTGAGCGTCTCTCTGAACGTTCAAAAGTCAAATGTTCATAGGTAGTGGTAGTCTCTGTGTTTAATTTGACCTTAACCCAATAAGATGGTCCGTCAGGCATGTATTTTTTGTTGTGCACATCACACACATGTCTGTTGTGCACGTCACACTCATCCCTTGTGCACCGGCGTCTGCCTGGTGTCCCGTGTACTCACAATGCAGCCCCACGTGGATCGTCTCCGAGGCAAAGGCCTCGCTCCTGCCGCCCGGCATCGTGTAGTTCACCACGCAGCGGTACCCGGCTCCCACATCCTGCTCCTCCGGTTTGTAGCTCAGGACGGATGTCACGGCGAAGGTGCCGTTGGCCTCCGTCGCTACCGTCCGCGTCACTTTCACGTCTAGCCACGCGCACGCACGCAAAGACAAAGATCCCCCGTGTGGACTTCAACAGACCGTTGGGACAAGTGCTGTTAGCGAGTGGCAGCCCGGCACGACACGCGAGGGGGTGGGCGGCCAGCACCACGCCCTGCCAGCTTTGTCCCCGCGGCGCTAGCGATGTTTACTCACTGCACCACGTAATAGTATACACTACGCAATACACGGCACTATAGCAGACGTATTCACCAACAGATACATTAACCGACAGATACATTCACCAGCAGATATATTCACCAGCAGATACACTAACCAACAGATATATTCACCAACAGATACATTAACCAACAGATACATTCACCAGCAGATATATTCACCGGCAGACACATTAACCAACAGATATATTCACCAGCAGATATACTTACCAGGTGATGGCAACAGGGGCAGGGAAGCCTTGTACCAGGTGATGTGGGGCTCTGGGTAAGCGTTGTGCACGAAACATTTACCAATCTGCACGAGAGGGAAACAGACCAACACACACAACAAAGAACCCCTGTATAGCCTTAACAGACTGTAGGGGCAAGTGCTGTTAGCGAGCACCTATAAAGGCCGGAACGGTACACGAGGGGGTGGGTGGCCAGCACCACGCCCGACCGCCTTTGTCTCCCTAGTGGCAATGTTTACACACCGCACCAGGTACTCATTTGAGGCTGAGTCGACCTAGGGGAGGTCCGGGACCGGTTCAGATAATCGTCACTGGTGTTGGCCGTGAGCGGGAATCGAACCCGGATCGCCAGGTTCATAGCGCAGTGCGCTAACCGCTACACTACCGCTCCTCACTCACACAGAGACACTCACACAGAGACACTCACACAGAGAGACACACATAGAGACACACAGAGACACTCACACACAGAAACACACACAGACCAACACACACAACAAAGACAAAGAACCCATGTATAGCCTTAACAGACTGTAGGGGCAAGTGCTGTTAGCGAGCACCTATGAAGGCCAGAACGGCACACGAGGGGGTGGGTGGCCAGCACCACGCCCGGTCGCCTTTGTCTCCCCGGTGCTGGCGATGTTTTTACGCACCGCACCAGGTATTTGAGGCCGAGTCGACCTAGGGGAGGCACAGGAACCGGTTCAGATCATCGTCACCGGTATTGGCCGTGAGCGGGAATCGAACCCGGGTTGCCAGGGTAGTAGCGTTATCCACGTCGGGATCGAACCCACGACCTCCTGCGTACCAGGCGAGGTAGTCAACATCCCCCTAACCAAAACTAAACCACGTTTGAATCTACGCACGAATCGGTGGCGTCTACAGCACAGCCGTTGGCGTGCGGCCGTTTTCGCGAAGGGGACGCCGTGAAGGTTAAAAAAAAGAACAACCCTTAAATGACCGTCAGCAGACGGCGCAACAGGAATTTGAAATAAAAAAATGTCAACGTATTCTAGATTTAAAGCTTTCGTGACTGCAAGGATCTCCATACTCTTTGGTTCTATTCGGTAAAGTCACCACGTAGCGGCCGTCACCACGTAGCGGCCTCACGGAGATGGAGATCGCCGCATGGCCACCTGCCACGATCACCGCACGCAGACTCCTAGTGTAGTGTATAGTGTAGTGTATAGTAGTGTATAATGTAGTGTATAGTGTAGTGTATAGTGTAGTGTACAGTGTAGTGTACAGTGTAGTGTATAGTGTAGTGTATAGTGTAGTGTACAGTGTAGTGTATAGTGTAGTGTACAGTGTAGTGTATGGTGTAGTGTATAGTGTAGTGTATAGTGTAGTGTGTAGTAGTGTATAGTGTAGTGTATAGTAGTGTAGTGTATAGTGTAGTGTATAGTAGTGTAGTGTATAGTAGTGTAGTGTATAGTAGTGTAGTGTATAGTGTAGTATACAGTAGCGATGCCCCCCCTGTGTGCTGCGGTGTGACGACGTACACGATGGCGATTATCACCTTGCAAGGAGAAGGAGGCGAGGAGGAGGAGGAGCACCACCAGACACCATGGCAACATTTGGTCGGCACCGTCCTCGCCGCAGATTGTGGAGCCGTCAAACCACCGTGGCCTTCCCGTCGCTAGTCCTAGTGTAAGTATTAAACGCGACGCATTTCACGATACAGGTCGAGCGGTCCTCCACTCATGACGGAGATGCGTTACGACGACCCTCATCGCAGGTCTAAAATATCGTTAAGTCTAAGATGGCCCTAGCCTACCCGGGAGTCTTAAAGAATGGTGAAAATTTAGCAAGACAGAGTAATTTACAGTACCGTACTGTGTAAACTATATACTGTATTGCACAGTAAAATTTAAAGTAAAAAACAAGGTAAATTCTTAGCCTACCTATGTGAACTGCAATTTCATAGAAAGTGTTTTCAGGAAACAATCCTCTGCTATAAAAACTTTCAACATGCATTAAACGTATGTAACCCTAAAATGAAATCGCTAAAGCTATGTTATCATACACGCATTGAACGTATCGTAACGTATCATATTGTACTGGACTCACCAAGATTCTGTCCGTCGTCTGCACACTTGAATGATGTTAGGTTGTTGATGGCCACATTAACTTAGTTGTTGGAAGAGGAGGATGGCGATGATCAAGTTACAGTCTCATACCTCGTAGCACGCTGCTGCGTTTGCCTGCCGCGCAAAATTAAAAATATTTTGCTATTTTGTCATATTGCTATCGCCATCGTAACTGTGGTGCCACCACAGCGGAGCAACTCCGCCGGCTATACCCTCTCCTCGCACCCCCCTCCCCATCCCACGAACGCACGCACGCCCCACTAAACACCCGCATGTACCCCCGTAGGGTCGCGAGGAGGGATCACCTGGTGCGATGGGTTTTCACCCGAGGACCCCACTAGCAGGGACGTTCCACGGTTTCCCCGGACCAGGAAATTGGCCGAGCCCCCCAGACCGGATTACATGGCGCCCCCCCCCCCCCCAAGAAGGGGGCATAGAGCTTTACAGGCCGGCCGCGATGAAGCATACACAGCACGGGGGGGTGGGACCTTCAGCCAGTACCCAGCGGTAGGGTAAACAGTGGGGTGGGAGGGAAAAGCCCCTAGGCAGATAAGAAGTTGACTTAAGTTGGAGGGAACGAGGGGATTATCGATGAGTCAACGGCGAGGAACGCAGGTACAGAGACAATGGGAAGGGGGGGGATGACGCGACCCCCCCCCACCCAACGGCCAGAGCGCTCAAAACGTCCGTAAAGAGGATTCGATTGGATGCGCAGGATGACGTCATGTGACCCGGGGGTTAAGGGGCTTTGGAGACATAAGGGGGCCGGAGGGGCGGATTGAATCAGAGTTCTTCTGGAGCGGCGGGAGAGACCAGCCGTCCTCAGCGTCCGTTCGACGCCTGCAGGGTGGAGCTGGAAACGGTCGGCCAGAAAAAGTCCCCGAGGCGAGCATCTTCCCCAGCCCCCATCGGGCAGCTGAAGAGGTGAGTGGGTACGGGAAAGGGGGGCCTATTCAGTCAGCTCGAGCTTGGGGGATAGACGCACTCTGCGACGGGTAAGTGATAGGAGGAAGGGTGCTGGCTGGAGGGGGCCATAAACGGGGGTTCACTATTCGCTCCGGGAAATAAATCTTAGCACAGACTGACGCTGTGACGCGTGGTGCCATGTGTGCGTCTGTGAAGAGCGGTGGGAGAGCGGTCGGCGCAACGACGGTGTGTGGGTGACTTTAATCGGCATAGGCAAGACGCGCACGAACACAAATAAATAATTAATTAGAGGGACGCTTGAACGCGCCCGCGAGCGTAGCGTAGCGCGCAGAGAGTAATTAATTATTGATTCCGAGCGACGTTGGCTTGTTGACACAATGGCTTAGCAGAAGTAATTAATTAACTCTAAACAGCCGGCCAGTCAAACCATTACGTCATCCACGCGGTTAGGCCACACGGAGTGGGGGAATCACGCGGCGCCTAATCAACCCCTAGGCGGGCTGGGCCAGCCGCTAGCTATGTCGGTCCGAGAGACACAAACGCGGAGGGGACGGGGGTGGGGGAGGCAAACACCCCCCCCCCCCCGCGCGTGGAGGGGGAGGGGGGTACCAGCCCCCACCCATTAGACGTGGCGCCCCCCCCCGCTCGTGGTGAGTGAGATCAGCCCCCACGTAATGGGGAGTGGGGAGGGGGGCACTAGCCCCCACATAACATCTAAATATCGTAAGTCGGACCGTCGTAAGTCGGGGACCACCTGTATAGAGACCACACACACCACACATTATGATAGAGAACACATTATTATTTATATAGAGACCACACACACACACAACACATTATTATTATAGAGAGACCCCCCACACACACACATATTCTACAAACAAAATGAAGGTACCCCCATGGGTTCTCCCTTATCAGTGGTACCAAATGTTTTCAATGAGAAATTTGAAACAGATGCCATCCAGCCATCCACCCTACGTCCTTCCTTGTGGAAGAGATACGTAGATGACACTTTCGTCATTTGGCCGCATGGCCTGCCAGCACTGAACCATTTTTTCAACCACATAATTTCCATACACCCATCCATCAAATTCACCATGGAAGTGGAGAATGACGATAAGCTACCATTCCTGGATGTTTTGATCGAGGAGAGGCCTGATGGCTCATTGGGACATTGCATCTGCAGGAAAGCCATCCACACGGGTTCCTTTCTAAAGCCTGATTCCCAACACCATCCGGCCCAGAAGAATTCTCCCATTAAATCACTACACTATAGGGCAACACTGCATCTCCGACCAACATCACCGAGCCAGTGAACTGGAGCACGTACACAAGGCCCTCAAGGTGAATGGATACTCAGGCCGCACAATGAACGGGACGGATGAACGAGACGAACAGGAACAGGAACGAATGGGACTAATGAACGGGACGGATGAACGGGACGAACAGGAACAGGAACGAATGTGACTAATGAACGGGACGGATGAACGAGACGAACAAACAGGAACAGGAACGAATGGGACTAATGAACGAGACGGATGAACGAGACGAACAGGAACAGGAACGAATGGGACTAATGACCGGGACGGATGAACGAGACGAACAGTAACAGGAACGAATGGGACTAATGAATGGGAGGGATGAACAGGAACAGGAACGAATCAGACTAATGAATGAGACAGATGAACAAGGTGAACAGGAACAGGAACGAATGTGACTAATGAACGGGACGGATGAATGAGACGAACAGGAACAGGAATGAATGGGACTAATGACCGGGAGGGATGAACGAGACGAACAGGAACAGGAATGAATGGGACTAATGACCGGGAGGGATGAACAGGAACAGGAACGCAGCTTTGGCGACAGGCTCCGCGACATCGCGAACGCGGTGGAGGCCGCAAGCGGCGAGCGAGGACGCAGGAGGCGGAACGACGCCGCCATTGACACAAATAAACGCGCGGCGGTGGCGAGATTGGAGATTGTATCGCCGCGGTGAAAACACTACAACTACGACCGCAACAACATCGTCAACAACAACAACGTCGTCAACAACAACATCGTCAACAACATCGTAAACAACAACGTCGTCAACAACGTCAACAACAACGTCGTCAACAACATCGTCAACAACAACATCGTCAACAACATCAACATCGTCAACAACAACATCGTCAACAACGTCAACAACATCGTCGTCAACAACATCGTCAACAACAACATCAACAACATCGTCAACAACATCGTCAACAACGTCAACATCGTCGTCAACAACAACATCGTCGTCAACAACAACAACATCGTCAACAACAACCAACATCGTCAACAACAACATCGTCAACAACATCATCCTCAACAACAACATCATCGTCAACAACATCGTCAACAACATCGTCAACAACGCCAACAACATCGTCAACAACCTCGTCAACAACATCGTCAACAACATCGTCAACAACAACAACATTAACATCGTCAACAACAACATCGTCAACAACGTCAACAACATCGTTGTCAACAACATCGTCAACAACAACATCGTCAACATCAACAACATCGTCAACAACGTCAACAACATCGTCGTCAACAACATCATCGTCAACAACAACAACATCGTCAACAACAACCAACATCGTCAACAACAACATCGTCAACAACAACATCCTCAACAACAACATCAACAACATCGTCAACAACAAAAACGTCAACAACAACATCGTCAACGACAACATCGTCAACAACAACATCGTCAACAACATCAACAACAACATCAACAACATCAACAACATCGTCAACAACAACATCGTCAACAACATCGTCAACAACATCGTCAACAACATCAACAACAACATCGTCGTCAACAACATCGTCAACAACATCAACAACAACATCATCAACAACAACATCAACAACATCGTCAACAACATCAACAACAATGTCGTCAACAACATCGTCAACAACAACGTCGTCAACAACAACATTGTCAACAACAACAACATCGTCAACAACATCGTCAACAACATCGTCAACAACATCAACAACATCAACAACATCGTCAACAACATCGTCAACAACATCAACAACATCGTCAACAACATCAACAACAATGTCGTCAACAACAACATTGTCAACAACGTCAACAACAACATCGTCAACAACATCAACGACGTCGTGAGCGGCCACAGAGAGTGGCGGCGGGACGCTCGGAGCGAGCGGAATCCGAGCAGCGACAGCTGAAGGTGCCCCAAGTAGCTCAAGGAGTTGGGGGGTTGGGGGGGAGCCCGGATTGATGGCAAAGGTAGGAGCTGAATCAGACGTCAAAAATATACAGCAGCAGCAGGCATTGTCAGGGTCTCGATAGAACCCACAACCTCCTGTAGACCATGCGAGGTGGTCAACATCTCATAGCCACCGTGATAATGATGAGAGACAGACTACAAATATACAGCAGCAGTAGCAGGCATCGTCAGGGTCTGAATAGAACCCACGACCTCCTGCCTACCAGGCAAGGTAGTTAACATCTCATAGCCACCATGATGATGATGAGAGACACACAGACTATAAATATACAGCAGCAGCAGGCATCGTCAGGGTCTGGCTAAAACTCACGACCTCCTGTATACCATAGGAGGTAGTCAACATCTCATAGGCACCGTGATGCTGAGAGACACAGACTACAAATATACAGCAGCAGCAGGCATAGTCAGGGTCTGGATAGAACCCACGACTTCCTGTATACCAAGCGAGGTAGTTAACATCTCATAGCCACCGTGATGATGAGAGAGACACAGACTACAAATATACAGCAGCAGCAGGCATAGTCAGGGTCTGGATAGAACCCACGACTTCCTGTACACCAGGCGAGGTAGTTAACATCTCATAGGCACCGTGATGACAACAACAACCACAAGACAACTTTAGATTAAGGCCATCAGTCTAACTAACAACAAACAGTGACGAGGTGGTGGCAAAAAAATCGCAGACGTTAGCTGAATGTGTGTCGGGGGAGGGGGGTTGGGGAGAAAGTTAATGAGTTTATATTTAAACAAACTTTGTTATAACAACTCCGCCACCGCCGCCACCACCACCGCCGTGAACTTCACCGCAATGCTGAACTCCACGCGACCTAAGGGACCGCGGTGATTTGCGGCTCAATGTCAGTTTCTGAACTCCACGCGACCTAAGGGACCGCGGTGATTTGCGGCTCAACGTCAGTTGCTGAGCTCCACGCGACCCCAGGAAGTGCCCCCCCCCCCTCGAGGCTTGCCGCGACCTAAGTGACCGCGGTGATTTGCGGCTCAACGCGACTTGAGCGTGGACAATGAGAACCAAGCCAAAAAACGTAACTTGTATATAAATAAATATTGTTTACAAATATAAATATTTTTTTTATTGTCAACGATAGAATATAGTATTGTCACGAGTGTGACGTACGTATAGCAAGTTTTACAGTAGTCGATACGACATTGAGGAAGTGTGTTAAAATTTTAGTCCTTGCCGGTAGAGGTCAGAGGTCGCTCCGTCTCACGCTGAAGACGTCCTGCGGACGTTCACGATGGGCAGCTGGAGACTGCTTCAAGCCCAGCAGCAGCTGCTGCTGCAGCTGTTTCAAGCCCTGCTGCTTCTGCTTCAAGCCCAGCTGCTGCTGCTGCTGCAGCTGCCGGGCACGAGCGGTTGGCCTCCCGCAACCGGTAATGAGGCTATTCACTATTTTTAATTTATTTAAACCAGTTAAGGCGCAACACTGAGATGTTTTTTGTTTAATATATATTGTAGCTCTCTGTTTGCACCTGGCACGCCGCATCCACACGCGCACGCACGCACATGCACACACAAAGACAAAGATCCCCCGTGTAGCCTTTAACAGACTGTTGGGGCAAGTGCTGTTAGCGAGCAGCACCTATGAAGGCCGGTAACGGTACACGAAGGGGGTGGGTGGCCAGCACCACGCCCGACCGCCTTTGTCTCCCCAGTGCTGGCGATGTTTACACACCTCACCAGGGTACTCGTTTGAGGTTGAGTCGACCTAGGGGAGGCCCGGGACTGGTTCAGATAATCGTCACTGGTGTTGGCCGTGAGCGAGAATTGAACCCGGGTCGCCAGGTTCATAGCGCAGCGTAGCGCTAACTCGCTACACTACTGCTCCCCACTCATACACACGCACACGCGTGTGCACACACGCACGTACACACGCACGCACGTACACACACACACGTACACACACACGTACACACACACGCACGTACACAGACACACGTACACACACACGTACACACACACGCACACAAAGATCACCACCACCACGTGACGCCCTTTGACAGGCTGCCGTGGCGAGCGCCATCCACGAGCAGCAGCAGCACCATGTGACGGCCGCTACTGTGGTACACGTGGTGGGTGAGCGGCCAGCACCACGCCCGGCCGCCTTTGTCTCCCCCAGCGGCCGTGTTCGTACACTGCATCCAGCTACGCACTTAATGCCGAGTACAACCTAGGGGAAGGCACGGGTACCGGTCGAGGTTAATCGTCGCCGATTTTGGCCGCGAGCGAGAGCGATATTCGAGCTCGTCGTCACCGGGGGTTCACGGGGATACCTCGCGATGCCCCCCACAGCCTTCGACAGGCTGTGGGGGGCAAGTGCTCACAGGCTGTGGGGGGCAAGTGCTCGTAGCGAGCGGCACGACGTGAAGGCCGCTACGGCGTACACGAGGGGGCGTGGGTGGAGCGGGCGGGCGGCACCACCACGCCCGGCCGCCTTTATCTCCCCCAGTTGCCAGCGATGTTTTACTGCACACCGCACCGGTCAAACCAAAGGGTGGAGGCCCGTGACGGGTTTAAATAATAATCGCCACTGCTGTTGGGCTCACGTAAGCACGAATTTAGTTTGGGGTTACCGGGTTCAAAGGTCGGCGTGCTAATCGCTTGCAGTCCACCACTGACCCCGTACACTTTTTTATTGTGTGCACCTGGCACTCCGCATCCGTTATTCTATCACGCTGCGGCTATCGGCAACTTAATCCGGGTGCATTTTTTTTTTCTATTTAAAGCTTTCATGACTGCAAGGATTCATCATCTTATTTGGTTCTTTCGGTAAAAGTCACTACGTAGAATGAGAATAAAATATTAAAATAACACAATAAAATTCTCCACAACGCAAGCGGGCCGTCTTCAGGGTGAAAGGTACAGACCTGTCGGGACGACAGAGCTTCAATGAACGGTGTTAAGATTCGTAGCGACTTTTAAAGTGAGGCACCTTGACAAAGGGGTTTACATATCAAATAGCTGAGGGATTAGCTTGTGACTGGTCACAGGAATGGCAATGTTAAAGTCAAAACCTACACATCCACAGAGGCACCTAGTATAAATCAAACAGGAGAATTTAGCATTGAAATAGCTGAGTGATTAGCTTGTGACTGGTCACAGGAATGGCTATGTTAAAGTCAAAACCTACATATCCACAGAGGCAAACTAATCCGGGTGCCTTTTCCATTCCGCCTTGCGGACTGGAAGATGTTCGGCGTGATTACGAAACGCACAAGCGCACAAACGCACGCGCGTACCACGCCGAGCTTGAGGTAATGCTGTCAAAACCAAACAATTCAACTGTGCGTGCGCTCACCAAAAGTTATTATAAAATCGAACCGACGGGTTCCCAACAATTTTCCGGGGTTCATTGACGGCGTGGCGACTATGTGACATCATCGTTGCCACGGTTCGCGTAATTGCCGTCCGCGTTTCTGGCGTGGCCGTCTGCGCCGTGCGTTCATAAGCCTCGGAGACTGCATTGATTGCAACCGGAACTAACGCTGTGCTAAATACGAGCGCCTCAACGAATATTGGGAAATCGTCCCGTTGTGAAATTTGATGGCGTATCGCGAAAAAATGTTTTGCGGCAATCCCAGTAACAACACCTTCAGTCGAAATTCGTTTAGGCTAAGCCTTGGCGCGTCCTGGGAAACCCCACAATCCTCTGCATGCCAGCTGTTTCTGTTGCAACAGCTGAATTGCCTGTGTCCACGACGGGTTTTATTTCACCCGAGTATTTACAGTGAGGGAAAAAAAAGTATTTGATCCTCTGCAGATTTTGTACGTTTGCCCACTGACAAAGAAATGATCAGTCTATAATTTTAATGATAGGTTTATTTGAATAGTGAGAGACAGAATAACAACAATAAAATCCGGAAAAACGCATGTCAAAAATGTTATAAATTGATTTGCATTTTTACGAGGGAAATGAGTATTTGACCCCTCTGCAAAACATGACTTAGTACTTGGTGGCAAAACCCTTGTTGGCAATCACAAAGGTCAGACGTTTCTTGTAGTTGGCCACCAGGTTTGCACACATCTCAGGAGGGATTTTGTCCCACTCCTCTTTGCAGATCTTCTCCAAGTCATTAAGGTTTCGAGGCTGACGTTTGGCAACTCGAACCTTCAGCTCCCTCCACAGATTTTCTATGGAATTAAGGTCTGGAAACTTCTTGAGCCACTCCTTTGTTGCCTTGGCCGTGTGTTTTGGGTCATTGGCATGCTGGAATTCCCATCCACGACCCATTTTCAATGCCCTGGCTGAGGGAAGGAGGTTCTCACCCAAGATTTGACGGTACATGGCCCCGTCCATTGTCCCATTGATGCGGTGAAGTTGTCCTGTCCCCTTAGCAGAAAAACACCCCCAAAGCATAATGTTTCCACATCCATGTTTGACAGTGGGGATGGTGTTCTTGGGGTCATAGGCAGCATTCCTCCTCCTCCAAACACGGCGAGTTGAGTTTATTCCAAAGAGCTCCATTTTGGTCTCATCTGACCACAACACTTTCACACAGTTGTCCTCTGAATCATTCAGATGTTCATTGGCAAACTTCACACGGGCATGTATATCTGCTTTCTTGAGCAGGGGGACCTTGCGGGCGCTGCAAGATTTTAGTCCTTCACGGCATAGTGTGTTACCAATTGTTTTCTTGGTGACTATGGTCCCAGCTGCCTTGAGATCATTGATGCCAGTTAAAAAGGGTAAAACCTATTACTATATCCTCCCGTGTAGTTCTGGGCTGATTCCTCACCGTTCTCATGATCATTGCAACTCCACGAGGTGATATCTTGCACGGAGCCCCAGACCGAGGGAGATTGACAGTTCTTTTGTGTTTCTTCCATTTGCGAATAATCGCACCAACTTTTGTCACCTTCTCACCAAGTTGCTTGGCAATGGTCTTGTAGCCCATTCCAGCCTTGTGTAGGTCTACAATCTTGTCCCTGACATCCTTGGAGAGCTCTTTGGTCTTGGCCATGGTGGAGAGTTTGGAATCTGATTGATTGATTGCTTCTGAGGACAGGTGTCTTTTATACAGGTAACAAGCTGAGATTAGGAGCACTCCCTTTAAGAGTGTGCTCCTAATCTCTGCTCGTTACCTGTATAAAAGACACCTGGGAGCCAGAAATCTTTCTGATTGAGAGGGGGTCAAATACTTATTTCCCTCATTAAAATGCAAATCAATTTATAACATTTTTGACATGCGTTTTTTTCCGGATTTTGTTGTTATTCTGTCTCCCACTGTTCAAATAAACCTACCATTAAAATTATAGACTGATAATTTCTTTGTCAGTGGTCAAACATACAAAATCAACAGGGGATCAAATGCTTTTTTTTCCCTCACTGTAACCGACGTGCGACGATGAATCAGTCGATGTATGCCACACGCTAAGCTCCCGATGCACATGCCACATGTGCATGTTTAAGAAACGCGATCGTTCCCTGTGGACATTCAGCTTCATCAGGCTCTGCTGCGATGCAGACGGCACCCATGTTAACATACGCCCATCAGTACACGCATGCAAACGGTGGCGGGGTGTCAACTTCCTCGCCTGGTATACAGGAGGTCGTGGGTTCGATCCCAACCCTGAGGCTTGTATACTTGGAAGCTTGCACGTTAACCCTGTGGTCATGTGGAGTTCTAGAATCAACGTCACGTTCTAGAATCAACGTCACGCATTGCGAGTATTTGGACACTGCTGTGCATTTCCACATGATAAGAAACTTTCGTTGATCTGTCATTTGTGTGGCCAAGTTGCTTCGGCGAAAGAGTTTCGTGGCTCAGTGGGCCTTACCTGCTCAAATATTAAAAAAAAGTTTAAAAATTTTTATTTAAAGCTTTCGTGACTGCAGGGATTCATATTCTTGGTTCTTTCGGTAAAGTCACCACATAGAAGGGAAACAATAAAATAAAAAAAATATAAAACAATAAACTTCTCACGACGTTTCGACTGCAACACAAGAAGCAATCATCATCAGGTGTGAAAACCACAGCAAGAAAATTTGAAAAAAGTGGCGGTTATTTTTTTTCAAATTTTCTTGCTGTGGTTTTCACACCTGATGATGATTGCTTGTGTTGCAGTCGAAACGTCGTGAGAATTTAATTGTTTTATATTTTTATTATTTTATTGTTTCCTTTCTACGTGGTGGTGACTTTACCGAAAGAACCAAGAATAAAAAAAACGTTTTCAGTTGATAGAATATCAACTTAGGGAGCAGCCGCGAATCCCTGACCCGACCGTTCGTTCATTCGTCTGTCCCTCGTTTTCCCTGGGCAGTCTTCCCGTGCCCGGGCAGCGTCCTCATTGGCGAGGCCTCGCACCTCCTGGAGGCGAAGCAGCAGGCCGGCTCGTGGTGCCGCGACTCGCTGCAGGCCACCGACAAGGTGTACGTCATGCCGTGGACACCGTTCCGCACCGACAGACTCGTGGAGTACGCCTCCCTCCAGGACATCCTGGCCAGGCGACCGCTCACCAACTACAAGCTGTCGCATCGCGTCGACGGCACGGGCTTCGTGGTGTACGACGGAGCTGTGTTCTTCAACAGGGTCGGTGCCCGGCGCCGGGGGGGGGTTTCCGCGTGAGCACCAGTGGGATGATGGACGGCAGATGGCGGTAGGGGCGGTCGGGGCGCCCCGGTGGAGAGATGTTAACTACCTCGTTTAGAATCCACACGCTTTTAGAGTAATTGGCCGCTATTACTTTGCCACGTGAGAAGCCGCTTGGTTGAGCTGTCATTTTGTGTGGCCAGCTCGCTTCTGGAAAAGAGCTGTATGGCTTGGTGGACCTTGCCTGGTACGACAGAGCCGTGATGATGATGATGATGATAGGGGCCGTAGGGGCGGCGCGGTGGAGAGATGTTCACTACCTCGCCTGGTATACAAGAGGCCGTGGGTGAAACCACTTGGCAACGTCGCCCCTTCCCCCTACTGGCAGCGTATATACCCGTCTGTGAAATGGCGCCTTCATTCGTGATGGCCCCTGCGGTTCTCAGATTGGCGCGAATACCAAATGTGTTGAATTATTAATCGTGTTCATTACCCGAAGTATAGGACGGCGGTGGGGAGAGAGCTTTTGCCAGAGGGCCATCATTTAGTGCCCAGGTCGCTTCTGAAAAATAGCTATCCCGGCTCAGTGGTCCTGACCTGTAAAATACAAATAGTTAATAGTTTTATAGTTTATAGACTGAGCTCAGAACTCCAGTAAACATTGCAGTTGCTGAATGAATTAACTGGGGAGCGAGAGCCCTCCAGTTGTGAGCTGTATATACAACAACAACAACCGCCTTTCGCCACTAAGTGGCGGTGACGTCACCACGACGCTTGTGCCAGGCCATGTGCACCTTGAGGCCACGTGAAGTGTCGAATGCCCGCTGGCAGGAGGTCACGGGGGCAGACCCAGGTGCCATGGGTCGACTGACTGAGATGACCGAGATGACCGGCTGATGCACCACCTGTGCCCCCTACTGTGCCAACTTGCTGTGTTTTAGCCACCCGGCGCTCCGCTCGTTGTTGTGAGCGTCGCTCCTCAACCCTCTGCTGTTGTTGGAGGGCGACTGCCTACAACTGCCCAGTAGCGTCCTTCACGAGCCTCCTCCACAGAGGCCGATCTTGACACCGCTGGTACCAGTCATCGGCAAGTCCACCCAGCTCCACGTCCTCCTGTACCACGTCACTCCATCTCTTCTCTAGCCCGTGCCGCACCCGTTTAGCCACCTCGATCCGGCCGAACAAAAGCTATTTGGGCATGCGGTGATTGGGCATGCGGGCTATATGGCCCAGCCAACACAGCCTTGCCTGCCGGAGGAGCTCACCGATGGGACTTTGTCCAGATCTTTCGAGGATTTGTGAGCTCCTCACACAATCCAGCCTGGTTAAACCCAGGATGGATCGTAGGCAGGCTAGCCTAAATGTTTCTAACCGGCGAAGATGTTCCATTAGGGGGTTCCACGTTTCGCAAGCATAGAGAAGGAAGGGCATGACTGTGGCCGAGAAGACCCGAAGCTTCTTGCGGAGTGACAGACCAGGTAGCTTCCACACAGCTTTATGCAACGATGAAAAGATGATGCCGCTCGACTGATTCGGAGTGAGACCTCTGCTGTTAAACCGGAGCCGGTCATGAGCACACTGCCCAGGTATGGGAAACTCTCCACTCTCTCCACAACTGCCCCATCACCGATTGGGAGTTGTGGGGGTGGAGTGTCCGATGGTACAAAATACCCAGGCAGGTGCTTAGTTTTGGTGGGGCTGATGGTAAGGCCCCACCTCTTCGTGGCACACTCAAGTTTCAGCAGCAGCGCCTCCAATTTCTCCTCTGAGTGAGCTGCTATTACCAGGTCGTCGGCATACATAACGTGGTTGACCAATAGGGAGCCATCCCTTGACCGCACCCGGGCATCGATCAGCCTCCCATTCTACCTGTACCAGATGGAAATTCCTCGGGTACAGCTACTGAAGGTTTCACGAACTACGTGGTCGAAATAGATGTTAAATAATGTCGCACCTCAAGGTGTACAGGGAATGGCTCTGACTCCCGGCCACGTAGTTTTACCCGGGCCCGCTCACCATCATGATCATGAGCAGAGGCTCAGGGATTCCGAAAATACGAAGAACAACCCAGAGCCCAGGCCTACTGATGGTATCATAGGCCTTGACCAGGTCAATGGAGCAGAGATGTAGGTCTTGTTGGAATTCCCTACACTTCTGCTGTAGCACACGGGCAGAAAATATGGCATCTGTTCAGGACCGCCCTTTCCTGAAACCGCATTGGAGCTCCGCCACCCTCTCCTCAGTGTGCCTAGCAAGGCGATGTTGAATAATCCTTGAGATTCCCCTGTAGTTGTTACAGTCTGTGCGGTCCCCCTTCTTAAAGAGGGGGACCACCAGGGCATCCTTCCAATCCTGCAGAACCCATCCAGTGGTCCAGACTGTTGTTATGATGTCATGTAGGGCAGTCTGTGCACAAACGCCACCCTCCCTCAGCATTTCGTTTGGGAGATCATTTCTGCCCGGTGCCTTTCGTGGTCTCAGGCTCTGGATCGCCTTCAGTACTTCCTCAACAGATGGCACCTCAGCCAGCCACTCACAGGGGGTGACTTTTTCCTCCAATATTTGAGGCACCACAGCCTCAGCAGGGTCATCTCCACTTTGTCCCATGATGTTTTCCAGGCTGAGGGATTCCCCCTCCCCCAGGACCTCACAGAAATGCTAAGCAAATCTGCAAACCTGTTCCTGGGGGTTGGAGATCGGATCACCGTTTTTTCCCCTAATGATGGTAATAGGTGTGGCGCTGCAGGTTACTTTTTTGATGGAGTTAAATAGAGATTTGTGATCGCGGGCCATTGAGGCAGACTCCATCTCCTCAGCAACCCGCGACCACCACCCATCCTTGCAGCGCCTCACGGCTCTCCGAACCTCCGAGCGAAGGCTGCGGTAAGCCTCCTCATTCTCCGACGTGGGATGCTGTAGCCGATGAGCGTGGGCCTGTCGCTTTTTCTCAACCATCCTGAACACCTCCTCTGTCAGCCAGGGTCTCTGGGGAGGTCTGGACCGCGTACCCAAAGCAGCCATACACACACAAAGATAAAGATCCCCCATATAGCCTTAACAGACTGTAGGGGCAAGTGCTGTTAGCGAGCACCTATGAAGGTCTGAACGGTACACGAGGGGGTGGGTGGCCAGCACCACGCCCGACCGCCTTTGTGTCCCCAGTGGCAATGTTTTTATCCACCGCACCAGGTACTCATTTGAGGCTGAGTCGACCTAGGGGAGGCCCAGGACCGGTTCAGATAATCGTCACTGATGGTGTTGGCCGTGAGCGGGAATCGAACCCGGGTCACCGGGTTCGTAGCGCAGCGTAGCGCTAACCGCTACACTACCGCTCCCACACACACGCACACACATACATACACACACACACTCAGACACTCGCACTCAAACACCTTTGTACCTTCACCTCCGCTCTCCCTCACACACTGTGAGGAGCGCCCCCACGCACTTCACTTGTGCTCATCAAAGACCAAGATCCCCTGTAGAGCCTTCAACAGACTGTTGGGGCAAGCGCTGTTAGCGAGCAGCACCTATGATGGGCAGGCGCAGCGTACGAGGGGCTGGTGTGGCCCACACCACCACCACCACGCCCGGATCTTTCATGCTCACGCCTTCACCCACTCATACACGCACACACACTCACACTCTCCTCTCACGCTCACCTTTCCTCTCCCCACCCCCTCTCCCTCACACACTCACTCACCTCTCCCCACACACCCACCTCTCCCCACACACTCACTCACTCACCTGTCACACCCACACTCACCTCTCCACCACACACACACTCACTAACCCCCCCCCTCTCACTCTCACCTTCCCTCTCCCCACCCCCTCTCCCTCCCTCCCTCTCCCTCACGCACTCACTCACCTCTTCCCACACACTCACCCACCTCTCCCCACACACATCCACACTCACTCACCTCTCCCTACACACATACACGCACTCACTCACCTCTCACACCCACACTCACTCACCTCTCCACCACACACTCACTCACTCACCCCTCACACCCACACTCACCCACCTCTCCACCACACACACCCACACTCACCTCTCACACCCACACTCACTCACCTCTCCCCACACACGCTCACTCACCTCTCACACCCACACTCACTCACCTCTCCCCACACACTCACTCACTCACCTCTCACACCCACACTCACCCACCTCTCACACTCACACTCACCACACACACACACTCACCTCTCACACCAACACTCACCCACCTCTCCACCACACACACTCACTTCTCACACCCACACTCACTCACCTCTCCACCACACACACACACTCACCTCTCACACCCACACACACTCACCCTACTCTCCACCACACACACACTCACACTCACCCACCTCTCCACCACACACACACTCACTCACCTCTTACACTCACCTCACCACACACACACACTCACCTCTCACACCCACACTCACCCACCTCTCCACCACACACACACTCACCTCTCCCCACCCACACACACTCACCCACCTCTCCACCACACACACACTCACACTCACCCACCTCTCCACCACACACACACTCACTCACCCCTCACACCCACACTCACTCACCTCTCCACCACACACACACTCACTCACCTCTCCACCACACACACACTCACCTCTCACACCCACACTCACTCACCTCTCCACCACACACACACTCACCTCTCACACCCACACTCACTTACCTCTCCACCACACACTCACCCACCTCTCCACCACACACACACACTCACCTCTCCACCACCCTCACCCACCTCTCCACCACACACACACTCACTCACCTCTTACACTCACACTCACCTCACCACACACACACACTCACCTCTCACACCCACACTCACCCACCTCTCCACCACACACACACTCACCTCTCCCCACCCACACACACTCACCCACCTCTCCACCACACACACACTCACCCACCTCTCCACCACACACACACTCACTCACCTCTCACACCCACACTCACTCACCTCTCCACCACACACACACTCACTCACCTCTCCACCACACACACACTCACCTCTCACACCCACACTCACTCACCTCTCCACCACACACACACTCACTCACCTCTCACACTCACACTCACTTACCTCTCCACCACACACTCACCCACCTCTCCACCACACACACACACACTCACCTCTCACACCCACACTCACTTACCTCTCCACCACACACTCACCCACCTCTCCACCACACACACACACACTCACCTCTCACACCCACACTCACTTACCTCTCCACCACACACTCACCCACCTCTCCACCACACACACACACACTCACCTCTCCACCACACTCACCCACCTCTCCACCACACACACACTGACTCACCTCTCACACTCACACTCACCCACCTCACCACACACTCACTCACTCACCTCTCACACTCACACTCACTCACTCACCTCTCCACCACACACACACTCACTCACCTCTTACACCCACACTCACCTCTCCACCACACACACACCACACTCACTCACCTCACCACACACTCACTCACTCACTTAACCTCTCCCTGCCACCCACGCTGCGCACCGTCGCAGGAGCGAACGCGCAGCGTCGTCAAGTTCGACCTGCGCACGCGCGTCAAGGGCGGCGAGGCGTTCATCCCCAACGCCAACTACTACGACACTTCGCCCTACCGCTGGGGCGGCAAGTCCGACATCGACCTGGCGGCCGACGAGCGCGGCCTCTGGGTCATCTACGCCACGGAGCAGAACCACGGGCGCATGGTGGTGAGCCGCTTAAATCCGCGCGCGATGCGCGTCGAGGCCTCCTTCGAGACGGCCTACGTCAAGCGCTTGGCCTCCGACGCCTTCATGGCGTGCGGCGTCCTCCACGTCCTGCGCTCGACTTACGAGGACGACGGCGACGGAGGGGCGGACGCCGCTGGAGGAGGAGGAGGAGGAGAAGGAGGGGGGACGAGCGACCGCATCGACTATGTGTACGACACCGACTCGCGGCGGGACGCTCGCGTCTCCGTCCCGTTCCCCAACCCGTTCCGGTTCATCACGTCGGTGCAGTACAACGCGCGCGACCGCGCCCTCTACGTGTGGAACAACCACCACGCGCTGCGCTACGCGCTGCGCTTCGGCACGCGGGACCCCGCTGCGGGTGAGCGGGAGGGTGTCGGTGGGGTTGGTTGTGGGTTGGGGGGAGCGGGGGGGGGGGGGGTGTGGAAGAGTGGGGTGGTGGGGAGCGGTTGGATTGGAGTTTGAAAGTCCGCTTTGTCTTCTTTGGTTCTTTCGGTAAAGTCACGTAGAATGAGAATAAAATAATAAATTGATAAAATAAAATAACACAATAATATTCTCACGACGTTTCGGCCACAACACAAGCGGCCTTCATCAGGTGAAGGGACGAGACTGTCTGGTAGGACAGCGCTGGAGTGAAAAAAAGCCACGTTCAGATCACGACCTTTAAGCTGTGTCAGAAGAAACAAAGCGCCTTGACAAAGGAATTAGCATATAATTTAGCATTGAAATGGCCGAGTGATTAGCTTGTGACTGGTCACAGAAATGGCTATGTTAAAGTTAAAGCATACACATCCGCAGAGGCACCCCTTGACAAAGGATTTAGCATAGAATTTAGCATTGAAATAGCTAAGTTAAAGCATACACATCCGCAGAGGCACCCCTTGACAAAGGAATTAGCATAGAATTTAGCATTGGAATAGCTGAGTGATTAGCTTGTAACTGGTCACAGAAATAGCTATGTTTAAAGTCAGAGCATACACATTCACCGAGGCACCTAGTACAAATCAAACAGGAGAATTTAGCATTGAAATAACTAGGCGAATTTAGCATTGAAATAACTGAGTGATTAGCTAGTGACTGGTCACAGAAATGGCTATGTTGAAGTCAAGGTCTACACATCTGAGCTATTCACAGTAACTGGGTATACAATACAATGTATAATGAATACTACATAGTGAACCAATAAAAAACAAAAATATTAATTACCTTAATGTTATCAATAAACTCTATATTCTACAATCAGCTAAGCTACCAACAATAAGTCGTTATATATCACAATGCTATATGGCAAAAAAATGGGTGGATTCTTACCCTCAACTTTAGCAACACGGATAGCTACGGGCCCCGTTCAGACGGACGAGTTCATCCAAGGTCGGAACAGAGGAGGGGGAGAGAGGCAGCTGCAAGGCGCTATTATACTCCATGTTGTAAACCATACCATTAACCGTGGTGTGAGAGGTATTAAGAGTCAATGCTGGTGAAAGAGCTGCGGTCTGAAGGTCATTGTAAAATACAATTAATTAAGAACGGAAATGGTTTAAAACATCTTTCCAATGGTTACTAAGCCAGAATCCATCTTCTCGGTTGAAATTGTCTCTGTGCTTGTATATGTGAATGGCCTCATGAACGAATCTCTCATGGTAGCCGGTTGGTTTGCAAAGAACCTCCGTCTTGGAGAAGTCAATGTCATGTGAGCCCACTGAATTATAACAGTGATCTGCCACGGCAGGTCTGCTTTATGTTCACGGATGCCGTCCGAGATATGTCGTTTGGTTTCTCCAATGTAGCTACTACCACAGAGGCACTTTAGTTTGTAAACGCCCGGGTACTCTTATGTCTGGAACAGCATCTTTTACAGATGGAACTAGATCACGGATTTTATGTACTGTGTTGAATCGGACCTGGATCTTGTGTTTATTCAGGATTTTGGAGATCTTTTTAGTGACCCCTGCAATGTAGGGTAAGGTGATGGTTTTGAGTGGCTCCACAAGAGAATCCTTCTTCATGACTGGAGTGATGGCTTTGCGGATTGTGTAGTCGGAGTAACCATTAGCCCTGAGAGCCTGGTGTACGTGCTTGAGTTCACTGGTAATGTGTTCCTGGTCGGAAATGCATTGGGCTCTATGGTATAGAGTCTTGATGAGGGAGTTCTTCTGGGATGGATGGTGGTGGGAATCCAGTTTCAAGTGAGCATCTGTATGGGTGGCTTTCCTGTAGACAGAGTGGCTCATTGAACCATCATGTCTCCTTTTAATTACGACATCCAAAAAGGGTAGTTTGCCATCTTTTTCGACCTCCATGGTAAATCTGATGGCTGGGTGTATGGAATTGATGTGGTCGCGGAATTGGTCTAGAGCAGGCTGGCCATGTGGCCAGATGACAAAGGTGTCATCCACGTACCTCTTCCATAAGGTCGGGCGTAGAGTGGCAGTCTGGATGGCGTCAGTTTCAAAATTTTCCATGAATACGTTGGCTACAACTGGAGATAGGGGGGAGCCCATTGGGGTGCCCTCAGTTTGTTTGTAGAAAGTTCCATTCCAGGTGAAGTATGTGTTGGTTACTCAATGTCTCACCAGGGGGGGTACATCAGTGTGCAGTCCTTGATGAACCAGGTCTTCAATGATAGCGATGGTGTCAGGTACCGGGACTTTGGTGAACAAGGACACCACATCAAAACTGACAAGCAGGTCGTCTGGAGACAGGGAAATGCCTTTGATTGTCGATACCAGGTGAGTAGAATTTAGTACCACAGAGGTGTTTTTTTCCAGTGAAATGTCGCAGTATATCAGCAAGAAAACGTGCCAGTTTATAGGTGGGGGAGTTGATAGTAGAGACGATGGGACGAAGGGGTGTATCTTCTCTGTGTATCTTTGGAAGGCCACATAATCTTGGTGGTCTGGCAGCAGAGGGTTTCAACGAGAACTGTTTGGTCTCATCAATTAATGCTGTTGAATCAGAGATGATTTTGTTCGTTTTGGTAACCAGGCTGTTGGTGGGATCTCTTTTTATTTTTGTATAGCTGCCATCGTTGAGTAGTTCTTGAATTTTGTTGTTATATTCTGTTTTGTCCATGATGACAGTGACATTGCCCTTGTCGGCTGAGAGGACGACAATATCATCCCTCTTTTTTAATTGAGATAATTCAAAACGTTCGTCTTTGCTGATGTTGCTGGGTGGCAACTTAGCGCGTTTGAGGGTTGCAGCGATTTCAGATCTTGCTACGTCTGCAGCGATGGGACTCAAGCCCTTGATTGCAATGTCGACATGGGCAATGATATAATTAACCGGTAAGTGTCTCGGTGTGACAGCAAAGTTTAGACCTTTAGCTAAAACGGATTTCAGACCATCAGAAATGGAACTGTTACTGCGATTAATTACGACTTTGTTGACGTCTATCTTTTCGGTGTGTGGGTCCGATTTTTAGCTGGAGAGGTGATTGAATTTGGAAATCAAATTGTCCCTACATTTGGTCGACATAGTGGCAGCCGAAGAGGTAGTCATATTGTCTACATGTTTCCAATCCGATGTAGACATTGTTGCTGTCAATGTTAAGTGTGATTTGTAGAGTGTCTTGTCTAACTGATCGAGTTCGGTGCGTGTAAGTCTGATTTTTTCCGAGATAAGAGCGAAGCTAGTTCCAGCTAGAATTCGTTTTGCATTGAGAGAAGTTGCAACAGCAGAGGTTAGTGTAAATGCGGTTGGTATTACCTTAGAGTCGCGGCATCTCTTCAGAAAGGTGAGAGACTCGATTAGTTGAGCCTTCTTATCCCGGAGTCTGTTGAATGATCTTAAGGATGTGTGAAATCCCTCCCCGTAGAGGCGGTTAAATTTCGATTTAAAGCTTTCGTGACTGCAAGGATTCATCTTCTTTGGTTCTTTCGGTAAAGTCACGTAGAATGAGATCAAAATAATAAATTGATAAAATAAAATAACACAATAATATTCTCACGACGTTTCGGCCACAACACAAGCGGCCTTCATCAGGTGAAGGGACGAGACTGTCTGGTAGGACAGCGCTGGAGTGAAAAAAGCCACGTTCAGATCACGACCTTTAAGCTGTGTCAGAAGAAACAAAGCGCCTTGACAAAGGAATTAGCATATAATTTAGCATTGAAATGGCCGAGTGATTAGCGTGTGACTGGTCACAGAAATGGCTATGTTAAAGTTAAAGCATACACATCCGCAGAGGCACCCCTTGACAAAGGATTTAGCATAGAATTTAGCATTGAAATAGCTAAGTTAAAGCATACACATCCGCAGAGGCACCCCTTGACAAAGGAATTAGCATAGAATTTAGCATTGAAATAGCTGAGTGATTAGCTTGTAACTGGTCACAGAAATAGCTATGTTTAAAGTCAGAGCATACACATTCACCGAGGCACCTAGTACAAATCAAACAGGAGAATTTAGCATTGAAATAACTAGGCGAATTTAGCATTGAAATAACTGAGTGATTAGCTAGTGACTGGTCACAGAAATGGCTATGTTGAAGTCAAGGTCTACACATCTGAGCTATTCACAGTAACTGGGTATACAATACAATGTATAATGAATACTACACAGTGAACCAATAAAAAACTAAAATATAAATTACCTTAATGTTATCAATAAACTCTATATTCTCCAATCAGCTAAGCTACCAACAATAAGTCGTTATATATCACAATGCTATATGGCAAAAAAATGGGTGGATTCTTACCCTCAACTTTAGCAACACGGATAGCTACGGGCCCCGTTCAGACGGACGAGTTCATCCAAGGTCGGAACAGAGGAGGGGGAGAGAGGCAGCTGCAAGGCGCTATTATACTCCATGTTGTAAACCATACCATTAACCGTGGTGTGAGAGGTATTAAGAGTCAATGCTGGTGAAAGAGCTGCGGTCTGAAGGTCATCGTAAAATACAATTAATTTAGAACGGAAATGGTTTAAAACATCTTTCCAATGGTTACTAAGCCAGAATCCATCTTCTCGGTTGAAATTGTCTCTGTGCTTGTATATGTGAATGGCCTCATGAACGAATCTCTCATGGTAGCCGGTTGGTTTGCAAAGAACCTCCGTCTTGGAGAAGTCAATGTCATGTGAGCCCACTGAATTATAACAGTGATCTGCCACGGCAGGTCTGCTTTATGTTCACGGATGCCGTCCGAGATATGTCGTTTGGTTTCTCCAATGTAGCTACTACCACAGAGGCACTTTAGTTTGTAAACGCCCGGGTACTGTATGTCTGGAACAGCATCTTTTACAGATGGAACTAGATCACGGATTTTATGTACTGTGTTGAATCGGACCTGGATCTTGTGTTTATTCAGGATTTTGGAGATCTTTTTAGTGACCCCTGCAATGTAGGGTAAGGTGATGGTTTTGAGTGGCTCCACAAGAGAATCCTTCTTCATGACTGGAGTGATGGCTTTGCGGATTGTGTAGTCGGAGTAACCATTAGCCCTGAGAGCCTGGTGTACGTGCTTGAGTTCAATGGTAATGTGTTCCTGGTCGGAAATGCATTGGGCTCTATGGTATAGAGTCTTGATGAGGGAGTTCTTCTGGGATGGATGGTGGTGGGAATCCGATTTCAAGTGAGCATCTGTATGGGTGGCTTTCCTGTAGACAGAGTGGCTCATTGAACCATCATGTCTCCTTTTAATTACGACATCCAAAAAGGGTAGTTTGCCATCTTTTTCGACCTCCATGGTAAATCTGATGGCTGGGTGTATGGAATTGATGTGGTCGCGGAATTGGTCTAGAGCAGGCTGGCCATGTGGCCAGATGACAAAGGTGTCATCCACGTACCTCTTCCATAAGGTCGGGCGTAGAGTGGCAGTCTGGATGGCGTCAGTTTCAAAATTTTCCATAAATACGTTGGCTATAACTGGAGATAGGGGGGAGCCCATTGGGGTGCCCTCAGTTTGTTTGTAGAAAGTTCCATTCCAGGTGAAGTATGTGTTGGTTACGCAATGTCTCACCAGGGGGGGTACATCAGTGTGCAGTCCTTGATGAACCAGGTCTTCAATGATAGCGATGGTGTCAGGTACCGGGACTTTGGTGAACAAGGACACCACATCAAAACTGACAAGCAGGTCGTCTGGAGACAGGGAAATGCCTTTGATTGTCGATACCAGGTGAGTAGAATTTAGTACCACAGAGGTGTTTTTTCCAGTGAAATGTCACAGTATATCAGCAAGAAAACGTGCCAGTTTATAGGTGGGGGAGTTGATAGTAGAGATGATGGGACGAAGGGGTGTATCTTCTCTGTGTATCTTTGGAAGGCCATATAATCTTGGTGGTCTGGCAGCAGAGGGTTTCAACGAGAACTGTTTGGTCTCATCAATTAATGCTGTTGAATCAGAGATGATTTTGTTCGTTTTGGTAACCAGGCTGTTGGTGGGATCTCTTTTTATTTTTGTATAGCTGCCATCGTTGAGTAGTTCTTGAATTTTGTTGTTATATTCTGTTTTGTCCATGATGACAGTGGCATTGCCCTTGTCGGCTGAGAGGACGACAATATCATCCTTCTTTTTAATTGAGATAATTCAAAGCGTTCGTCTTTGCTGATGTTGCTGGGTGGCAACTTAGCGTTTTTGAGGGTTGCAGCGATTTCAGATCTTGCTACGTCTGCAGCGATGGGACTCAAGCCCTTGAGTGCAACGTCGACATGGGCAATGATATCATTAACCGGTAAGTGTCTCGGTGTGACAGCAAAGTTTAGACCTTTAGCTAAAACGGATATCAGACCATCAGAAATGGAACTGTTACTGCGATTAATTACGACTTTGTTGACGTCTATCTTTTCGTTGTGTGGGTCCGATTTTTAGCTGGAGAGGTGATTGAATTTGGAAATCAAATTGTCCCTACATTTGGTCGACATAGTGGCAGCCGAAGAGGTAGTCATATTGTCTACATGTTCCCAATCCGATGTAGACATTGTTGCTGTCAATGTTAAGTGTGATTTGTAGAGTGTCTTGTCTAACTGATCGAGTTCGGTGCGTGTTAGTCTGATTTTTTCCGAGATAAGAGTGAATATTGTTCTAGCTAGAATTCGTTTTGCATTGAGAGAAGTTGCAACAGCAGAGGTTAGTGTAAATGCGGTTGGTATTACCTTAGAGTCGCGGCATCTCTTCAGAAAGGTGAGAGACTCGATTAGTTGAGCCTTCTTATCCCGGAGTCTGTTGAATGATCTTAAGGATGTGTGAAATCCCTCCCCGTAGAGGCGGTTAAATTTCGATTTAAAGCTTTCGTGACTGCAAGGATTCATCTTCTTTGGTTCTTTCGGTAAAGTCACGTAGAATGAGATCAAAATAATAAATTGATAAAATAAAATAACACAATAATATTCTCACGACGTTTCGGCCACAACACAAGCGGCCTTCATCAGGTGAAGGGACGAGACTGTCTGGTAGGACAGCGCTGGAGTGAAAAAAAGCCACGTTCAGATCACGACCTTTAAGCTGTGTCAGAAGAAACAAAGCGCCTTGACAAAGGAATTAGCATATAATTTAGCATTGAAATGGCCGAGTGATTAGCTTGTGACTGGTCACAGAAATGGCTATGTTAAAGTTAAAGCATACACATCCGCAGAGGCACCCTTGGCAAAGGAATTAGCATAGAATTTAGCATTGAAATAGCTAAGTTAAAGCATACACATCTGCAGAGGCACCCCTTGACAAAGGAATTAGCATAGAATTTAGCATTGAAATAGCTGAGTGATTAGCTTGTAACTGGTCACAGAAATAGCTTTGTTTAAAGTCAGAGCATACACATTCACCGAGGCACCTTGTACAAATCAAACAGGAGAATTTAGCATTGAAATAACTAGGCGAATTTAGCATTGAAATAACTGAGTGATTAGCTAGTGACTGGTCACAGAAATGGCTATGTTGAAGTCAAGGTCTACACATCTGAGCTATTCACAGTAACTGGGTATACAATACAATGTATAATGAATACTATATAGTGAACCAATAAAAAACTAAAATATAAATTACCTTAATGTTATCAATAAACTCTATATTCTCCAATCAGCTAAGCTACCAACAATAAGTCGT
Organism: Petromyzon marinus; assembly: GCF_048934315.1. Lineage (NCBI taxonomy): Eukaryota > Metazoa > Chordata > Hyperoartia > Petromyzontiformes > Petromyzontidae > Petromyzon > Petromyzon marinus. Next base: position 466,304 of record NW_027422661.1, read on the forward strand.
TATATATCACAATGCTATATGGCGAAAAAATGGGTGGATTCTTACCCTCAACTTTAGCAACACGGATAGCTACGGGCCCCGTTCAGACGGACGAGTTCATCCAAGGTCGGAACAGAGGAGGGGGAGAGAGACAGCTGCGAGGCGCTATTATACTCCATGTTGTAAACCATACCATTAACCGTGGTGTGAGAGGTATTAAGAGTCAATGCTGGTGAAAGAGCTGCGGTCTGAAGGTCATCGTAAAATACAATTAATTAAGAACGGAAATGGTTTAAAACATCTTTCCAATGGTTACTAAGCCAGAATCCATCTTCTCGGTTGAAATTGTCTCTGTGCTTGTATATGTGAATGGCCTCATGAACGAATCTCTCATGGTAGCCGGTTGGTTTGCAAAGAACCTCCGTTTTGGAGAAGTCAATGTCATGTGAGCCCACTGAATTATAACAGTTATCTGTCACGGCAGAAGAGTTCGTCCTACCGTGTTTCAAGTCTGCTTTATGTTCACGGATGCGGTCCGAGATATGTCGTTTGGTTTCTCCAATGTAGCTACTACCACAGAGGCACTTTAGTTTGTAAACGCCCGGGTACTGTATGTCTGGACCAGCATCTTTTACAGATGGAACTAGATCAGGGATTTTATGTATTGTGTTGAATCGGACCTGGATCTTGTGTTTATTCAGGATTTTGGAGATCTTTTTAGTGACCCCTGCAATGTAGGGTAAGGTGATGGTTTTGAGTGGCTCCACAAGAGAATCCTTCTTCATGACTGGAGTGATGGCTTTGCAGATTGTGTAGTCCTAGTAACCATTAGCCCTGAGAGCCTGGTGTACGTGCTTGAGTTCACTGGTAATGTGTTCCTGGTCGGAAATGCATTGGGCTCTATGGTATAGAGTCTTGATGAGGGAGTTCTTCTGGGATGGATGGTGGTGGAATCCGGTTTCAAGTAAGCATCTGTATGGGTGGCTTTCCTGTAGACAAAGTGGCTCATTGAACCATCATGTCTCCTTTTAATTAAGACCTCCAAAAAGGGTATTTTGCCATCTTTTTCGACCTCCATGGTAAATCTGATGGCTGGGTGTATGGAATTGATGTGGTCCCGGAATTTGTCTAGAGCAGGCTGGCCATGTGGCCAGATGACAAAGGTGTCATCCACGTACCTCTTCCATAAGGTCGGGCGTAGAGTGGCAGTCTGGATGGCGTCAGTTTCAATTTTTTCCATGAATACGTTGGCTACAACCGGAGATAGGGGGGATCCCATTGGGGTGCCCTCAGTTTGTTTGTAGAAAGTTCCATTCCAGGTGAAGTATGTGTTGGTTAAGCAATGTCTCACCAGGGGGGGTACATCAGTGTGCAGTCCTTGATGAACCAGGTCTTCAATGATAGCGATGGTGTCAGGTACTGGGACTTTGGTGAACAAGGACACCACATCAAAACTGACAAGCAGGTCGTCTGGGGACAGGGAAATGCCTTTGATTGTCGATACCAGGTGAGTAGAATTTAGTACCGCAGAGGTGGTTTTTCCAGTGAAAGGTCGCAGTATATCAGCAAGAAAACGTGCCAGTTTATAGGTGGGGGAGTTGATAGTAGAGACGATGGGACGAAGGGGTGTATCTTCTTTGTGTATCTTTGGAAGGCCATATCATCTTGGTGGTCTGGCAGCAGAGGGTTTCAACGAGAACTGTTTGGTCTCATCAATTATTTCTGTTGAATCAGAGATGATTTTGTTCGTTTTGGTAACCAGGCTGTTGGTGGGATCTCTTTTTATTTTTGTATAGCTGCCATCGTTGAGTAGTTCTTGAATTTTGTTGTTATATTCTGTTTTGTCCATGATGACAGTGGCATTGCCCTTGTCGGCTGAGAGGACGACAATATCATCCTTCTTTTTAATTGAGATAATTCAAAACGTTCGTCTTTGCTGATGTTGCTGGGTGGCAACTTAGCGTTTTTGAGGGTTGCAGCGATTTCAGATCTTGCTACGGCTGCAGCGATGGGACTCAAGCCCTTGAGTGCAACGTCGACATGGGCAATGATATCATTAACCGGTAAGTGTCTCGGGGTGACAGCAAAGTTTAGACCTTTAGCTAAAACGGATTTCAGACCATCAGAAATGGAACTGTTACTGCGCTTAATTACGACTTTGTTGACGTCTATCTTTTCGGTGTGTGGGTGTACCCCCCCTTGTGAGACATTGCTTAACCAACACATACTTCACCTGGAATTGAACTTTCTACAAACAAACTGAGGGCACCCCAATGGTTTCCCCCCTATCTCCGGGTGTAGCCAACGTATTCATGGAAAATTTTGAAACTGATGGCATCCAGACTGCCACTCTACGCCCGACCTTATGGAAGAGGTACGTGGATGACACCTTTGTCATCTGGCCACATGGCCAGCCTGCTCTAGACCAATTCCGTGACCACATCAATTCCATACACCCAGCCATCAGATTTACCATGGAGGTCGAAAAAGATGGCAAACTACCCTTTTTGGATGTCTTAATTAAAAGGAGACATGATGGTTCAATGAGCCACTCTGTCTACAGGAAAGCCACCCATGCAGATGCTTACTTGATACCGGATTCCCACCACCATCCATTCCAGAAGAACTCCCTCACCAAGACTCTATACCATAGAGCCCAATGCATTTCCGACCAGGAACACATTACCAGTGAACTCAAGCACGTACACCAGGCTCTCAGGGCTAATGGTTACTCCGACTACACAATCCGCAAAGCCATCACTCCAGTCATGAAGAAGGATTCTCTTGTGGAGCCACTCAAAACCATCACCTTACCCTACATTGCAGGGGTCACTAAAAAGATCTCCAAAATCCTGAATAAACACAAGGTCCAGGTCCGATTCAACACAATACATAAAATCCGTGATCTAGTTCCATCTGTAAAAGATGCTGTTCCAGACATACAGTACCCGGGCGTTTACAAACTAAAGTGCCTCTGTGGTAGTAGCTACATTGGAGAAACCAAACGACATATCTCGGACCGCATCCGTGAACATAAAGCAGACTTGAAACACGGTTGGACGAACTCCTCTGCCGTGGCAGATCACTGTTATAATTCAGTGGGCTCACATGACATTGACTTCTCCAAGACGGAGGTTCTTTGCAAACCAACCGGCTACCATGAGAGATTCGTTCATGAGGCCATTCACATATACAAGCACAGAGACAATTTCAACCGAGAAGATGGATTCTGGCTTAGTAACCATTGGAAAGATGTTTGAAACCATTTCCGTTCTTAATTAATAGTATTTTACGATGACCTTCAGACCGCAGCTCTTTCACCAGCATTGACTCTTAATACCTCTCACACCACGGTTAATGGTATGGTTTACAACATGGAGTATAATAGCGCCTCGCAGCTGTCTCTCTCCCCCTCCTCTGTTCCGAGCTTGGATGAACTCGTCCATCTGAACGGGGCCCGTAGCTATCCGTGTTGCTAAAGTTGAGGGTAAGAATCCACCCATTTTTTCGCCATATAGCATTGTGATATATAACGACTTATTGTTGGTAGCTTAGCTGATTGGAGAATATAGAGTTTATTGATAACATTAAGGTAATTTATATTTTAGTTTTTTATTGGTTCACTATATAGTATTCATTATACATTGTATTGTATACCCAGTTACTGTGAATAGCTCAGATGTGTAGACCTTGACTTCAACATAGCCATTTCTGTGACCAGTCACTAGCTAATCACTCAGTTATTTCAATGCTAAATTCGCCTAGTTATTTCAATGCTAAATTTTCCTGTTTGATTTGTACTAGGTGCCTCGGTGAATGTGTATGCTCTGACTTTAAACATAGCTATTTCTGTGACCAGTTACAAGCTAATCACTCAGCTATTTCAATGCTAAATTCTATGCTAATTCCTTTGTCAAGGGGTGCCTCTGCAGATGTGTATGCTTTAACTTTAACATAGCCATTTCTGTGACCAGTCACAAGCTAATCACTCGGCCATTTCAATGCTAAATTATATGCTAATTCTTTTGTCAAGGCGCTTTGTTCCTTCTGACACAGCTTAAAGGTCGTGATCTGAACGTGGCTTTTTTTCACTCCAGCGCTGTCCTACCAGACAGTCTCGTCCCTTCACCTGATGAAGGCCGCTTGTGTTGTGGCCGAAACGTCGTGAGAATATTATATATATATGCTTTGGCCCACCATAGCGACCTACCCATCGAATACCAGGCGAGGCGGTTAACATCTCACCACTGAGAGAGAGAGAGACACGCAAACTCCAAATATACAGCAGCAGCAGGCGTCAGGGTCGGGATCGAACCCACGACATCCTGTATACCAGGCGAGGTAGTTAACATCTCAAAACGGAGAGAGACACGCAAACTCCAAATATACAGCAGCAGGCATCAGGGTCAGGATCGAACCCACGACTTCCTGTATACCAGGCGAGGTAGTCAACATCTATGCCACTGCGGTGCCCAAGTTGAGGAGTTGGTTGGCAACAGACACTCGCCGTCGCATTCGACGACGACTCAAAACTGATTTTCCTGCTCAAGAAGAGCGTCTCGACGCATTTGGCTCTCATCTCCCGCTTACAACCCTGAGCCAGTGGTGGGAATTCCACCTTCCTATGGCGGGGCCAAGTTTGCTTACAGGACAATGTCATTACATTCAGAGCGAGTGATTAAATCCAGCCGCTCGTACCAAACTTACCTTTTAAAACCAGAGGTAGGACCCCATCCATGGCCCTGCGGCTTTGCTTCACAGAGGCCCACAGCCGTATGAGGACTGCCACGGGTGATTGTTATCCATCGCCGGGAGGCACTCATCGGCTAAACGGTGCAGGGGTCTCAAGTCGCTCTCCCATCACCGCCTCGTCTGTTTGACATTTTTATTGAACTCGCTCTGTCTGTTGTTGACGTGTACTCAACAGACGTCTGCAATAACCGCGCACATACTCACGGTGAACTTGCAAACGGAAACATCACGCTCCGGTAGTATGTGATGCACTGTCTTTGAAACGTATTGGCCTACACCAGAGACAGCCGTCTTTATGGCCCAGTCCCATCAGTGTCTGGCCAGAGAATGCCGAAAGGTGACCAGGACAAGGACAGCGGCACTATCGGAGCGTTGATAGCTCGGAGGTGAACAGCAACACCATCGGGAAATATTGTTTTGCCAGTATCAAAAGTATTGAAAGATAAGAATAGGTTTTAGCCCTTTCTGCCAATAACACAGGAGGCTTTATTTAAAGCTTTCGTGACTGCAGGGATTCATATTCTTGGTTCTTTTGGTAAAGTCACCACGTAGAAGGGAAATAATAAAATTATAAAAATATAAAAAACACAATAAAATTATCACGACGTTTCGACTGCAACACCAAGTAATCGTCATCAGGTGTGAAAACCAGAGCAAGAAAATGTTCTTGCTGTGTTTTTTTCTTGCTGTGGTTTTAACACCTGATGATGATTGCTTGTGTTGCAGTCGAAACGTCGTGAGAATTTAATTGTTTTATATTTTTATTATTTTATTGTTTCCTTTCTACGTGGTGGTGACTTTACCGAAAGAACCAAGAATAAAAAAAACGTTTTCAGTTGATGGAATATCAACTTAGGGAGCAGCCGCGAATCCCTGACCCGACCGTTCGTTCATTCGTCTGTCCCTCGTTTTCCCTGGGCAGTCTTCCCGTGCCCGGGCAGCGTCCTCCTCGTTGGCGAGGCCTCGCACCTCCTGGAGGCGAAGCAGCAGGCCGGCTCGTGGTGCCGCGACCCGCTGCAGGCCACCGACAAGGTGTACGTCATGCCGTGGACGCCGTTCCGCACTGACAGACTGGTGGAGTACGCCTCCCTCCAGGACATCCTGGCCAGGCGACCGCTCACCAACTACAAGCTGCCGCACCGCGTCGACGGCACGGGCTTCGTGGTGTACGACGGAGCTGTGTTCTTCAACAGGGTCGGTGCCCGGCGCCGGGGGAGGGGGGGGGGGTTCCTCGTGAGCACCAGTGGGATGATGGACGGCAGATGGCGGTAGGGGCGGTAGGGGCGGTCGGGGCGCCGCGGTGGAGAGATGTTAACTACCTCGTTTAGAATCCACACGCGTTTAGAGTAATTGGGCGCTATTACTTTGCCATGTGAGAAGCCGCTTGGTTGAGCTGTCATTTTGTGTGGCCAGCTCGCTTCTGGAAAAGAGCTGTATGGCTTGGTGGACCTTGCCTGGTACGACAGAGCCGTGATGATGATGATGACGATAGGGGCCGTAGGGGCGGCGCGGTGGAGAGATGTTCACTACCTCGCCTGGTATGCAAGAGGCCGTGGGTGAAACCACTTGGCAACGTCACCCCTTCTCTCTACTGGCAGCGTATATACCCGTCTGTGAAATGGCCCCTTCATTCGTGATGGCCCCTGCGGTTCTCAGATTGGCGCGAATATCAAATGTGTTGAATTATTAATTGTGTTCATTAGCCGAAGTATGGGATGGTGGTGGGGAGAGAGCTTTTGCCAGAGGGCCGGATAGAACTTTGATTTCTCTTTCCAGGTGGGGGCACCAACACATAAGCTGACACTAAACTTTTATCAGGCTAGGGACTGTTGCAATGACTGGTGGAGAGATATTTTTATTATTTTATTGTTTCCCTTCTACGTGACTTTACCGAAAGAACCAAGAATATGGTGGAGAGATGTTTACGACCTCGCCTGGTATACATAAGCTCGTGGGTTCAATCCCGACCCTGACGCCTGCTGCTGTATATTTGGAGTTTGCGTGTTCTCCTCGTGGATTTTTCCTCTGGGTCTTCCGTTTTTTTCCCTCCACGTTGAGAATCGACGTCACGCGTTCAGAGTATTTGGCTGCTGTACATTTCCACTCCGTTGAGCCATCATTTAGTGGCCAGGTCGCTTCTGAAAAAGAGCTATCCCGGCTCAGTGGTCCTGACCTGTAAAATAAAAATAGTTAATAGTTTTATAGTTTGTAGACTGAGCTCAGAACTCCAGTAAACATTGCAGTTGCTGAATGAATTAACTGGGGAGCGAGAGCCCTCCAGTTGTGAGCTGTATATACAACAACAACAACCGCCTTTCGCCACTAAGTGGCGGTGACGTCACCACGACGCTTGTGCCAGGCCATGTGCACCTTGAGGCCACGTGAAGTGTCGAATGCCCGCTGGCAGGAGGTCACGGGGCAGACCCAGGTGCCATGGGTCGACTGACTGAGATGACCGAGATGACCGGCTGATGCACCACCTGTGCCCCCTACTGTGCCAACTTGCTGTGTTTTAGCCACCCGGCGCTCCGCTCGTTGTTGTGAGCGTCGCTCCTCAACCCTCTGTTGTTGTTGGAGGGCGACTGCCTACAACTGCCCAGTAGCGTCCTTCACAATCCTCCTCCACAGAGGCCGATCTTGACACCGCTGGTACCAGTCATTGGCAAGTCCACTCAGCTCCACATCCTCCTGTACCACGTCACTCCATCTCTTCTCTAGCCCGTGCCGCGCCCGTTTAGCCACCTCGATCCAGCCGAACAAAAGCGATTTGGGCATGCGGTGATTGGGCATGCGGGCTACATGGCCCAGCCAACGCAGCCTTGCCTGCCGGAGGAGCTCACCGATGGGACTTTGTCCAGATCTTTCGAGGAATTGTGAACTCCTCACACAATCCAGTCTGGTTAAACCCAGGATGGATTGTAGGCAGGCCAGCCTAAATGTTTCTAACTGGCGAAGGTGTTCCATTAGGGGTGTCCACGTTTCACAAGCATAGAGAAGAGAGGGAATGACTGTGGCTGAGAAGGCCTGAAGCTTCTTGCGGAGTGACAGACCAGGTAGCTTCCACACAGCTTTATGCAACGATGAAAAGATGATGCCGCTCGACTGATTCGGAGTGAGACCTCTGCTGTTAAACTGGAGCCAGTCATAAGCACACTGCCCAGGTATGGGAAACTCTCCACTCTCTCCACAACTGCCCCATCACCGATTGGGAGTTGTGGGGGTGGAGTGTCCGATGGTATAAAATACCCAGGCAGGTGCTTAGTTTTGGTGGGGCTGATGGTAAGGCCCCACCACTCCGTGGCACACTCAAGTTTCAGCAGCAGCGCCTCCAATTTCTCCTCTGAGTGAGCTGCTATTACCAGGTCGTCGGCATACATAACGTGGTTGACCAATAGGGAGCCATCCCTTGACCGCACCCGGGCATCGATCAGCCTCCCATTCTACCTGTACCAGATGGAAATTCCTCGGGTACAGCTACTGAAGGCTTCACGAACTACGTGGTCGAAATAGATGTTAAATAATGTTGGAGCCAGAGGACATCCCTGTTGCACCCCAAGGTGTACAGGGAATGGCTCTGACTCCCGGCCACGTAGTTTTACCCGGGCCCGCTCACTATCATGAAGGTCCTTAATGATCATGAGCAGAGGCTCAGGGATTCCGAAAATACGAAGAACAACCCAGAGCCCAGGCCTATTGATGGTATCATAGGCCTTGACCAGGTCAATGGAGCAGAGATGTAGGTCTTGTTGGAATTCCCTACACTTCTGCTGTAGCACACGGGCAGAATATATGGCATCTGTTCAGGACCGCCCTTTCCTGAAACCGTATTGGAGCTCCGCCAGCCTCTCCTCAGTGTGCCTAGCAAGGCAATGTTGAATAATCCTTGAGATTCCCCTGTAGTTGTTACAGTCTGTGCGGTCCCCCTTCTTCCAATCCTGCAGAACCCATCCAGTGGTCCAGACTGTTGTTATGATGTCATGTAGGGCAGTCTGTGCACAAACGCCACAATCCCTCAGCATTTCGCTTGAGAGATCATTTCTGCCCGGTGCCTTTCCTGGTTTCAGGCTCTGAATCGCCTTCAGTACTTCCTCAATGGATGGCACCTCAGCCAGCCACTCACAGGGAGTGACTTCTTCCTCCAATATTTGAGGCACTGCAGCCTCAGCAGGGTCATCCCCACTTTGTCCCATGATGTTTTCCAGGCTGAGGGATTCCCCCTCCCCCAGGACCTCACAGAAATGCTAAGCAAATCTGCAAACCTGTTCCTGGGGGTCGGAGATCGGATCACCGTTCTTTCCCCTAATGATGGTAATAGGTGTGGCGCTGCAGGTTACTTTCTTGATGGAGTTAAATAGAGATTTGTGATCGCGGGCCATTGAGGCAGACTCCATCTCCACAGCAACCCGCGACCACCACCCATCCTTGCAGCGCCTCACGGCTCTCCGAACCTCCGAGCGAAGGCTGCGGTAAGCCTCCTCATTCTCCGACGTGGGATGCTGTAGCCGATGAGCGTGGGCCTGTCGCTTTTTCTCAACCATCCTGAACACCTCCTCTGTCAGCCAGGGTCTCTGGGGAGGTCTGGACCGCGTACCCAAAGCAGCCATACACACACACAAAGATAAAGATCCCCCATATAGCCTTAACAGACTGTAGGGGCAAGTGCTGTTAGCGAGCACCTATGAAGGTCGGAACGGTACACGAGGGGGTGGGTGGCCAGCACCACGCCCGACCGCCTTTGTCTCCCCAGTGGCAATGTTTTTATCCACCGCACCAGGTACTCATTTGAGGCTGAGTCGACCTAGGGGAGGCCCAGGACCGGTTCAGATAATCGTTACTGACGGTGTTGGCCGTGAGCGGGAATCAAACCCGGGTCGCCGGGTTCGTAGCGCAGCGTAGCGCTAACCGCTACACTACCGCTCCCACACACACGCACACACACACATACACACACACACTCAGACACTCGCACTCAAACACCTTTGTACCTTCACCTCCACTCTCCCTCACACACTGTGAGGAGCGCCCCCACGCACTTCACTTGTGCTCATCAAAGACCAAGATCCCCTGTAGAGCCTTCAACAGACTGTTGGGGCAAGCGCTGTTAGCGAGCAGCACCTATGAAGGGCAGGCGCAGCGTACGAGGGGCTGGCGTGGCCAACACCACCACCACGCCCGGATCTTTCATGCTCACACCTTAACCCACTCATACACGCACACACACTCACACTCTCCTCTCACGCTCACCTTTCCTCTCCCCACCCCCTCTCCCTCCCTCCCTCTCCCTCATGCACTCACTCACCTCTTCCCACACACTCACCCACCTCTCCCCACACACATCCACACTCACTCACCTCTCCCCACACACGCACACGCACTCACTCACCTCTCACACCCACACTCACTCACCTCTCCACCACACACTCACTCACTCACTCCTCACACCCACACTCACCCACCTCTCCACCACACACACTCACCTCACCACACACACACACTCACCTCTCACACCCACACTCACTCACCTCTCCACCACACACACACCCTCACCTCTCACACCCACACACACTCACCCACCTCTCCACCACACACACACTCACCCACCTCTCCACCACACATACACTCACTCACCTCTCACACCCACACTCACTCACCTCTCCACCACACACTCACTCACTCACCTCTCACACCCACACTCACTCACCTCTCCACCACACACTCACCCACCTCTCCACCACACACTCACTCACCTCTTACACTCACACTCACCTCACCACACACACACACACTCACCTCTCACACCCACACTCACCCACCTCTCCACCACACACACACTCACCTCTCACACCCACACTCACTCACCTCTCCACCACACACACACCCACCTCTCGACCACACACACACTCACCTATCACACCCACACTCACCTCTCCACCACACACTCACCCACCTCTCCACCACACACACGCTCACTCACCTCTCACACTCACTCACCTCTCCCCACCCACACACACTCACCCACCTCTCCACCACACACACACTCACACTCACCCACCTCTCGACCACACACTCACTCACCTCTCACACCCACACTCACTCACCTCTCCACCACACACTCACCCACCTCTCCACCACACACACACTCACTCACCTCTCACACTCACACTCACTCACCTCTCCACCACACACACACACTCACTTAACCTCTCACACCCACACTCACCCACCTCTCCACCACACACACACTCACTCACCTCTCACACCCACACTCACCTCTCCACCACACCCACACTCACTCACCTCACCACACACTCACTCACTCACCACTCACACTCACTCACTCACCTCTCCACCACACACACATACTCACCTCTCACACTCACCCACCACTACACCACACACACTCACTCACCTCTCACACCCACACTCACCTCTCCACCATACACACACTCACCTCTCACACTCACCCACCTCACCACACACTCACTCACTCACCTCTCACACTCACTCACTCACCTCTCCACCACACACCACACTCACTCACTCACTCACCTCTTACACCCACACTCACCTCTCCACCACACACACGCCACACTCAGTCACCTCACCACACACTCACTCACCTCACCACACACTCACTCACTCACCTCTCCACCACACACACACCACACTCACTCACCTCTCCCCACACACTCACTCACTCACCTCTCACACCCACACTCAGCCACCTCTCACACTCACACTCACCTCACCACACACACACTCACCTCTCACACCCACACTCACCCACCTCTCCACCACACACACACACACCTCTCACACCCACACTCACTCACCTCTCCACCACACACACACACTCACCTCTCACACCCACACACACTCACCCACCTCTCCACCACACACACACTCACCCACCTCTCCACCACACACACACTCACTCACCTCTCACACTCACCTTACCACACACACACACTCACCTCTCACACCCACGCTCATCCACCTCTCCACCACACACACACACACTCACCTCTCCCCACCCACACACACTCACCCACCTCTCCACCACACACACACTCACACTCACCCACCTCTCCACCACACACACACACTCACTCACCTCTCACACCCACACTCACTCACCCCTCCACCACACACACACTCACTCACCTCTCCACCACACACACACTCACCTCTCACACCCACACTCACTCACCTCTCCACCACACACACACTCACCTCTCACACCCACACTCACTTACCTCTCCACCACACACTCACCCACCTCTCCACCACACACACACAATCACCTCTCCACCACACTCACCCACCTCTCCACCACACACACACTCACTCACCTCTCACACCCACACTCACCCACCTCTCCACCACACACACACTCACTCACCTCTTACACTCACACTCACCTCACCACATACACACACTCACCTCTCACACCCACACTCACCCACCTCTCCACCACACACACACTCACTAACCTCTCACACCCACACTCACCCACCTCTCCACCACACACACACTCACTCACCTCTCACACCCACACTCACCCACCTCTCCACCACACACACTCACCTCTCCCCACCCACACACACTCACCCACCTCTCCACCACACATACACTCACTCACCTCTCACACCCACACTCACTCACCTCTCCACCACACACACCCTCACTCACCTCTCACACCCACACTCACTTACCTCGCCACCACACACTCACCCACCTCTCCACCACACACACTCACCTCTCACACCCACACTCGCTTACCTCTCCACCACACACTCACCCACCTCTCCACCACACACACACACACTCACCTCTCCACCACACTCACCCACCTCTCCACCACACACACACTCACCTCTCACACCCACACTCGCTTACCTCTCCACCACACACTCACCCACCTCTCCACCACACACACACACACTCACCTCTCCACCACACTCACCCACCTCTCCACCACACACACACTCACTCACCTCTCACACTCACCTCTCCACCACACCCACACTCACTCACCTCACCACACACTCACTCACTCACCTCTCACACTCACACTCACTCACCTCTCCACCACACACACATACTCACCTCTCACACTCACCCACCACTACACCACACACACACACTCACTCACCTCTCACACCCACACTCACCTCTCCACCACACGCACACTCACCTCTCACACTCACACTCACCCACCTCACCACACACTCACTCACTCACCTCTCCACCACACACCACACTCACTCACTCACTCACCTCTTACACCCACACTCACCTCTCCACCACACACACACCACACTCACTCACCTCACCACACACTCACTCACCTCACCACACACTCACTCACTCACTTAACATCTCCCTGCCACCCACGCTGCGCACCGTCGCAGGAGCGAACGCGCAGCGTCGTCAAGTTCGACCTGCGCACGCGCGTCAAGGGCGGCGAGGCGTTCATCCCCAACGCCAACTACTACGACACTTCGCCCTACCGCTGGGGCGGCAAGTCCGACATCGACCTGGCGGCCGACGAGCGCGGCCTCTGGGTCATCTACGCCACGGAGCAGAACCACGGGCGCATGGTGGTGAGCCGCTTAAATCCGCGCGCGATGCGCGTCGAGGCCTCCTTCGAGACGGCCTACGTCAAGCGCTTGGCCTCCGACGCCTTCATGGCGTGCGGCGTCCTCCACGTCCTGCGCTCGACTTACGAGGACGACGGCGACGGAGGGGCGGATGCCGCAGGAGGAGGAGGAGGAGGAGAAGGAGGGGGGACGAGCGACCGCATCGACTACGTGTACGACACCGACTCGCGGCGGGACGCTCGCGTCTCCGTCCCGTTCCCCAACCCGTTCCGGTTCATCACGTCGGTGCAGTACAACGCGCGCGACCGCGCCCTCTACGTGTGGAACAACCACCACGCGCTGCGCTACGCGCTGCGCTTCGGCACGCGGGACCCCGCTGCGGGTGAGCGGGAGGGTGTCGGTGGGGTTGGTTGTGGGTTGGGGGGAGCGGGGGGGGGTGTGGAAGAGTGGGGTGGTGGGGAGCGGTTGGATTGGAGTTTGAAAGTCCGCTTTGTCTTCTTTGGTTCTTTCGGTAAAGTCATGTAGAATGAGAATAAAATAATAAATTGATAAAATAAAATAACACAATAATATTCTCACGACGTTTCGGCCACAACACAAGCGGCCTTCATCAGGTGAAGGGACGAGACTGTCTGGTAGGACAGCGCTGGAGTGAAAAAAAGCCACGTTCAGATCACGACCTTTAAGCTGTGTCAGAAGAAACAAAGCGCCTTGACTACGGAATTAGCATATAAATTAGCGTTGAAATAGCTGAGTGATTAGCTTGTAACTGGTCACAGAAATAGCTATGTTTAAAGTCAGAGCATACACATTCACCGAGGCACCTAGTACAAATCAAACAGGAGAATTTAGCATTGAAATAACTAGGCGAATTTAGCATTGAAATAACTGAGTGATTAGCTAGTGACTGGTCACAGAAATGGCTATGTTGAAGGCAAGGTCTACACATCTGAGCTATTCACAGTAACTGGGTATACAATACAATGTTTAATGAATACTATATAGTGAACCAATAAAAAACTAAAATATAAATTACCTTAATGTTATCAATAAACTCTATATTCTCCAATCAGCTAAGCTACCAACAATAAGTCGTTATATATCACAATGCTATATGGCGAAAAAATGGGTGGATTCTTACCCTCAACTTTAGCAACACGGATAGCTACGGGCCCCGTTCAGACGGACGAGTTCATCCAAGGTCGGAACAGAGGAGGGGGAGAGAGACAGCTGCGAGGCGCTATTATACTCCTTGTTGTAAACCATACCATTAACCGTGGTGTGAGAGGTATTAAGAGTCAATGCTGGTGAAAGAGCTGCGGTCTGAAGATCATCATAAAATACAATTAATTAAGAACGGAATTGGTTTAAAACATCTTTCAAATGGTTACTAAGCCAGAATCCATCTTCTCGGTTGAAATTGTCTCTGTGCTTGTATATGTGAATGGCCTCATGAACGAATCTCTCATGGTAGCCAGTTGGTTTGCAAAGAACCTCCGTCTTGGAGAAGTCAATGTCATGTGAGCCCACTGAATTATAACAGTGATCTGCCATGGCAGAGGAGTTCGTCCTACCGTGTTTCAAGTCTGCTTTATGTTCACGGATGCGGTCCGAGATATGTCGTTTGGTTTCTCCAATGTAGCTACTACCACAGAGGCACTTTAGTTTGTAAATGCCCGGGTACTGTATGTCTGGAACAGCATCTTTTACAGATGGAACTAGATCACGGATTTTATGTATTGTGTTGAATCGGACCTGGATCTTGTGTTTATTCAGGATTTTGGAGATCTTTTTAGTGACCCCTGCAATGTAGGGTAAGGTGAAGGTTTTGAGTGGCTCCACAAGAGGATCCTTCTTCATGACTGGAGTGATGGCTTTGCGGATTGTGTAGTCGGAGTAACCATTAGCCCTGAGAGCCTGGTGTACGTGCTTGAGTTCACTGGTAATGTGTTCCTGGTCGGAAATGCATTGGGCTCTATGGTATAGAGTCTTGATGAGGGAGTTCTTCTGGGATGGATGGTGGTGGGAATCCGATTTCAAGTGAGCATCTGTATGGGTGGCTTTCCTGTAGACAGAGTGGCTCATTGAACCATCATGTCTCCTTTTAATTAAGACATCCAAAAAGGGTAGTTTGCCATCTTTTTCGACCTCCATGGTAATTCTGATGGCTGGGTGTATGGAATTGATGTGGTCGCGGAATTGGTCTAGAGCAGGCTGGCCATGTGGCCAGATGACAAAGGTGTCATCCACGTACCTCTTCCATAAGGTCGGGCGTAGAGTGGCAGTCTGGATGGCGTCAGTTTCAAAATTTTCCATGAATACGTTGGCTACAACCGGAGATAGGGGGGGGGGCCCATTGGGGTGCCCTCAGTTTGTTTGTAGAAAGTTCCATTCCAGGTGAAGTATGTGTTGGTTAAGCAATGTCTCACCAGGGGGGGTACATCAGTGTGCAGTCCTTGATGAACCAGGTCTTCAATGATAGCGATGGTGTCAGGTACCGGGACTTTGGTGAACAAGGACACCACATCAAAACTGACAAGCAGGTCGTCTGGAGACAGGGAAATGCCTTTGATTGTCGATACCAGGTGAGTAGAATTTAGTACCGCAGAGGTGGTTTTTCCAGTGAAAGGTCGCAGCATATCAGCAAGAAAACGTGCCAGTTTATAGGTGGGGGAGTTGATAGTAGAGACGATGGGACGAAGGGATGTATCTTCTCTGTGTATCTTTGGAAGGCCATATAATCTTGGTGGTCTGGCAGCAGAGGGTTTCAACGAGAACTGTTTGGTCTCATCAATTAATGCTGTTGAATCAGAGATGATTTTGTTCGTTTTGGTAACCAGGCTGTTGGTGGGATCTCTTTTTATTTTTGTATAGCTGCCATCGTTGAGTAGTTCTTGAATTTTGTTGTTATATTCTGTTTTGTCCATGATGACAGTGGCATTGCCCTTGTCGGCTGAGAGGACGACAATATCATCCCTCTTTTTTAATTGAGATAATTCAAAACGTTTGTCTTTGCTGATGTTGCTGGGTGGCAACTTAGCGTTTTTGAGGGTTGCAGCAATTTCAGATCTTGCTATGTCTGCAGCGATGGGACTCAAGCCCTTGAGTGCAACGTCGACATGGGCAATATCATTTACCGGTAAGTGTCTCGGTGTGACAGCAAAGTTTAGACCTTTAGCTAAAACGGATTTCAGACCATCAGAAATGGAACTGTTACTGCGATTAATTACGACTTTAAATTTTGATTTAAAGCTTTCGTGACTGCAGTAATTCATATTCTTAGTTTTTTCGGTAAAGTCACGTTGAAGAGAAACAACAAAATAACAAAATATATATAAAACAATAAAAAATTCTCACGACGTTTCGACCATAACTCAAACGGTCATCATCAGGTGTGTCGGTTTGCATAAATTTATTTTGAAAACGGCATATTTATTTATTTATATATACAAAAATAACGTTTGCGTCACGCGCAACGATTGGCTGTTTGCCAGGACTAGTCCATCTATTTTTTGAAAAGAGGAGGGGGGAGACGAAATTTGTTTTTATGTATGCTGTCTGAAAGGCACTGTAAGCGTGAACAATCAATCAAGAACTGAAATGATTTATCAAATCTTTCCAATGATTGCTAAGATAGAATCCATCTTCTCGGTTGAAATTGTCTCTGTGTTTGTATATGTGGATAGCCTCATGAACGAATCTCTCATGGAAGCCAGATGGCTTACAAAGAACCTCCGTCTTGGAAAAGTCAATGGCATGTGAGCCTACTAAATTAGAACAATGATCTGCTACGGCCGAGGTGTTGGTCCTACCGTGTTTAAGGTCTGCTTTATGTTCACGAATGCAGTCCGAGATATGGCGTTTGGTTTCTCCAATGTAACTACTACCACAGAGGCAACTTAGTTTGTAGACACCAGGGTATTGTATGTCCGGAATCACATCTTTTACAGACGGAACCAGATCACGGATTTTATGTAATGTGTTGAAACGGACCTGGATCTTGTGTTTATTCAAGATTTTGGAGATCTTTTTTGTGATCCCAGCAATGTAGGGTAAAGTGATGGTTTTGAAAGGCTCCTCAAGAGGGTTCTTCTTCATGGTTTGAGTGATAGCTTTGCGGATTGTATAGTCGGAGTAACCATTAGCCCTAAGAGCTTGGTGTACGTGCTTGAGTTCACTGCTTATGTGTTCCTGGTCGGATATGCATTGGGCTCTATGATACAGAGTCTTGATGAGAGAATTCTTCTGTGATGGATGGTGGTGGGAATCCGGTTTCAGATAAGCATCCGTATGGGTAGCTTTCCTGTAGACAGAGTGGCTCATTGAACCATCAGGTCTCTTTTTAATTAGGACATCCAAAAAAGGTATCTTGCCATCTATTTCGACTTCCATGGTAAATCTGATGGCTGGGTGTATGGAATTGATGTGGTCGAAGAATTGGTCTAGAGCAGGCCGGCCATGTGGCCAGATGACAAAAGTGTCATCCACGTACCTCTTCCATAAGGTTGGGCGCAGAGTGGCAGTCTGGATGGCGTCAGTCTCAAATTTCTCCATGAAAATGTTAGCTATAACTGGAGAAAGGGGGGAGCCCATTGGGGTGCCCTCAGTTTGTTTGTAGAAAGTTCCATTCCAAGTGAAGTATGTATTGGTTAAACAGTGTCTCACCAGGGGGGGTACCTCAGTGTTTAGTCCTTGATGAACCAAGTCTTCAATGATTGCAATGGTGTCAGGTACAGGAACCTTGGTGAATAAGGAAACTACATCAAAACTGACAAGCAGGTCGTCTGGGGACAGGGAAATACCCTTGATTGTTGATACCAGGTGAGTAGAATTTTGTACCGCAGAGGTGGTCTTTCCAGTGAAAGGACGCAGGATTTCAGACAAAAAACGAGCTAGTTTGTAGGTGGGGGAGCTGATAGTAGAGACTATGGGACGAAGAGGTGTATCAACTTTATGTATTTTTGGTAAGCCGTATAATCTTGGTGGCCTGGCAGCAGAAGGTTTCAACGAAAACTGTTTAGATTGATCAATTAATGCGGTTGAATCAGAAATTATTTTGTTGGTTTGTGTGACGAGGCTGTTGGTGGGATCTCTTTTTATTTTTGTATAACTACCATCGTCGAGTAATTCTTTAATTTTGTTGTTGTATTCTATTTTATCCATGATAACAGTAGCATTGCCTTTGTCAGCTGAGAGAACTACAATATCATTCCTCTTTTTTAATTTATATAATTCAAAACGCTCATCTTTGCTGAGGTTGCTAGCTGGCATCTTAGCGTTTTTGAGGGTTGCAGCGATTTCAGATCTTGCTACGTCTGCAGCGATGTGACCCAGGCCCCTGAGAGCAACGTCTACTTGGGCAATTATATCATTAACTGGTATGTGTTTAGGTGTGACTGCAAAGTTTAGACCTGCAGTCACACCTAAACACATACCAGTTAATGATATAATTGCCCAAGTAGACGTTGCTCTCAGGGGCCTGGGTCACATCGCTGCAGACGTAGCAAGATCTGAAATCGCTGCAACCCTCAAAAACGCTAAGATGCCAGCTAGCAACCTCAGCAAAGATGAGCGTTTTGAATTATATAAATTAAAAAAGAGGAATGATATTGTAGTTCTCTCAGCTGACAAAGGCAATGCTACTGTTATCATGGATAAAATAGAATACAACAACAAAATTAAAGAATTACTCGACGATGGTAGTTATACAAAAATAAAAAGAGATCCCACCAACAGCCTCGTCACACAAACCAACAAAATAATTTCTGATTCAACCGCATTAATTGATCAATCTAAACAGTTTTCGTTGAAACCTTCTGCTGCCAGGCCACCAAGATTATACGGCTTACCAAAAATACATAAAGTTGATACACCTCTTCGTCCCATAGTCTCTACTATCAGCTCCCCCACCTACAAACTAGCTCGTTTTTTGTCTGAAATCCTGCGTCCTTTCACTGGAAAGACCACCTCTGCGGTACAAAATTCTACTCACCTGGTATCAACAATCAAGGGTATTTCCCTGTCCCCAGACGACCTGCTTGTCAGTTTTGATGTAGTTTCCTTATTCACCAAGGTTCCTGTACCTGACACCATTGCAATCATTGAAGACTTGGTTCATCAAGGACTAAACACTGAGGTACCCCCCCTGGTGAGACACTGTTTAACCAATACATACTTCACTTGGAATGGAACTTTCTACAAACAAACTGAGGGCACCCCAATGGGCTCCCCCCTTTCTCCAGTTATAGCTAACATTTTCATGGAGAAATTTGAGACTGACGCCATCCAGACTGCCACTCTGCGCCCAACCTTATGGAAGAGGTACGTGGATGACACTTTTGTCATCTGGCCACATGGCCGGCCTGCTCTAGACCAATTCTTCGACCACATCAATTCCATACACCCAGCCATCAGATTTACCATGGAAGTCGAAATAGATGGCAAGATACCTTTTTTGGATGTCCTAATTAAAAAGAGACCTGATGGTTCAATGAGCCACTCTGTCTACAGGAAAGCTACCCATACGGATGCTTATCTGAAACCGGATTCCCACCACCATCCATCACAGAAGAATTCTCTCATCAAGACTCTGTATCATAGAGCCCAATGCATATCCGACCAGGAACACATAAGCAGTGAACTCAAGCACGTACACCAAGCTCTTAGGGCTAATGGTTACTCCGACTATACAATCCGCAAAGCTATCACTCAAACCATGAAGAAGAACCCTCTTGAGGAGCCTTTCAAAACCATCACTTTACCCTACATTGCTGGGATCACAAAAAAGATCTCCAAAATCTTGAATAAACACAAGATCCAGGTCCGTTTCAACACATTACATAAAATCCGTGATCTGGTTCCGTCTGTAAAAGATGTGATTCCGGACATACAATACCCTGGTGTCTACAAACTAAGTTGCCTCTGTGGTAGTAGTTACATTGGAGAAACCAAACGCCATATCTCGGACCGCATTCGTGAACATAAAGCAGACCTTAAACACGGTAGGACCAACACCTCGGCCGTAGCAGATCATTGTTCTAATTCAGTAGGCTCACATGCCATTGACTTTTCCAAGACGGAGGTTCTTTGTAAGCCATCTGGCTTCCATGAGAGATTCGTTCATGAGGCTATCCACATATACAAACACAGAGACAATTTCAACCGAGAAGATGGATTCTATCTTAGCAATCATTGGAAAGATTTGATAAATCATTTCAGTTCTTGATTGATTGTTCACGCTTACAGTGCCTTTCAGACAGCATACATAAAAACAAATTTCGTCTCCCCCCTCCTCTTTTCAAAAAATAGATGGACTAGTCCTGGCAAACAGCCAATCGTTGCGCGTGACGCAAACGTTATTTTTATATATATAAATAAATAAATATGCCGTTTTCAAAATAAATTTATGCAAACCGACACACCTGATGATGACCGTTTGAGTTATGGTCGAAACGTCGTGAGAATTTTTTATTGTTTTATATATATTTTGTTATTTTGTTGTTTCTCTTCAACGTGACTTTACCGAAAAAACTAAGAATATAATTACGACTTTGTTGACGTCTATCTTTTCGGTGTGTGGGTCCGATTTTTAGCTGGAGAGGTGATTGAATTTGGAAATCAAATTGTCCCTACATTTGGTCGACATAGTGGCAGCCGAAGAGGTAGTCATATTGTCTACATGTTCCCAATCCGATGTAGAAGAACTCCCTCATCAAGACTCTATACCATAGAGCCCAATGAATTTCCGACCAGGAACACATTACCAGTGAACTCAAGCACGTACACCAGGCTCTCCGGGCTAATGGCTACTCCGACTACACAATCCGCAAAGCCATCACTCCAGTCATGAAGAAGGATCCTCTTGTGGAGCCACTCAAAACCATCACCTTACCCTACATTGAAGGGGTCACTAAAAAGATCTCCAAAATCCTGAATAAACACAAGATCCAGGTCCGATTCAACACAGTACATAAAATCCGTGATTTAGTTCCATCTGTAAAAGATGCTGTTCCAGACATACAGTACCCGGGCGTTTACAAACTAAAGTGCCTCTGTGGTAGTAGCTACTTTGAAGAAACCAAAAGACATATCTCGGACCGCATCCGCGAACATAAAGCAGACTTGAAACACGGTAGGACGAACTCCTCTGCCGTGGCAGATCACTGTTATAATTCAGTGGGCTCACATGACATTGACTTCTCCAAGATGGAAGTTCTTTGCAAACCAACCGGCTACCATGAGAGATTCGTTCATGAGGCCATTCACATATACAAGCACAGAGACAATTTCAACCGAGAAGATGGATTCTGGCTTAGTAACCACTGGAAAGATGTTTTAAATCATTTCTGTTCTTAATTAATTGTATTTTTACGATGACTTTCAGACCGCAGCTCTTTCGCCAGCATTGCCTCTTAATACCTCTCACACCACGGTTAATGGTATGGTTTTACAACATGGAGTATACTAGGGCCTCGCAGCTGTCTCTCTCCCCCTCCTCTGTTCCGACCATGGACGAACTCGTCCGTCTGAACGGGGCCCGTAGCTATCCGTGGTGCTGAAGTTGAGGGTAAGAATCCACCCATTTTTTCGCCATATAGCATTGTGATATATAACGACTTATTGTTGGTAGCTTAGCTGATTGGAGAATATAGAGTTTATTGATAATATGAAGGTAATTTATATTTTAGTTTTTATTGGTTCACTATATAGTACTGTGAATAGCTCAGCTGTGTAGGCCTTGACTTCAACATAGTCATTTCTGTGACCAGTCTCTAGCTAATCACTCAGTTATTTCAATGCTAAATTCGCCTAGTTATTTCAATGCTAAATTCTCCTGTTTGATTTGTACTAAGTGCCTCGGTGAATGTGTATGGTCTGACTTTAACGTAGCTATTTCTGTGAGCAGTTACAAGCTAATCACTCAGCTATTTCAATGCTAAATTCTATGCTAATTCCATTGTCAAGGGGTGCCTCTGCGGATGTGTATGATTTAACTTAGCTATTTCAATGCTAAATTCTATGCTAATTCCATTGTCAAGGGGTGCCTCTGCGGATGTGTATGCTTTAACTTTTAACATAACTATTTCTGTGACCAGTCACAAGCTAATCATTCAGCCATTTCAATGCTAAATTATATGCTAATTCCTTTGTCAAGGCGCTTTGTTCCTCTCACACAGCTTAAAGGCCGTGATCTGAACGTGGCTCTTTCACTCCAGCGCTGTCCTACCAGACAGTCTTGTCCCTTCACCTGATGAAGGCCGCTTGTGTTGTGGCCGAAACGTCGTGAGAATATTATTGTGTTATTTTATTTTATCAATTTATTATTTTATTCTCATTCTACGTGACTTTACCGAAAGAACCAAAGAAGATGAAACATTGGGGTAATTTATATTTTAGTTTTTTATTGGTTTACTATGTAGTATTCATTATATAGTGTAGTGTATACCCAGTTACTGTGAATTGCTCAGATGTGTAGGCTTTGACTTTAACATAGCCATTTCTGTGACCAGTCACAAGCTAATCACTCAGTTATTTCAATGCTAAATTCTCCTAGTTATTTCAATGCTAAATTCTCCTGTTTGATTTGTACTAGGTGCCTCTGTGAATGTGTATGCTTTGACTTTAACATTGCCTTTTCTGTGACCAGTCACAAGCGAATCACTCAGCTATTTCAATGCTAAATTCTATGCTAATTCCTTTGTCAATGGGTGCCTCTGTGGATGTGTATGCTTTGACTTTAACATAGCCATTTCTGTGACCAGTCACAAGCTAATCACTCAGCCATTTTAATGCTAAATTCTATGCTAATTCCTTTGTCAAGGCGCTTTGTTTCTTCTCACACAGCTTAAAGGTCGCGATCTCAGCGTGGCTTTGTTCGCTCCAGCGCTGTCCTCCAGACAGTCTCGTCCCTTCACCTGATGAAGACCGCTTTGTGTTGTGGCCGAAACGTCGTGAGAATTTTATTGCGTTATTTTATTTTATAAATGTATTATTTTATTCTCATTCTACGTGACTTTACCGAAAGAACCAAAGAAGACCCATAGACTACTCACACAGAGACCCATAGACTACTCACACAGAGACCCACAGACTCACACAGAGACCCATAGACTACTCACATAGAGACCCATAGACTACTCACACAGAGACCCACAGACTCACACAGAGACCAATAGACTACTCACACAGAGACCCATAGACTACTCACACAGAGACCCATAGACTCAGACAGAGACCCATAGACTCATCACACAGACACCCATAGACTACTCACAGAGAGACCCATCGACTCACACAGAGACCCATAGACTCATCACACAGACACCCATAGACTACTCACACAGAGACCCATAGACTCACACAGAGACCCATAGACTCATCACACCGAGACCCATAGACTACTCACATAGAGACCCATAGACTACTCACACAGAGACCCATAGACTCACCACACAGACACCCATAGACTACTCACACAGAGACCCATAGACTACTCGCACAGAGACCCATAGACTCATCACACAGACACCCATAGACTACTCACACAGAGACCCATAGACTACTCACACAGAGACCCATAGACTCACACAGACACCCATAGACTCACACAGAGACCCATAGACCACTCACACAGAGACCCATAGACTCACACAGACACCCATAGACTCACACAGAGACCCATAGACTACTCACACAGAGACCCATAGACTACTCACACAGAGACCCATAGACTCACACAGAGACCCATAGACTCATCATACAGACACCCATAACCTACTCACACAGACACCCATAGACTCACACAGAGACCCATAGACTACTCACACAGAGACCCATAGACTCATCACACAGACACCCATAGACTACTCACACAGACACCCATAGACTTCTCAGACAGAGACCCATAGACTCACACAGAGACCCAAAGCTGATGTAGATGCTACTGGTTCTTCACGTTCTGCAGATGTAGATGCCACTGGTTCTTCACGTTCTGCAGATATAGATGCCACTGGTTCTTCACGTTCTGCAGATGTAGATGCCACTTGTTCTTCACCTTTTACAGATGTAGATTACACTAATTCTTCACGCTCTGCAGATGTAGATGCCACTGGTTCTTCACGCTCTGCAGATGTAGATGCCACTAATTCTTCACGTTCTGCAGATGTAGATGCCACTGGTTCTTCACGTTCTGCAGATGTAGATGCCACTGGTTCTTCACGTTCTACAGATGTAGATGCCGCTGGTTCTTCACGCTCTGCAGATGTAGATGCCACTGGTTCTTCACGTTCAGCAGATGTAGATGCCACTGATTCTTCACGTTCTGCAGATTAGATGCCGCTGGTTCTTCACGCTCTGCAGATGTAGATGCCACTGGTTCTTCACTGTCTGCAGATGTAGATGCCACTGGTTCTTCACGCTCTGCAGATGTAGATGCCACTGGTTCTTCATGTTCTGCAGATGTAAATGACACTGGATCTCCACGTTCTGCAGATGTAGAGGCCACTGGTTCTTCGCGTTCTGCAGATGTAGATGCCACTGGTTCTTCACGTTCTACAGATGTAGATGCCACTGGTTCTTCACCTTCTACAGATGTAGATGCCACTGGTTCTTCACGTTCTACAGATGTAGATCCCACTGGTTCTTCACGTTCTGCAGATGTAGATGCCACTGGTTCTTCACATTCTGTAGATGTAGATGGCACTGGTTCTTTACATTCTGCAGATGTACATGTCACTGGTTTTTCGTATTCTGTTGATATTAATGTCACTGGTTCTTCTCGTTTTGCAGATGTAGATGCCACTGGTTCTTCACCTTCTGGAGATGTAGATGCCACTGGTTCTTCACCTTCTGGAGATGTAGATACCACTGGTTCTTCACGTTCTGCCACTGGTTCTTCACGTTCTACAGATGTAAATGACACTGGATCTTCACGTTCTACAGATGTAAATGACACTGGATCTTCACGTTCTACCGATGTAGACGCCACCACCGCCGTCTGTTGCACGCCGGTTGAACTCACGACTTTCGGTCTGAACAGGCAACTGGACACACGAACAGGTTTGTTCGCATCTCTGAATGTTGCATGTGTGTGTGTCCGTGTACGTTTGTGCGTGCATGCACGTGTGTTGGTGCGTGTCTGTCCGTGTGCGTGTGCATGGTTGTCTGTCCGTATGCGTGTGCGTGCGTGTGCATGTGTGTGTGTGCGTGCGTGTCCGCGTGCGTGTGTGTGTGTGCGTGCGTGTCCATGTGTGTGTGCGTGTCCGTGTGTGTGTCCGTGTGTGTGTCCCTGTTCTGGCCACCCATCCCCTCGTTTGTCACAATCACGGCCTTCACAGCTGCTGATACTCGCTAACGGCACCCGCCCCGACAGTCCGCCGGGGCCTTTACGGGGGAGACTTTGTCTCCGTCCGTCCCTTCGTCTCGCTCCCTCGACCCGCAACGCCCGGGTGCGAGCGCCACGAGCCTCAAAGCGCACCTAGCCTGGCGCGTGTGGTCATCGCGGCGGTTGTCGTCGTCGTGCTACGGCGGCACGCTCACGCCACGCGGGGGATCGTTGTTGTGCCACGCAGAGAAGGCGGCGGCGGCGGGCCGGGCCAGCTGGGCCGCTCCGGCCGCGATCCTCGCCGTGTCCCTCGCCCTGGTGGCCACGCTGCTGCTGCTGCTGCTCTACCGCCGCCGACGCCGCCGGCAGCAGCAGCATTGGCAGGAGCCCTGGGGCCCCACGTGAGTCGCTCGCTTCTCTCGGACGTGGGGCGGACGTCGGCGGTGCCCGCGGGGTCATCTTTGTGACGACCTGCCGTTGTGCCCCCACCCACCACCCCCCCCACTACCCCCCCACTACCCCCCCACTACCCACATGCGTGCAGGGAGGATCCCCCCACTCTCCCCAAGGCACCGCAGAGAAACGCGGAGGGCGACCGTGGCTACGTGAGTGGCACACCGCCAGGACACAGAGGGGTGTATAGTGTAGTGTATAGTGTAGTGTGTAGTGTAGTGTATAGTGTAGTGTGTAGTGTAGTGTATAGTTTAGTGTGTAGTGTAGTGTATAGTGTAGTGTATAGTGTAGTGTATACTAGTGTAGTGTATAGTGTAGTGTATAGTAGTGTATAGTGTGTAGTGTAGTGTATAGTGTAGTGTGTAGTGTATAGTGTAGTGTATAGTGTAGTGTATAGTGTAGTGTATACTAGTGTAGTGTGTATAGTATAGTGTAGTGTATAGTAGTGTAGTGTATAGTAGTGTGTAGTGTAGTGTATAGTGTAGTGTATAGTGTAGTGTATAGTAGTGTAGTGTATAGTGTAGTGTATAGTGTAGTGTATATATAGAGACACACTTAGACTCGACCTAAAGCTTTCGTGACTGCAGGAATTCATTTTCTTTGGGTCTTTCGGTAAAGTTGTGCCCACTTTGTTTATGACCCTTGGGCTACACCCAACTTTAAAACTTTAAAACAGCCTGCTGCTTCAGCGGCTTTCATCCCCCTCTTTTCTCCTCCTGATGACGATTGCCAAAATAATACCCACAGACTCACCACACAGATACCCATAGACTCACCACACAGAGACCCACAGACTCACCACACAGAGATCCATAGACTCACCACACAGAGACCCACAGACTCAACACACAGAGACCCACAGACTCACCACAAAGACACCCATAGACTCACCACACAGACACCCATAGACTCACCACACAGAGACCCATAGACTCACCCCACAGAGACCCATAGACTCACCACACAGAGACCCACAGACTCACCACACAGAGACCCATAGACTCACCACACAGAGACCCACAGACTCACCACACAGAGACCCACAGACTCACCACACAGAGACCCACAGACACACCACACAGAAACCCATAGACTCACCAGACAGAGACCCACAGACTCACAACACAGAGACCCATAGACTCACCACACAGAAACCCATAGACTCACCACACAGAGACCCATAGACTCACCACACAGAGACCCACAGACTCACAACACAGAGACCCATAGACTCACCACACAGAAACCCATAGACTCACCACACAGAGACCCATAGACTCACCACACAGAAACCCACAGACTCACCACACAGAGACCCATAGACTCACCACACAGAGACCCACAGACTCACCACAGAGACCCACAGACTCACTACACAGAGACCCACAGACTCACCACACAGAAACCCATAGACTCACCAGACAGAGACCCACAGACTCACAACACAGAGACCCATAGACTCACCACACAGAAACCCATAGACTCACCACACAGAGACCCATAGACTCACCACACAGAGACCCACAGACTCACAACACAGAGACCCATAGACTCACCACACAGAAACCCATAGACTGACCACACAGAGACCCATAGACTCACCACACAGAGACCCACAGACTCACCACACAGAGACCCATAGACTCACCACACAGAGACTCACAGACTCACCACACAGAGACCCATAGACTCACCACACAGAGACCCATAGACTCACCACACAGAGACCCATAGACTCACCACACAGAAACCCACAGACTCACCACACAGAGACCCACAGACTCATCACACAGAGACCCATAGACTCACCACACAGAGACCCACAGACTCACCACACAGAGACCCATAGACTCACCACACAGAGACCCATAGACTCACCACACAGAGACCCATAGACTCACCACACAGAGACCCACAGACTCACCACACAGAGACCCACAGACTCACCACACAGAGACCCACAGACTCACCACACAGAGACCCACAGACTCACCACACACTGTGCGTGTTGTGGGGATGCTCCGTGTGTAGTTGCTAATGCTAGAGAGTGGCAACAAGGCGGATATGGAGCTGCACGAGTTGCCACCGCAGCCTCAGCACCAAGACAGCGGAGCTGGCAGCTACGACTACACGGTGAGGAGGGGTGGGTGGCGAGCGAGCGAGCGGTGAGCGAGTGTCCGCCCACTGCTTAGGCTGAGTGAGCGATCCACTTCTGGCCACCCCAGTGGGTGGGGGTGGGTGGGGGTGGGGTCGGTCACCGTCTCTCTAATTTATTCCGACCCCAGCAGGTTTTCACAGACGAAGATGACGACGAGGAGTGGAAGGAAGATTTTTGAGAAGCGGCTCGGGGTGGGGCGGGGGGGGGGAGGAGCGAGAGTGCTCCACCTTGCCGTGCTCCACCTTGCCGCGCTCCACCTTGGAGTGCTCCGCCTTGCCGTGCCTCCGGTTGCCACTGGCAACGCCGGGGATTGTCGCTTCGCGAGCGGGTGAACCCCCCACCCCCCCCGAAAGAACCAAGAAGAATTGTTGTTGTTGTTGTTTGATCCCAACTGAGCGATGTTTTTCAGCATTGGGGGATATTTGCCTCGTGCCAGTTACAATCGGTGCCCCGAGTTTGGCTTTTCACTTTTTTTTTGGGTGGGGTGGGGGTGGGAATTTTGTTTTACGAAAGAGCTCTCCGTTACCGGACGCAGTGTTTTTGTTATTTTATTTTAGTCTTCGCGACGGTCTCTCACCTCCCAGCGCTTTCCCCCGGCGTTGGTGTGCCGCTGGACGGGAGGCGACTGGGCGTGGTGCTAGGGAGCCAGGGAGAGGGGGGTGGGGGGGTGGGGGGAGAATTTAAATTCGCCCTCGCGTGGCCGGGGGTCAATGAGCGGCGACATCGGCACGGTCCGTCACGACGTCCGGCACGGAGAGGGAGTTCCGCGTATTTATATTATTGTTTTACCGGGGCGACAGGCGGCGTCACGATGGCGCGTACAACGCCGTGAGCCTTCGTGCGCCCCGTCAGCGTCTCGGTTTTTTATTTCTCCCCGAACCCGGCCAGTTTCATCGGCCGCTCCCGCGATGCCGCAGCACTTTCGTAGTTTGACGCTGTTGGTTTTCGGCGAGCCGATATCAGCCGGGTTAGATTGTGTAAATGAATAAATGCACAAATGTGGCTGTCGCCTGACGAAGCTGGTTGTTGTGATTGCTGGTGAAATGTCACGGTGTCCAGAGTGCAAATGTTGTTGCTTGGCTCGCTAAACCACCAGTTTTCTTTGGTTCTTTCGGTAAAGTCACGTAGAATGAGAATAAAATAATAAATTGATAAAATAAAATAACACAATAATATTCTCACGACGTTTCGGCCACAACACAAGTGGCCTTCATCAGGTGAAGGGACAGCACACTGGACAGCGCTGTCCTACCAGAGAGTTTCGTCCCTTCACCTGATGAAGGCCGCTTGTGTTGTGGCTGAAACGTCGTGAGAATATTATTGTGTTATTTTATTTTATCAATTTATTATTTTATTCTCATTCTACGTGACTTTACCGAAAGAACCAAAGAAGATGAATCCTTGCAGTCACGAAAGCTTTAAATCGAAATTTAACCCACCACTGTTCTGTATTAGTCTACTACACTACACTATACACTACACTATACACTACACTATATACTACACTATACACTATACTATACACTACACTATACACTACACTATACACTACTATACACTACACTACTATACACTACACTATACTATACACTACACTATACACTATACTATACACTACACTATACACTACACACTACACTATACACTCCACTACACACTATATATACTACACTATATATTACACTACACACTATACTATACACTACACACTATATATACTACACTATTTTGTTGCTTGGCTCGCTAACCCACCAGTGTGCTGTACTAGTGTACTACACTACACTATACATTACACTATACACTACACTATACACTACACTATATACTACACTATACACTATACATTACACTATACACTATACACTACTATACACTACACTATACACTACACACTATATATACTACGCTCTGTTGTTGCTTGGCTCGCTAACCCACCAGTGTGCTGTACTAGTGTACTACACTACACTATACATTACACTATACACTACACCATACACTACACTATACACTACCCTATATATACTACACTATACAATACACTACACTATACACTACACTATACACTACACTATACACTACACACTATATATACTACACTACACACTATACACTACACACTATATATACTACACTATATACTACATTATACACTATATACACTACACTATACTACTATACACTACACTATATACTACATTATACACTACGACACACTGCATTAGTAGGATCCGTCGATTGTTTTGTGATGTTCTTCTGCCCGTTCACCCAGAGCCGTACTGCTTATTCATATTCTCTGGTTCTTTCAGTAAAGTCACGTAGATAGAACAAATAAAGTGAATAAAAAATACCACCACGTTTAGATCGCAACACGGAGAGACATTGACTCACACGGAGCACCACAGAATCACAGAGACATAGACTCACACAGAGAGCCACAGACTCACACGGAGAGCCACAGAATCACAGAGCCATAAACTCACACAGAGAGCCACAGACTCACACAGACAGCCACAGAATCACAGAGCCATAGACTCACACAGAGAGCTACAGACTCACACAGAGCCACAGAATCACAGAGCCAGAGACTCACACAGAGAGCTACAGACTCAGAGAGCCACAGAATCACAGAGCCATAGACTCACACAGAGAGCCATAGACTCACACGGAGAGCCACAGACTCACACAGAGCCACATAATGACAGAGCCATCGACTCACACAGAGCCACACAATGACAGAGCCATAGACTCACACGGAGAGCCACAATCACAGAGACAGACTCACACGGAGAGCCACAGAATGACAGAGCCACACAATGACAGAGCCATAGACTCACACGGAGAGCCATCGACTCACACAGAGAGCCACACAATGACAGCCATAGACTCACGGAGAGCCACAGAATGACACAGAGTCACAACGACAGAGCCATAGACTCACACGGAGAGCCATTGACTCACACAGAGCCACAGAATCACAGAGACATAGACTCACACGGAGAGCCATCGACTCACACAGAGAGCCACAGAATCACAGAGCGATAGACTCACACAGAGACCCATAGAGACCCATAGACTCACACAGAGACCCATAGACTCGCACGCAGCCAAAACAAACTACAAGACAATTCACGGCCAAACACATCCGAAGAGAGGCACCTGACAGACACCCGAGTTCGATTCCCGCTCACGGATGCGCCCTACCCAACACCATCAAAGACGTAACCGGTCAAACTGGGGGGGGGGGGGGGGAGACAAAGGCGGCCGGGCGTGGTTGCTGGCCCACACACCCGTCTCGTGTGACGTCTTTAAATGCAAAAGCGCTGAAGCTGGCGCGTGTCTTGACAATGGCGCCCTCTAGTGGCTGCTCACGCGTGGCGATGGCGCTTTGTTGATAAATTAGAGACAACGATCCCCCGTGCCCCCCCCGGAGGGGAGGCGGTGGGCGGGTCTCGTGATGGGGGGAGGGGCAGTCACGTGCCTCTACGGGTGGGCGGGTCTCGTGATGGGGGGAGGGGCAGTCACGTGCCTCTACGGGTGGGGGTGGGCGGGTCTCGTGATGGGGGGAGGGGCAGTCACGTGCCTCTACGGGTGGGGGTGGGCGGGTCTCGTGATGGGGGGAGGGGCAGTCACGTGCCTCTACGGGTGGGGGTGGGCGGGTCTCGTGATGGGGGGAGGGGCAGTCACGTGCCTACTTGTGTGGGGGTGGGGAGTTTGGTGGTGTGACGAGAAGGGAGTGATTTGAGGTGCGGAGTTGAGGCGAGCGAGAGGAGGTGAGGCGAGAGAGAGGAGGTGAGGCAAGGAGAGAGGGGAGGTGAGGCGAGGAGCGAGGCGTGAGGGAGCTGAAATCCGGCAAGTGGAGGGAGCCACATTGCATTCATGGCTTTTATTTTGGTGATTTCGAAAACGTTTTTTGGGTTTTGGCCATGTTTTTGTTTATTGTAGTACGGAGTTAGACTGATGGCCTTAATGTTAGTTGTCTTGTGGTTGTTGTTGTTTGACTTGCATCCCACTGGGATTTTTGCACACAGCGTTGGTGTACGGTGCTATTTCAGGAATATTTTGATATTTTTTCCTGTATTTTCTGTTTGCACAGTCACATAATCACTTTAAGATGTTTTCTTGTTCATGTTTTTTGTTTGTTGAGGTTGCACCCGATTCAAGAGCTGAATGGCTCACAGGGCTATAACAAATGAATTAAACTATGAACTATGCTTCGCCGTTCTTACCCTCACCGCGATCACGGCGGCAGCAAGCAGCGGCAAGCAGGGGCGGCACCGCTCCCCCATCGCCGATGAGCCTCCTCCACTCAAGCCGCCGGCCGCGTCCGCACCGCCTCGTCCAGGCCCCGGCGTGGCTGGCGCCGCGCGCCACGCTGCGCTGCGATCCCCGCTCGGCCAGGACGCTCCGCGGCTCCGAGCTGATGGAGGCGCCGCGGTTCGCGTGGGGCACCGACGGCTTCTACGCGGCGCGGCGGGGCGAGGGCCGGGGCGGCCGGGGCGCCGGGGCGGGCGGCGTCGTGGACGAGTGCCGCTTCCGTTCCCGCTCGCCGACGCGACCGGAGCGGTACTGCGCTCCGCCTCGCGGCACGGGGGGGGGGGCCTCGAGGCACGGGGGGGGGGCCTCGAGGCACGGGGGGGGGGGGGCCTCGAGGCACGGGGGGGCCTCGAGGCACGGGTGGGGGCCTCGAGGCACGGAGGGGGCCTCGAGGCACGGGAGGGGCCTCGAGGCACAGGGGGGCCTCAAGGCACGGGGGGGCCTCAAGGCACGGGGGGGCCTCGAGGCACGGGGGGGCCTCAAGGCACGGGGGGGGCCTCGAGGCACGGGGGGGCCTCAAGGCACGGGGGGGGCCTTACTGGCGAGCGCGCCGTGAAGAAAAAACAAAAAATTTTAAAAAAAATTCCTTCTAGAAAAGTAGAGAAGGGGGGGTGTGGGGTTACGTAAAACAAAGCATTAAAAAATCCCCCAAAAAATCGAGTGCAACTGGGTTAAATGTTAATTAACCAAGTCACCAGGAATGTGTCCGATCTCACGCGATCTCGGAAGCTCAGCACGGTTGAGTCTGGATCGTGCGTCGATCGGTGACCACCATACAAACCGGCTTAGTGCAGGCTGCTGTTATGCTTCATGGTGGGCAGCTCTATCATCTTAATGCTCCTGCTCTCACCATAATCCTCACAACTCACATGGTGGAAAGCCCTCATCCAGTGGTGAATTAATAAAGTGATGTACAAATATAAGACAACGGTCTGATTTGCTCCCCAAAAAGGTAAGATTAAATCCCCATTAGCCTAATAAACTTAAAAAGCAATGTTTAAACAACCAAACTCGTAATTTGTTTTATTGATGGGGAATATTGCTGGGGAGATGCTTTATCGCTAGCCATGCTATCTTAATGTTTACAGCTGTAATCCTCTTGTTACGTGTGCATTGCATCAATAAATTGAGAAATATTCAGATAATTAGCGCTGTAAATGCCTCGGAGGCCAATTTCATTTTCCAAATATAATTTCAGGTAAGAATAGGAGGAATAAGAAGTGTGTTTAGTATAGAACATGCAGTGCAGTCGCCATCCATGTTAATGTAAGCCACAGGATGGCAGCAGCATGTATACACTTGATTGAAACCTTCCACTTTTATAACGAAAGCTGTTTTATAAGCAGACTTGAAGATAATGTTATAGTAAACGTGCGTATAATATGTTTTTAACATCTCTTTTTTAACATTTTTTTTATTATACAACTAATTCCTAAATGTTACATGTATAATAAAAGGAATTTACTCGCAACACAAGACGATCGCTTGTGTTGCGATGGAAACGTGATATTGTTCTTATTTTCATTATTTTTTCTATCTACGTGGCTTTACCGAAAGACCCAAAGAATATAGAAATTACATTTTGTATGACTTACCCAACCAAGATGGTTCTTGTATCATATGCTAGATGTACTGTAATTGAACATTTGTCTTGGTTTTTGTTTCTGACCGTGCAGATATGCCTGACCGGGTGCCCTCAGGATGCCATGATTAAGATTAATAGAATCTGTCACGAGCATAATTTCAAGTTCTTTGCAGGAGATGTGTTTGGTTATCACAGCTACATGTTTATATTCTTAGCTCTTTCGGTAAAGTCACGTTTAAGGGAAACAATAAAATAATAAAATATATATAAAACAATAAAAATTATCACGATGTCTCATATCCTGCGTCCTTTCACTGGAAAAACCACCTCTGCGGTACAAAATTCTACTCACCTGGTATCGACAATCAAGGGTATTTCCCTGTCCCCAGACGACCTGCTTGTCAGTTTTGATGTAGTTTCCTTATTCACCAAGGTTCCTGTACCTGACACCATCGCAATCATTGAAGACTTGGTTCATCAAGGACTAAACACTGAGGTACCCACCCTGGTGAGACTGTTTAACCAATACATACTTCACTTGGAATGGAACTTTCTACAAACTGAGGGCGCCCCAATGGGCTCCCCCCTATCTCCGGTTATAGCTAACATTTTCATGGAGAAATTTGAGACTGACGCCATCCAGACTGCCACTCTGCACCCAACCTTATGGAAAAGGTACGTGGATGACACCTTTATCATCTGGCCACATGGCCGGCCTGCTCTAGACCAATTCTTCGACCACATCAATTCCATACACCCAGCCATCAGATTTACCATGGAAGTCGAAAAAGATGGCAAGCTACCTTTTTTGGATGTCCTAATTAAAAAGAGACCTGATGGTTCAATGAGCCACTCTGTCTACAGGAAAGCTACCCATACGGATGCTTATCTGAAACCGGATTCCTACCACCATCCATCATAGAAGAATTCTCTCATCAAGAGTATCATAGAGCCCAATGCATATCCGACCAGGAACACATAGGCAGTGAACTCAAGCACGTACACCAAGCTCTTAAGGCTAATGGTTACTCCGACTATACAATCCGCAAAGCTATCACTCAAACCATGAAGAAGGACCCTCTTGAGGAGCCTTTCAAAACCATCACTTTACCCTACATTGCGGGGATCACAAAAAAGATCTCCAAAATCTTGAATAAACACAAGATCCAGGTCCGTTTCAACACATTACATAAAATCCGTGATCTGGTTCCGTCTGTAAAAGATGTGATTCCGGACATACAGTACCCTGGTGTCTACAAACTAAGTTGCTTCTGTGGTAGTAGTTACATTGGAGAAACCAAACGTCATGTCTCGGACCGCATTCGTGAACACAAAGCAGACCTTAAACACGGTAGGACCAACACCTCGGCCGTGGCAGATCATTGTTATAATTCAGTAGGCTCACATGACATTGACTTTTCCAAGACAGGTTCTTTGTAAGCCATCTGGCTACCATGAGATATTCGTTCATGAGGCTATCCACATATACAAGCACAGAGACAATTTCAACCGAGAAGATGGATTCTGGCTTAGCAATCATTGGAAAGATTTGATAAACTATTTCAGGTCTTAATTGATTGTTCACGCTTACAGTGGCTTTCAGACAGCATACATTAATTTTTCGTCTCCCCCCTCCTCTTTTCAGAACATAGATGGACTAGTCCTTCTAAATAAACTGCCAAATCGCTGCGCGTGGCGCTGGCGTTTTTTTAAAATATAAATAAATAAATGCACCGTTAAAATAAATAAATTAATGCAAACCGACACACCTGATGACGACCGTTTGTGTTATGGTCGAAACGTGATCATTTGTATTGTTTTATATATTTTTTATTATTTTATTGTTTCCCTTCAATAATAAAATATATATAATATATATATACTTTATTATTTTTTGTTTCCCTTCAACGTGACTTTACCGAAAGAGCTAAGAATATGAGTTTATCAATCTACATGACGACGACGATGATGATGATGAGGTTGTCAATCTCCATGACGACGATGATGATGACGAGTTTGTCAATCTCCATGATGACGATGATGATGACGAGTTTGTAAATCTCCATGAAGACGATGATGATGATGAGTCTGTCAATCTCCATGACGATGACGATGAGTTTGTCAATCTCCATGATGACGACGATGATGATGAGTTTGTAAATCTCCATGACGACGATGATGATGATGAGTGTTAATCTCCATGACGACGACGACGATGATGATGACGAGTTTGTAAATCTCCATGACGACGACCTCCAAGCCTCGTGGAGCCTCCAGCAGCCCCCGTTGCCATGGCCACGGGCACAACCACTTGAAGACTTCAACCCGGGGGTGGTGGTCGACATCGGGCGGTGGCAGCGTTCAGTGGCGATCATCTGCGTTGTGTCGCATTTGCGTGAGAGAGAGAGAGTTTCAAGTTTTCAAGTTTCATTTATTAGGTGTAGCCCTGTGAGCCATGCGGCTCTTAAGTCGGGTGCAACCGCAACAAACAAAATTTGAACACAGAACATCTTAAAGCGACAATGCGTAACAGAAACATTCTGGAATAAACCAGCAAATATTCCACACAAAAAAACATGTTAAAACGCTGTGTGTTAAAATCAATGTGGTGCAAGCCAACAACAACAACCATAAGACAATTTAGATTAACCATGTTTTCGAATCACCAAAATAAAGCTGTAAAAACAATGTACCAACAGTAATCATAGGAACTGTGAATTTAAATTTAACAATAAACGATATACATAATTCGTACGACAAAAAAACTGCAGCCATAGCTGGCAGCACGACACTCCCAGTGTATGATGTGTGAGTGAGTCAGCAGCAGAGTGAGTGAGTGTATGATGTGCGAGTCAGCGTATGATGAGTGAGTCAGCAGCAGCGTGAGTGAGTGTATGATGTGCGAGTCAGCGTATGAAGAGTGAGTTAGTGAATGATGTGTGAGCGAGTGTATGCTGTGTGAGCGAGTCAGTGGCAGTGTGAGTGTATGATGTGTGAGTCAGCGCACGATGTGTTAGTCAGCGCATGATGAGTGAGTCAGTGTATGATGTGCAAGTGAGCCAGCAAACAATGAGTGAACCTGTGTATGATGAGTGAATGGGTCAGTGGTTGTGCGAGTGTATGATGTGTGAGTGAGTAAGCGCATGATGAGCGAGTCAGTGCATGATGTGTGAGTGAGTCAGTGCATGGTGTGAGTGAGTCAGTGCATGGTGTGAGTGAGTCAGTGTATGATGTGTGAGTGAGTCAGTGCATGGTGTGAGTGAGTCAGTGTATGATGTGTGAGTGAGTCAGTGCATAATGTGTGAGTAAGTCAGTGCATGGAGTGAGTGAGTCAGTGTATGTGTGAGAAAGTCAGTGTATGATGTGTGAGTGAGTCAGTGCATGGTGTGAGTGAGTCAGTGTATGATGTGAGAGTGAGTCAGTGTATGATGTGTGAGTGAGTCAGTGTATGATGTGAGGGTGAGTCAGTGTATGATGTGTGAGTGAGTCAGTGTAGAATGTGTGAGTGAGTCAGTGCATGATGTGTGAGTGAGTCAGTGTATGATGTGTGAGTGAGTCAGTGTAGAATGTGTGAGTGAGTCAGTGCATGATGTGTGAGTGAGTCAGTGTATGATGTGTGAGTGAGTCTGTGTATGATGTGAGAGTGAGTCAGTGTATGATGTGTGAGTGAGTCAGTGTATGATGTGTGAGTGAGTCAGTGCATGGTGTGAGTGAGTCAGTGTATGATGTGTGAGTGAGTCAGTGCATGGTGTGAGTGAGTCAGTGTATGATGTGTGAGTGAGTCTGTGTATGATGTGTGAGTGAGTCAGTGCATGGTGTGAGTGAGTCAGTGTATGATGTGTGAGTCAGTGTATGATGTGTGAGTGAGTCAGTGTATGATGTGTGAGTGAGTCAGTGCATAATGTGCGAGTGAGTCAGTGCATGGTGTGTGAGTGAGTCAGAGCATAATGTGCGAGTGAGTCAGTATATGATGTGTGAGTGAGTCAGTGTATGATGTGTGAGTGAGTCAGTGTATGATGTGTGAGTGAGTCAGTGTATGATGTGTGAGCGAGTCAGTGCATAATGTGCGAGTGAGTCAGTGCATGGTGTGTGAGTGAGTCAGAGCATAATGTGCGAGTGAGTCAGTATATGATGTGTGAGTGAGTCAGTGTATGATGTGTGAGTGAGTCAGTGTATGATGTGTGAGTGAGTCAGTGTATGATGTGTGAGCGAGTCAGTGTATGATGTGTGAGAAAGTCAGTGTATGATGTGTGAGTGAGTCAGTGCATGGTGTGAGTTAGTCAGTGCATGATGTGTGAGCGAGTCAGTGTATGATGTGAGTGAGTCAGTGTATGATGTGTGAGCGAGTCAGTGTATGATGTGTGAGTGAGTCAGTGCATGGTGTGAGTGAGTCAGTGTATGATGTGTGAGTGAGTCAGTGCATGATGTGTGAGTGAGTCAGTGCATGGTGTGAGTTAGTCAGTGCATGATGTGTGAGCGAGTCAGTGTATGATGTGTGAGCAAGTCAGTGTATGATGTGTGAGTGAGTCAGTGTATGATGTGTGAGTGAGTCAGTGTATGATGTGTGAGAAAGTCAGTGTCGGCTCCCTCTGCTTGCGCCGTCGCCCCGCCCCCCCCCCCCTTGACTCCGTCGGCCCCCCCCCAGCTCCGTCACCCCCCCCCGGCTCCATCGCTCCCCCGCTGGCTCCGTCGCCCCCCCCCCGGCTCCATTGCCCCCCCCCCCAGCTCCGTCGGCCCCCCCTGGCTTGGTCGCCCCTCCCCGGCTCTGTCGGCCCCCCCCCCCAGCTCCGTCGGCCCCCCCGGCTCCGTCGCCCCCCCCCGACACCGTCGGCCCCGCCCCCTCCTCCGTCGGCCCCCCCCTGGCTCTGTCGCCCCCCCCCCAGCTCCGTTGGCCCCCCCCTGGCTCCGTCAGCCCCCCCCAGCTCCGTCGCCCCCCCCCGACTCCGTCGCCCCCCCTGGTTCCGTCGGCCCCCCCCGGCTCCGTCGGCCCCCACCCAGCTCCGTCGGCCCCCCCCCGACTCCGTCGGTCCCCCCTGGCTCCGTTGCCCCCCCCCCGGCCCCCCCAGCTCCGTCGGCCCCCTCGGCTCCGTCGGCCCCCTCCGTCGGCTCCCTCGTCCCCCTCACAAACGACAGACACGGTCAGATATCTTCCATGGTAGGTTGGCAGTCACCTTTAAGTGCAATAAAAAATAGTTATAATAATTGTAACAACAATGAAAATAGCAATGACAATCATAATATTACCGACAAGGATGATTGTAAACGGGGTTACACTCCCACTCCCCCACCACCTCAATTTAACATGGGTTGACCCACGGGTGACCGCCCGATGTTTTGTAAACAAGTTTAACGTTGAGGGGGTTGTTGGTTATTGGATTCCTCGGATGTGGTGAAGGAGTTTAAAGTTCTCTGCTCGACTCGGCAGAATCGGCGTCTTGGGAAAGGCGATGTTGAGCTGAGAGCCTTGGGAGGAGCGAGAGAGTCTCTTAGCACGTGGGGGAATATCGTCACCCAAAAAAGTAAGAATCGTTTAAATGTGTCTTTGTGTATGTGCGGTGGTGAAGAGCTTCATAGATAATCGGATTTCTTCCGGTAATAAATGTTCTCATGAAACATCCTTAACCTATAAGTTAAACGTAATTGAGGATTCAGGCTTCGCCTAGTAACAGGTTAGTAGGCCTCAAGCCTTAGGCCTAAAGGTTTAATCTTTAATTTGTTCACCCACCTAAGGTGTTTAATAATTTAATTATACAGAGATCGTGAGATGGCAAATCTTCAGTCACCCCTTAAACTGTAAGTGCATTTTTTTTACTAATTTGAGGATTATTGTATGAAAATGTTGATGTAAATAATAAAATTTAATTTAATTTTATGCGTAATTATCCAAAGTTATGTTAATGTTTCAATTATGTGCATAAATTATGCTAAGTGGAGATATGACGTATTAATTTATGTGAACGCATGCTATTATGCTAATGTATACAGTTATGATAATTAGGCTTAGCTTCGTTGCCCAGGGTCGTATCATCAATCGGCATCATACAATTAATTGTATGAAGTTATGCAGGTGTGCTGTAAGTATGCCAGATTGAGCTCGGCTTTGTTGTCTAGGTTCGTATTATCGATCGCTATGATACAATTATTCTCGCTTTAACATTTACTGATTATGTATTAGTGTGTTATCTCAGGTCTCCAAATTCAAATCTCACTGCAGGATACAGTTCTTGTAATTAAGAATTAACTTAGGAAATAAACACTCAAACACTGCTGTGTTAAGCAATTTTAATTTCTAAACAAAACTTTAACACTCTAATATGCGAATTCTTATGCTTGAAATTGTCAACACAGTATTCCAGGAGATGTTCCCCTCATTGATCCATACATTTAACCCTCAATAATCACGTTTGTTAACTGGGTACCAGAACAATTGATTACTTCCTCAGAGTAACACGATCATATACGGCGATAGGGAACAAAACTCCTTAAAAATTCGTGCAACGATATTCATACGAAGGCAATAAAGAAACATGTCCTGAAGGCAAAGTACACGGTAATTAATTCATGAGCAAGATTACGTAATTGCGAAATGTCTTGGAACAAGGGTGTGTGGCAGTACGCCTGCTTCAGCAAATACTCATCAATTGGCTAAGGCTTCATGGATTCATACATTTAACCCTCAATGATCACGTTTGTTTACTGGGTACCGGAACAAACGATTGCTTCATCAGAGTAACATGAGCATATACGGCAAATAGGAATAAAAGTCCTTCTTAGCTCTTTCGGTAAAGTCACGTTGAAGGGCAACAATAAAAC
Source organism: Petromyzon marinus (assembly GCF_048934315.1). Taxonomy (NCBI): domain Eukaryota; kingdom Metazoa; phylum Chordata; class Hyperoartia; order Petromyzontiformes; family Petromyzontidae; genus Petromyzon; species Petromyzon marinus. The sequence goes on from NW_027422661.1 coordinate 507,283, forward strand.
ATATATAAAACAATAAAAATTCTCACGACGTTTCCACCATAACACAAACGTCGTGAGAATTTTTATTGTTTTATATATATTTTATTATTTTATTGTTTCCCTTCAACGTGACTTTACCGAAAGAGCTAAGAATATGAATTACTGTAGTCACGAAAGCTTTAAATCAAAAGGAATAAAAGTCCTTAAAAAATTCATGCAACGACATTCGCACGAAGGCAATAAAGAAACTTATCCCGAAGGCAAAACGTATACGGCAATGAATCCATGGGCAAGATTACGTAAGTTAACGAAATGTTGAAACCATGGTGTGCAGCAGTAGGCCTGCTTCAGCAAATACTCATTAATTGGCTGAGGTTTCAATACATTCACGGGCCAGATTCTGTGATCAAAGGAAGATTTCAACGCAGTGTTCTCCCTGTGAGTGTGTGAATTCGTAACTTATGTTTTTAAACGTTTAGTTTTCATCAATGAATTCGTTGATAATATTTATGCAAATCAAAAAGAAACATAACTACTAAAAATACTTCTACACGACCGTTTCCCCGTAACCCAATGGCAACCGTGTTCTTCGTTATCAGTTGATACTTGACGCACTTATCATGAGTCTTCTTAGTAATGATTCGTGTATATGTGTTGAGTGGGCATGGTATGGGTTGAGTGGGGATGTGTTGTTGATCAATTATTTGCGTCAAGCAGATGCCAGGTGATGCGTTGCAATGTGTGGCGGCGTGCATGTCATACGGATAGCTGGGTTCTCCTCTCACACGGGCGGCCGGAGTTCGGTCCGCAGCCAGTCCGAAGAGTCGGGACGACGCGATGATCCCGTCTTCAGGTAGCACCCACAGCTCTTCCGCTGGCAGCTGACACCCTTGCTTGGTGCGCGCCGGCTCCGGCTCTCTGGCGACGAACGATGCTTTCGTTCGTCGATGGATGACGCTGGAATTCTGGTCAGCTTAGCTCGAACTGCAGTGGCTCTTGTGAGTCGACGCCCAGAGCAGAATGATTTTCGAGCGATACTTCTTCGGACGGCGCTGAATTTGCACGGCGTAGCATGTCGCTACTCGGCGAGCCTCACCATCCTGGATGAGTTGCGGAGTCTTCTTCTGCGTCGGCGGTGATCTCCTGCGTCGGTGGCTGGCTGTTATCTTCGGTAGCTGGTCATCTTCGGTAGCTGATGATCGCCGTCTTCTGCCGCTGGTAGCTGTGTTGCAATGTATGGCCCGTGTCTCTCTTTTTATGCCAAAATTTCTTTCTCTACTCGCCTTCTCACAAAGGACCGGAACTTTCTATGATCTCGCTCTGTGTTGTGGGGGGGGGGGGGGAGTTGTATGTGTGTCTGTGTGTGTGTCATTTATTAAGCCATCTGTGTCTCTCCCCAAGCCATCTTTTCATCTGTGGAACACAGATGCCCCCCTGCAATACAAGAGTAATTTCCCTCGCTCTGGGCGTTACATTCTTTGCTATGCCGTGCTGCGGGAAGACAAAGACGGTTGGGAGGGTCTTTTCCTATGGGATACAGTTTATCTTGGTTGTGTGTGACCTATTTCGCCTCATCTTTTCTGGATAACCCTCGGTTTAATAATGCATAATTATTATTTGGTTAATGTTTCCCAAGATTTGTGATTTAACATTGTAATCACCACGTATTTCTTAGGGGTTTTTTTATTTCGTCCCCCTGTCAGTATCCGCGGACCCGTGCTGTTATACTAGAGTAATTTATTGGTGTCCTCAGTTTTAGAGGTATAACTTAGTTTCGGTTAAGCTTCTTGACTGCTGGAATTAATTTCTATGGTTTTTGTAAAGTCACGTAAATGGCAAGATGTAGTGTAATTTAAGGTGAATAACGTTAGTATCAGTATTATGTACGAGAAGTAATACCCACTATGTAGATTGTAGTCTGTTTTTTTATCGTAGCGAGTGTGTAGATTCCTATAATGTCAACTTATTCTTTAAAGCTTTCGTGACTGCAAGGATTCATCTTCTTTGGTTCTTTCGGTAAAGTCACGTAGAATGAGAATAAAATAATAAAATAATAAAATAAAATAACACAATAAAATTCTCACGACGTTTCGGCCACAACACAAGTGGCCTTCATCAGGTGAAGGGACGAGACTGTCTCGAGGACAGCGCTGGAGCGAACACAGCCAAGCTCAGACCGCGACCTTTAAGCTGTGTGAGAAGAAACAAAGCGCCTTGACAAAGGAATTAGCATTTGGTATTACCTTAGAGTCGCGGCTTTAAATCGAAATTTAACCGCCTCTACGGGGAGGGATTCCACATAACCTTAAGATCATTCAACAGACTCCGGGATAAGAAGGCTCAACTAATCGAGTCTCTCACCTTTCTGAAGAGATGCCGCGACTCTAAGGTAATACCAAATGCTAATTCCTTTGTCAAGGCGCTCTGTTTCTTCTCACACAGCTTAAAGGTCGCGGTCTGAGCTTGGCTGTGTTCGCTCCAGCGCTGTCCTCGAGACAGTCTCGTCCCTTCACCTGATGAAGGCCACTTGTGTTGTGGCCGAAACGTCGTGAGAATTTTATTGTGTTATTTTATTTTATTAATTTATTGTTTTATTCTCATTCTACGTGACTTTACCGAAAGAACCAAAGAAGACTTATTCTTGTTGCTGAGTTTTGTCCTATTTTGTCTGATGTATGTGTGTTTGTTCTATTTTATTGTGGTGATGAGATGTCTCATCAAGGCCTGGCTCCTTCCTTCGCGGTCGGGTGTCACCTTTGTCTATCTCGGTGGGAGTCGTGTTCTCTCCCTTTGCCGTTTTATTGCTACCGCATGTGGCTGGGAAAAAAGGCGGCCGATAGGCTTCCTCTATGGAATCCTTTTCTCTCGGTCCCGTGATCAACCCATCTCGCTCCATCTCCTCTGGGTGACCCTTGGCTTAACTCTAATAATCATTATTTGGTTTATGTTTTCCAAGATTCATCTTTAATCTTTAATTTGTTTACCCACCTAAAGTGTTGTTAACAACTTCACTGATTTTGAAATAACAAAAATATTTTTTTAACACAAAACATTTTTTTGTTATTTTCTTTGAACCTATCTAAGTGACTTTACCGAAAGACCCAAGAATATTAAATGACCTCGTTTAATAATGATAATTATCATGACAGATTAAGAACAATAATGGTAACAATGATAACATTAACAATAATGAACAATAAGGATAACAAGGATAATTTTATCAATTTATGATAATCGTAATGATGATAGCAATGATACGGATACTGATAATACGGATGATCGTGATAAATATATTATAACAAAACAGATAATGACAATGATACGGATACTGATAATACGGATAATCGTGATAAAGATATTATAACGATACAGATAATGACAATGATACGGATACTGATAATACGGACAATCGTGATAAAGATATAACGATATAGATAATGACAATGATACGGATACTGATAATACAGACAATCGTGATAAAAATATTATAACGATACAGATAATGACTGATACGGATACTGATAATACGGATAATTGTGATAAAGATATTATAATGATACAGATAATGACAATGATACAGATACTGATAATACGGATAATCGTGATAAAGATATTATAACGATACAGATAATGACAAGGCACCTTAATTACTCTCACGCAGCTTAAAGGTCACGGTCTGAGCGTGGCTGTGTTTCACTCCAGCGCTGTCCTCGAGAAAGTCTGGTCCCTTCACCTGATGAAGGCTGCTTGTGTTGTGGCCGAAACGTCGTGATTTTTGTTGTTTTATTTTTTACCTACATGACTTTACCAAGAGCATGATAATAACTCTTATATTTTATTTTAAACAAACCCCCCGCCCCCCAGGAAAGAGAATGCCGTGAATGTTGAAGCAATGGATCTTCCAGACGACGTGGAGACTCACCACGTCGGCGGCGGCGCTCACACCCAGCTCCACTTAGCCCAGCGGAGCGTTACCTTGGAAGGGCTTTGTGTGGTGGTGGAGGAGAAAGAGGAGGAGGTGGAGGAGGAAGAGGCGGAGGAAAAGGAGGAGGGACAGCAGGTGGAACGTGACCCGTGGGATGAGTTAGACAAGCTGGAGTGTGCCTCGTGGGATGAGTTCGACAAGCTGGACGATGAGGTGCAGCGTGTCCTGTGTGATGAGTTAGACGAGGTGGGGGAGCGTGTCCTGTGGGATGCGTTTGACAAGGTGGGGGAGCGTGTCCCATGTGATGAGTTAGACGAGGTGGGGGAGCGTGTCCCGTGGGATGAGTTAGACGAGGTGGAAGATGAAGTGCAGCGTATCCTGTGGGATGAGTTTGACAAGGTGGGGGAGCGTGTCCCGTGGGATGAGTTTGACAAGGTGGAGGAGCGTGTCCCGCGTGATGAGTTAGACAAGGTGGGGGAGCGTGTCCCGTGTGATGAGTTAGACGAGGTGGGGGAGCGTGTCCCATGTGATGAATTAGACGAGGTGGGGGAGCGTGTCCCGTGGGATGAGTTAGACGAGGTGGAAGATGAAGTGCAGCGTATCCTGTGGGATGAGTTTGACAAGGTGGGGGAGCGTGTCTTGTGGGATGAGTTTGACAAGGTGGGGGAGTGTGTCCCGTGTGATGAGTTAGACGAGGTGGGGGAGCGTGTCCCGTGTGATGAGTTAGACGAGGTGGGGGAGCGTGTCCCGTGTGATGAGTTAGACGAGGTGGAGGACGTAGGCTACAAGTGCTCTCCCATGGAGTCGATTGGAGACGAGGCTTTGCCGTGTTCCGACGGAGGGGACCCCTGGGAACGGATCTTTGACGTCGCCTCCGCCGTGACCTCCTCCACCGCCTCCACTTCGACGTCGTCGACTCTCGGAGGTCTCCCCTCGGAGGCCATCGACGACGCGACCCGAGGGGGCTCCTCCTGGACAGAGTCGGATCTCGTTATTTTCAAGCTGATAGAAAACGCCTGGCGTGGCGGCGGCGGCGGGGACGACGACGATAGCCTCGGGGAGGTCGCGGCCGCGTCTCCCCGTTTGACTCAGGGTGCAAGATGGAGGAGAAGTGAAGCCAATCACCAAGGCAGGGAACTCCTCTACTTACAAACATCACTTCAGATAATCCCCTACTTATGAACGTTACTGCGAGGACTTCCCTACTTACAATCATTACCGCAGATACTCCCTTATGAGCATCGCCAGAGGGATTCTTCTATTTACTATCACTGCTGCAGGGATTCCGTTACATTACCGCAAGACGCCCCTGTTTACAAGCATTACTATAGAGACGCCCCTACTTACGAACATTACTTCAGAGATTCCCATACTTAAGAGCGCTACGACGTGGATTCCCCTACCTATGGACATCACAGCATGTACTCTATGTACGAACATTACTACAGGGACTTCCTTACTTATGAACATTCGACTTACGAACTTTCAGAGATGCGAACAAACCTGGTCCGTATGTCCACTTGCAGCTGCTCGTACCGAGAGTCGTAAGTTCAACCGGCGCGCAACAGATGGTGGTGGTGGCATCTACAGCGAGGGAAAAAAAGTATTTGATCCCCTGCTGATTTTGTACGTTTGCCCACTGACAAAGAAATGATCAGTCTATAATTTTAATGCTAGGTTTATTTGAACAGTGAGAGACAGAATAACAACAACAAAATGCAGAAAAACGCATGTCAAAAATGTTATAAATTGATTTGCATTTTAATGAGGGAAATAAGTATTTGACCCCCTCTCAAGCAGAAAGATTTCTGGCTCCCAGGTGTCTTTTATACAGGTAACGAGCTGAGATTAGGAGCACACCTGTCCACAGAAGCAATCAATCAATCAGATTCCAAACTCTCCACCATGGCCAAGACCAAAGAGCTCTCCAAGGATGTCAGGGACACGATTGCAGACCTACACAAGGCTGGAATGGGCTACAAGACCATTGCCAAGCAGCTTGGTGAGAAGGTGACAACAGTTGGTGTGATTATTCGCAAATGGAAGAAACACAAAAGATCTGTCAATCTCCCTCGGCCTGGGGCTCCATGCAAGATCTCACCTCGTGGAGTTGCAATGATCATGAGAACGGTGAGGAATCATCCCAGAACTACACAGGAGGATATTGTCAATGATCTCAAGGCAGCTGGGACCATAGTCACTAAGAAAACAATTGGTAACACACTATGTCATGAAGGACTGAAATCCTGCAGCACCCGCAAGGTCCCCCTGCTCAAGAAAGTTTGCCAATGAACATTTGAATCATTCAGAGGACAACTGGGTGAAAGTGTTGTGGTCAGATGAGACCAAAATGGAGCTCTTTGGCATCAACTCAACTCGCCATGTTTGGAGGAGGAGGAATGCTGCCTATGACCCCAAGAACACCATCCCCACCGTCAAACATGGAAGTGGAAACATTATGCTTTGGGGGTGTTTTTCTGCTAAGGGGACAGGACAACTTCACCACATCAAAGGAACGATGGACGGGGCCATGTACCGTCAAATCTTGGGTGAGAACCTCGTTCCCTCAGCCAGGGCATTGAAAATGGGTCGTGGATTGGTATTCCAGCATGACAATGACCCAAAACACACGGCCAAGGCAACAAAGGAGTGGCTCAAGAAGAAGCACATTAAGGTCCTGGAGTGGCCTAGCCAGTCTCCAGACCTTAATCCCATAGGAAATCTGTGGAGGGAGCTGAAGGTTCGAGTTTCCAAACGTCAGCCTCGAAACCTTAATGACTTGGAGAAGATCTGCAAAGAGGAGTGGGACAAAATCCCTCCTGAGATGTGTGCAAACGTGGTGGCCAACTACAAGAAACGTCTGACCTCTGTGATTGCCAACAAGGGTTTTGCCACCAAGTACTAAATCATGTTTTGCAGAGGGGTCAAATACTTATTTCCCTCATTAAAATACAAATCAATTTATAACATTTTTGACATGCGTTTTTCGGAGTTTTTTGTTATTCTGTCTCTCACTGTTCAAATAAACCTAGCATTAAAATTATAGACTGATCATTTCTTTGTTAGTGGGCAAAGGTACAAAATCAGCAGGGGATCAAATACTTTTTTCCCTCACTGTACATCTGTTGAACGTGAATAACCAGTGACATCTACATCTGTAGAACATGTAAAACCAGTGGCATCTACATATATAGAAAATGAAGAACCAGTGGCATCTACATTTGCAGAACATGAAGAACCATTGGTATCTACATCTGCAGAACGTGAAGAGCCATTGGAATCTACATCTGCTGAACGTTAAGAACCAGTGGCATCCACATCAGTAGAACGTGAATAACCAGTGGCATCTACAGCTGCAGAACATGAAAAACCAGTGGCATCTACATCTGCAGAACGTGAAGAACCAGTGGCATCTACATATGAGGAACGTGAACCAGTGGCATCTACATCTGCAGAACGTGATGAACCAGTGGCATCTACATCTGCAGAACGTGAAGAACCAGTGGCATCTACAGCTGCAGAACATGTAGGATCAGTGGCATCTACATCTGCAGAACGTGAAGAACCAGTGGCATCTACATCTGTAGACTATGAAGAAGCAGTGGCATCTACATCTGCAGAACGTGAAGAACCAGTGGCATCTACATCTGTAGAATATGAAGAACCAGTGGCATCTACATCTGCAGAACGTGAAGAACCAGTGGCATCTACATCTGCAGAACGTGAAGAACCAGTGGCATCTACATCTGCAGAACGTGAAGAACCAGTGGCATCTACATCTGCAGAACATGAAGAACCAGTGGCATCTACATCTGCAGAACATGTAGAACCAGTGGCATCTACATCTGCAGAACGTGAAGAACCAGTGGCATCTACATCTGCAGAATGTGAAGAACCAGTGGCATCTACATCTGTAGAATATAAAGAACCAGTGGCATCTACATCTGCAAAACGTGAAGAACCAGTGTCATCTACATCTGCAGAACATGAAGAATCAGTGGCATCTACATCTGCAGAACGTGAAGAACCAGTGTCATCTACATTTGCAGAACATGAAGAACCAGTGGCATCTACATCTGCAGAACGTGAAGAACCAGTGGCATCTACATCTATAGAATATGAAGAACCAGTGGCATCTACATCTGCAGAACATGTAGAACCAGTGGCATCTACATCTGCAGAACGTGAAGAACCAGTGGCATCTACATCTGCAGAATGTGAAGAACCAGTGGCATCTACATCTGTAGAATATAAAGAACCAGTGTCATCTACATCTGCAGAACATGAAGAATCAGTGGCATCTACATCTGCAGAACGTGAAGAACCAGTGTCATCTACATTTGCAGAACATGAAGAACCAGTGGCATCTACATCTGCAGAACGTGAAGAACCAGTGGCATCTACATCTATAGAATATGAAGAACCAGTGGCATCTACATCTGCAGAACGTGAAGAACCATTGGCATCTACATCTGCCGAACGTAAAGAACCAGTGGCATCCACATCAGTAGAACGTGAATAAGCAGTGGCATCTACAGCTGCAGAACATGAAAAACCAGTGGCATCTACATCTGCAGAACATGTAGAACCAGTGGCATCTACATCTGCAGAACGTGAAGAACCAGTGGCATCTACATCTGCAGAATGTGAAGAACCAGTGGCATCTACATCTGTAGAATATAAAGAACCAGTGGCATCTACATCTGCAGAACATGAAGAACCAGTGGCATCTACAACTGCAGAACGTGAAGAACCAGTGGCATCTACATCTATAGAATATGAAGAACCAGTGGCATCTACATCTGCAGAACGTGAAGAACCATTGGCATCTACATCTGCCGAACGTAAAGAACCAGTGGCATCCACATCAGTAGAACGTGAATAAGCAGTGGCATCTACAGCTGCAGAACATGAAAAACCAGTGGCATCTACATCTGCAGAACGTGATGAACCAGTGGCATCTACATCTGTAGAACAAGAAGACCAGTGGCATCTACATCTACAAAACGTGAAGATCCAGTGGCATCTATATCTGTAGAACGTGAAGAATCAGTGGCATCTACATCTACAGAACATGTAGAACCAGTGGGATCTACATCTACAGAAAATGTAGAACGAGTGGCATCTAATCTGTAGAACGTGAAGAACCAGTGGCATCTACAGAACATGAAGAACCAGTGGCATGTACATCTGCAGAACGTGAAGAACCAGTGGCATCTACATCTGCAGAACGTGAAGAACCATTGGCATCTACATCTGCAGAACGTGAAGAACCAGTGGCATCTACATCTGCAGAACGTGAAGAAACAGTGGCATCTACATCTCTAGAACGTGAAGAACCAGTAGCATCTACATCTGCAGAACGTGAAGAACCAATGGCATCTACATCTGCAGAACATGAAGAACCAGTGGCATCTACATCTGTAGAACATGAAGAACCAGTGGCATCTACATCTGCAGAACGTGAAGAATCAGTGGCATCTACATCTGCAGAACGTGAAGAACCAGTGGCATCTACATCTGCAGAACGTGAAGAACCAGTGGCATCTACATCTGTAGAATATAAAGAACCAGTGGCATCTACATCTGCAAAACGTGAAGAACCAGTGTCATCTACATCTGCAGAACATGAAGAATCAGTGGCATCTACATCTGCAGAACGTGAAGAACCAGTGTCATCTACATTTGCAGAACATGAAGAACCAGTGGCATCTACATCTGCAGAACGTGAAGAACCAGTGGCATCTACATCTATAGAATATGAAGAACCAGTGGCATCTACATCTGCAGAACGTGAAGAACCATTGGCATCTACATCTGCCGAACGTAAAGAACCAGTGGCATCCACATCAGTAGAACGTGAATAAGCAGTGGCATCTACAGCTGCAGAACATGAAAAACCAGTGGCATCTACATCTGCAGAACATGTAGAACCAGTGGCATCTACATCTGCAGAACGTGAAGAACCAGTGGCATCTACATCTGCAGAATGTGAAAAACCAGTGGCATCTACATCTGTAGAATATAAAGAACCAGTGGCATCTACATCTGCAGAACATGAAGAACCAGTGGCATCTACAACTGCAGAACGTGAAGAATCAGTGGCATCTACATCTATAGAATATGAAGAACCAGTGGCATCTACATCTGCAGAACGTGAAGAACCATTGGCATCTACATCTGCCGAACGTAAAGAACCAGTGGCATCCACATCAGTAGAACGTGAATAAGCAGTGGCATCTACAGCTGCAGAACATGAAAAACCAGTGGCATCTACATCTGCAGAACGTGATGAACCAGTGGCATCTACATCTGTAGAACAAGAAGACCAGTGGCATCTACATCTACAAAACGTGAAGATCCAGTGGCATCTATATCTGTAGAACGTGAAGAATCAGTGGCATCTACATCTACAGAACATGTAGAACCAGTGGGATCTACATCTACAGAAAATGTAGAACGAGTGGCATCTAATCTGTAGAACGTGAAGAACCAGTGGCATCTACAGAACATGAAGAACCAGTGGCATGTACATCTGCAGAACGTGAAGAACCAGTGGCATCTACATCTGCAGAACGTGAAGAACCATTGGCATCTACATCTGCAGAACGTGAAGAACCAGTGGCATCTACATCTGCAGAACGTGAAGAAACAGTGGCATCTACATCTCTAGAACGTGAAGAACCAGTAGCATCTACATCTGCAGAACGTGAAGAACCAATGGCATCTACATCTGCAGAACATGAAGAACCAGTGGCATCTACATCTGTAGAACATGAAGAACCAGTGGCATCTACATCTGCAGAACGTGAAGAATCAGTGGCATCTACATCTGCAGAACGTGAAGAACCAGTGGCATCTACATCTGCAGAACGTGAAGAACCAGTGGCATCTACATCTTTAGAATATGAAGAACCATTGGCATCTACATATGTAGAATATGAAGAACCATTCGCATCTACATCTGCAGAACACGAAGAACCAGTGGCATCTACATCTGCAGAACGTTAAGAACCAGTGGTATCTACATCTGCAGAACGCGAAGAACCAATGGCATCTACATCTGCAGAACGTGAAGAACCAGTGACATCTACATCTTTAGAATATGAAGAACCATTGGCATCTACATATGTAGAATATGAAGAACCATTCGCATCTACATCTGCAGAACACGAAGAACCAGTGGCATCTACATCTGCAGAACGTTAAGAACCAGTGGTATCTACATCTGCAGAACGCGAAGAACCAATGACATCTTCATCTGCAGAATGTGAACAACCAGTGGCATGAGACCTCCTTTGCCAGTAACAAGATATAGAAATAGGTTTTACCCTTTTAACTGGCACAAAAACTGACACCTTTATTCAAGGCATCATGTTTGCAATAACCACAACACAAGCAGTCAACATGCAAACAAAAAAGACAACTCTGATAATAATATGCACTGTCCTTGAATTTGATTGGTCCACACCCGAGACGGCTTTTCTTAGAGCCTAGTCTCCATTGGTGTTGGACCAGAAGACGCCAAAAGGCGTACAACTCAGAAACAGCGCACTATCAGAGTATTGAGGGCTCGGAGTGAGCATTTACATTATGAGACCTCCTTTGCCAGTAGCAAGATATAGGAATAGGTTTTACCCTTTTAACTGGCACAAAAACTGACACCTTTATTCAAGGCATCATGTTTCCTACAACCAGTGGCATCTACATCTGCAGAACGTGAAGAACCAGTGACATCTACAGCTGCATAACGTGAACAACCAGTGGCATCTACATCTACGAACACAGACCCTCTGGAACCTAACTCGTTCGTAAGTAGAGGTAAGTCCCTGTATAGTGTAGTGTGTATAGTCGTGTAGTGTGAATAGTAGTGTTTATAATATTGTAATATGTATAGTAATGTTGTGTATATAGTAGTGTAGTGTAAATAGTAATGTACATAGTAGCGTCGTGTGTATAGTAGTATAGTGTCTATGGTAGTGTAGTGTGTATAGTAGTGTATATAGTATTGTAATATGTATAGTAGTGTTGTATATAGTAGTGTAGTGTGTATCGTAGTGTAGTGTATATAGTAATGTAGTATATAGTAGCGTAGTGTGTATAGTAGTGTCATGTATAGTAGTACTGTGATGAAATTAAATATGTTGGTTCTTCACGTTCTGCAGATGTAGATGCCACTGGTTCTTCACGTTCCGCAGATGTATATGTACATGCCGTACAAATCTAGAGGAGTAAAGTTGGATAAATCGACTTACGAACACAGATCTCTGGAACCTGACTCATTCGTAAGTAGAGGTAGTCCCCGGTATATATATAAATGCAAAAAAAATATTTAATTTCATCACTTAAAAAGCTGGACATCCGTGACGCGCGAAGCACTTTGCGGCCCTTTGGATTCCTCCCGCCGCGGCTTAAAGATTCCGATTCCCCGACCCCGTCGTTGGCGCGATGTTGCTACCGCTGAGCGACGTGGCCACCCGTGCCACACACGCTGCACTCCCGTCCTGTTTGCGTGTCGCTGCCTCGTCGCCGTAGTTGTTGTGGCATGGTAACGGTTCGGCGCTTCGCTGCACTAGCGACCCGGCGAACCGGGGTTTTGATTCCCGCTCACGGCCACCAACGCCACCGGGTGACGATTGTCTGAACCGGTCAACGGGCATCCCCTAGGTCGATTCAGCCTCAAATGAGTACCTGGTGCGGCGGTATGTAGTGAACGTTGCCGCCGGGGAGACTAAGGCGTGGTGGTGTGAGCCATCCACCCTCTGCTGTGTCGTGCCGCCCTTCATGGGTGCTGCTACTCGCCACTACCAGCACTCGCCCCTAAGTCTGCCACAGGCGACACGGCGGGGGATATTTGTCTCTGTTGTAACGTTCTTACCCCATGGCCCCTACTACTGGACATCTGTGATGCACTAAGAGCTTCACAGCTCTTCGGATTCCTCCTCCCGCTGCTGAAGTATGGATATTCTGATGCTGAATTGGCGAGGACAATTCACAATTGATTCAGTTGATTCCACCACCCACCCTCACCACCCTCCCCCACCATCCACCTCGCCTCACCCCTCTCCCTATCACCACCCTCCCCCACCACCCCTTCCCAACCTCCGCACCCCGCGTCCCCCCCCCATCTTGCTCGTCGTCGGCCACTGACAAACTCGACGGGCGACCGAGACTCTCGCCCCTGCGCTCTAAACCAAATCTCCCGTGTGATTTTTTTTTACGATGTCCCGGACGGGACGAGATTTTAACGGTCTAAACCCCCGACGGAGCGCAGCTCAGCTTGCCCGGCTGGAGGAGGCATTCGTGGACGAGCCCTACCCGGACCCACATCGACAGCTCATGCTCGCTCTTGCCACCAACATCTCGGTGAGGAAGGTCAAGGTAAGTCCCCCCCCCCCCACCAACCACGTGGTGGTAATCTCAAAGCTAGGGTGGGAGGAGCAGAAGTAGTCGTTGGCTTTAGTGACCGATCTTACCGGAGACGGTGGTCATGTCTGGTTGCTAGACTATCGCACACACAGACACACGTAGATACACACAGACACACGTAGACACACACAGACACACGTAGACAAACACGTAGAAACACAGACACACGGAGACACGTAGACACACAGACACACAGACACACGTAGACACACACAGACACACAGACACACACAGACACACGTAGACACAGACATATGTAGACACACACAGACACACGTAGACACATGTAGACACACAGACACAGACAGACACACGCAGACACACACAGACACACGTAGACACACACAGACACACGTAGACACACAGACACGGAGATACGTAGACACACAAACACACAGACACGTAGACACACAGACACACACGTAGACACACAGACACACACGTAGACACACAGACACACGGAGACACACGTAGACACACACAGACACACGTAGACAAACACGTAGACACACAGACACACGTAGGCACACACAGACACACGTAGACAAACACGTAGACACACAGACACACGTAGACACACACAGACACACGTAGACAGACACGTAGAAACAGACACACGTAGACACACAGACACACAGACACACACAGACACGTAGACACACAGACACACACAGACACACACAGACACACGTAGACACACAGACACACGTAGACACACACGTAGACACACAGACACACACAGACACATGTAGACACACACAGACACCACGCACACCGCTGGATGATTTTGTTATTGCGGTCCTGGTCAAGGGTTGGTTCCAAAACCGACGAGCCAAGTGGCGATGGCTGGAGCAGGAAGCGGCGTGGACGACGCACGTCACCGAAGCCAGGAACGCCGTCGCCACGGACGCCATCACCCCCGCCACGGCCACCAGCGTCACCGTCGCCACGGCCACCACCACCACCGTCACCACCACCACGGCCGCAATGAACCGGTAATTGGCATCGGCTCGCTCTGCGAGTCTGCGGAGAGCGGTGAGCATCGAGCGGTGAATGGTGAGCGTCCACAGAGCGTCCAAGCGAGGCGTCATCCATCCCACGTCGATGAACGGACAAGTTCAGCCTTGCAGCTCTTGACTCGCCTCACACTCATGGGACCCACGGTGGCTATGAGATGTTGACTACCTCGCTTGGTGTACAGGAGGTCGTGGGTTTGATACCAACCCTGACGATGCCTGCTGCTGTATATTTGGAGTCTGCGTCTGTCATCATCATCACGGTGGCTATGAGATGTTGACTACCTCGCCTGGTGTACAGGCGGTCGTGGGTTTAATACCAACCCTGACGATGTCTGCTGCTGTATATTTAGAGTCTGCGTCTGTCATCATCATCACGGTGGCTATGAGATGTTGACTACCTCGCCTGGTGTACAGGAGGTCGTGGGTTTGATACCAATCCTGACGATGCTTGCTGCTGTATATTTAGAGTCTGCGTCTGTCATCATCATCACGGTGGCTATGAGATGTTGACTACCTCGCCTGGTGTACAGGAGGTCGTGGGTTTGATACCAATCCTGACGATGTCTGCTGCTGCATATGTGGAGTCTGCGTGTCTCATCACGGTGGCTATGAGATGTTGACTACCTCACTTGGTCTACAGGAGGTTGCATAGATAATCGCCGTGATCGCGTGGAGTCTCTGTATCTCCATGAGTCTCTATGTATCTCCTTGAGTCTCTAGGTATCTATGAGTCTCTATGGTACCTAGAGATGCATAGAGACTCATAGAGACACATAGACTCATGGAGATACATAGAGACGCATAGAGACACATAGACTCATAGATATACTTACAGACTCATGGAGATACATAGAGATGCATAGAGATACATACTCATAGAGATACATAGAGACTCGTAGAGATACATAGAGACTTAGAGATACAGAGAGCCTCATAGAGATACATAGAGATACATAGAGACGCATAGAGACTCACGGAGACTCATAGAGGTGCGTGTAGTGCCGTCGTTAGAGCAGCGGCCAAACCTCCGCCTCCACATTTACAGGCAGAGGCAGCAGCAGCAGCAGGTGAAGCGCGAGATCCACACGCGCTCCGCCAACCCCCACGTGGGAGCCAGCACCGCCAAGGTGACCGGCGTACAGACACCAGAACCTCCATCCGCTCCACCTCCATCTACTCCACCTGCATCTACTCCACCTCCATCTACTCCACCTCCATCTACTCCACCTGCATCCACTCCACCTGCATCTACTCCACCTGCATATACTCCACCTGCATCTACTCCACCTGCATCTACTCCACCTCCTGCACCTCCATCTACTCCACCTCCATCCACTCCACCTCCATCCGCTCCACCTCCATCTACTCCACCTCCATCTACTCCACCTCCATCTACTCCACCTGCGTCTACTCCATCTCCATCTACTCCACCTCCATCCACTCCACCTCCATCTACTCCACCTGCATCTACTCCACCTGCATCTACTCCACCTCCATCTACTCCACCTCCATCCGCTCCACCTGCATCTACTCCATCTACTCCACCTCCATCTACTCCACCTGCATCTACTCCATCTCCATCTACTCCACCTCCATCCACTCCACCTCCATCTACTCCACCTGCATCTACTCCACCTGCATCTACTCCACCTCCATCTACTCCACCTCCATCCGCTCCACCTGCATCTACTCCACCTGCATCTACTCCACCTCCATCCACTCCACCTCCATCTACTCCACCTCCATCTACTCCACCTCCATCCGCTCCACCTCCATCCGCTCCACCTCCATCTACTCCACCTGCATCTACTCCACCTGCATCTACTCCACCTCCATCTACTCCACCTCCTGCACCTCCATCTACTCCACCTCCATCTACTCCACCTCCATCCACTCCACCTCCATCCACTCCACCTCCATCCACTCCACCTCCATCTACTCCAGCTCCATCTACTGCACCTCCATCTACTCCATCTACTCCACCTCCATCTACTCCACCTGCATCTACTCCACCTGCATCCACTCCACCTCCATCTACTCCACCTCCATCCACTCCACCTCCATCTACTCTACCTCCATCTACTCCACCTCCTGCACCTCTATCGACTCCACCTCCATCCACTCCACCTCCATCTACTTCACCTCCATCCACTCCACCTTCATCCACTCCACCTCCTGCACCTCCATCCACTCCACCTCCATCTACTCCACCTCCATCCACTCCACCTCCATCCACTCCACCTCCTGCACCTCCATCCACTCCACCTCCATCTACTCCACCTCCATCCACCCCACCTCCTGCACCTCCATCTACTCCACCTCGTCCAACCCCCATCACCTGCACCACCACCCCCACCCTCCTCCTTCCCCATGTTCCTCCCCCCTCCTGCACCGTTCCTGCACCACGGCATCAATTCAAAGGTCGAAGTTCATCCGTCGCTGTAACAGTGACGGGGATTATCTGAACGGCACCCGGGCCTCCCCTAGGTCGACCCGGCCTCAAACGTGCGGAGGGGGGGCTCCTGGTGGTTCCCCGCCGGTTTGCGCCGTCGCCCGGCCACCCCCCGCCGGCATCCCGCCGGTTGCGGTGCTCTCAAGCGCCGCCGCTCGCACCGTCGGTGCCCACGCATCCCTGGTGGCGGTGGCGGCGGCGGCGGCGACGGTGACGACGGTGTTGGTGATTGTGGCGACGGGGATGACCACGGCCGCCGCCGCCGTTGCTGCTTCTACGAGCCGTCCTGAAATACGCCCTCGTCTGTAACGACGTCGCCGCACTCGACCGCTCCTTCAACATCGCCGCACAAGTGAACCGCTCAGCACAGCTCTGTGGTGGTGGTGATGATGGTGGTGATGATGGTGGTGGTGGTGATGATGGTGGTGGTGGTGGTTATGGTGGTGGTGGTTATGGTGATGGTGGTTATGATGGTGGTGGTGGTTATGGTGGTGGTGGTTATGATGGTGGTGGTTATGGTGGTGGTTATGGTGGTGGTGGTTATGATGGTGGTGGTGGTTATGATGGCGGTGGTGGTGATGATGGTGGTGGTGGTTATGATGGTGGTGGTGGTAGTTATGATGGTGGTGGTGGTTATGATGGTAGTGATGATGGTGGTGGTGGTTATGATGGTGGTGGTGGTTATGATGGTGGTGGTGGTTATGATGGTGGTGGTGGTTATGGTGGTGGTGGTGATGATGATGGTGGTGGTGGTCATGATGGTGGTGGTGGTTATGGTGGTGATGGTGGTTATGATGGTGGTGGTGGTGGTGGTTATGATGGTGGTGGTGGTTATGATGGAGGTGGTGGTCATGATGGTGGTGGTGGTTATGATGGTGGTTATGATGGTGGTGGTGGTTATGGTGGTGGTGGTTATGATGGTGGTGGTTATGATGGTGGTGGTTATGATGATGGTGGTGGTGGTTATCATGGTGGTGGTGGTTATGGTGGTGGTTATGATGGTGGTGGTGGTTATGATGATGGTGGTGGTTATGGTGGTGGTGGTTATGATGGTGGTGGTGGTGGTTATGATGGTGGTGGTGGTCATGATGGTGGTGGTGGTGGTTATGGTGGTGGTGGTGGTTATGGTGGTGGTTATGATGGTGGTGGTGGTTATAATGGTGGTGGTGGTTATGATGGTGGTGGTCATGGTGGTGGTGGTGGTTATGATGGTGGTGGTGGTTATCATGTGAGTTGTATTAGCACTCCACTGAGATTGACGTTCCACAGTGATTTATAATAAAGGCTGTTACAAGTTCTACCCGCCTCGTGATTTACAATTCCATTTACGTATGAAGAAGGTGCGCAGATCCGGACAGTAATTACGTTTATTTTTTATTAAACTCATGATATTTAATAAAAAAATTAAGTGAGGTAAACTACCTTAGCCCTCAGGTCTAAATGCGTAAAAAGAGAAGCGTGTGTATTCCCGTAATATGAGCACCGTATTTTCCCGCATATAACCCGCAGACGCATACACACCCCGTGTCAGCATGCGAGCTCGCATGCTGACAAGGGGTGTGGCCGACTCAAGCTACATAGAGCGACATTAACCTGGGGCTGCTGCTGCTACTGCTGATAGCGGGTGGTGGTGGCTGCTGATAGTGGGTGGTGGTGGCTGCTGCTACTGCTGATAGCGGGTGGTGGAGGTGGCTGCTGCTGCTAGCGGGTGGTGGTGGTGGCTGCTGCTGATAATAGGTGGTGGTGGTGGTGAGGGCTGCTACTACTGATAGTGGGTGGTGGTGGTGGTGGCTGCTGCTAGCGGGTGGTGGTGGTGGTGGTGAGGGCTGCTGCTAGCGGGTGGTGGTGGTGAAGGCTGCTGATAGCAGGTGATGGTGGTGGTGAGGGCTGCTGCTAGTGGGTGGTGGTGGTGAAGGCTGCTGATAGCGGGTGATGGTGGTGGTGGTGAGGGCTGCTGATAGCGGGTGGTGGTGAGGGCTGCTGATAGCGGGTGATGGTGGTGGTGGTGAAGGCTGCTGATAGCGGGTGGTGGTGGTGGTGGTGAGGGCTGCTGATAGCGGGTGGTGGTGGTGGCTACTGCTGATAGTGGGTGGTGGTGGTGGTGAGGGCTGCTACTGCTGATAGTGGGTGTTGGTGGCTGCTGCTGCTAGTGGGTGGTGGTGGTGGTGAACGCAACTTTGAAGGGGGCGAGGGTCTAAACCAAACAAACAGGAGAGAGGGGGGCACCATCAGTCGAACGTGGACTCGCCGCCCACACGCCGGCTGTGGCGAGGACGCAGCATCTCCTCCCTGCTGTCGTTGCCGCTCCACTCAACGGATGCCGAAACGGCGAAGGAGGCGGCTTCAACGGCGCAGCACAAACACAGCAGGGAGACGGCTTCTTCAACTGAACAACGAACACTACCAGCCACCATGGTCACCATGATATCGCCGCGTCCTGGCACCCCACGGTAGCCCCGCAGGCGGCTGGGCGTGACGGTGAGCGGCTCGGCAACGGGAAGAGTTCGCGAATTTAAATCCTGCTCGTGCAAAACAAAAGCAACGGTGCATTTTGACGGTCAGCAGGTGAAGACCCCCCCCCCGCTCGCTGAGCTGCTGCTGCTGCTAGCTGCCAGCTGCCGATGACGACCACGAGGGACGATGACCGTTTGGCCAAATGATCCCGTTGAAATGTAAATTTGCCGACGGTCTAGCGACAACGTAACCGCGTCGTTACGGGTCAACGCCACCACCTCCCCGACGACAGCGTCGCCAGGCAGGGCGTCCTCCCCGACGACGGCGCTTCACGAGCCCATTGGGGGAACCGCGGACGCGTCGTCGTCGACGTCGGTGACGTCCACGGTCACCACGGTGACGGCGCTCGGCGAAGTCGCCGCCCCTCCGGCGGCGTCGTCGTTGTCATCGTCGCTGGCGGCGGCCGCCCACACCGTCAGGTAGTGGTGGCGGCGCTTCTCGTAGTCCAGGGCCTTCGCCGCGACGCGTATTACGCCTGGGCACACGCGGCACACGCGACGCACGTCTGTGAGACGGAGAGACGGAGACACACGGACGGGGGAACCCCCCCACGGCCCGAGGGGACCGCCGCCTGCGCCCCGCGCCGCGTCTCTCACCGAGCCTCCGGTCGACGTCGAAGGCCCCGAGCTCGTTGCCGCCGGCGATGCCGTAGCTCACCGCGCCCCCCCCGCCGAGGACGGCCGCCACGGCGACGACCACGTTGCCCGGCGCTGCGTCTTCCGGCACGGCGGCGCGGTAGGCCAGCTGCCGGAACGCCGGGGCGGCGGCGACGCCGCGCTCGTCGTCGTCGTCGTGCAGGGACACGGAAATCACCGCAGTGGAGGACGCCGTCGCCGAGGCTCCGCCGCCGCTGTGGGCGAGCACCGTGAGGTTGTAGACGTCGCGGCTCTCCAGCGGACGCTTGACGGTGATGACACCCGAGCGGCCGTTGATAGCGAAGCGGTCGCCGGCAGAGTTCAGCAGAGAGTGAGTCACCCTGCGGTGGGGGCCTACAATACACGGCGACAACAACAACAACGGCCGTTCGCCACCGAGTGGCGGCGACGTCACCACGGCGCTTGTGCCAGGCCAGGTGCACGTTGGGGACACGTGGAGTGTCGAATGCCCGCCGGCAGGAGGTCACGGGGCAGACCCAGCAGGTGCCACGGGTTCACTGACCGAGACAAGTGGCCGATGCACCACCTGTGCCCCCTACTTTGCTTCAGCCACCCGGCGCTCCGCTCGTTGTTGTGAGTGTCGCTCCTCCGCCCTCCATTGTTGTTGGAGGGCGACTGCCTCCAACTGCCCAGTAGCGTCCTTCACGAGCCTCCTCCACAGAGGCCGATCTTGACACCGCTGGTACCGGTCATCGGCAAGTCCACTCAGCTCCACATCCTCCTGTACCACATCACTTCATCTCTTCGCGCCCGTTCAGCCCCCTATATCCGGCCAAACAGGAGCTGCTTGGGCTTGCGGTGGCTGGGCCATGTGGGCTACACGACCGAGCCAACGCAGTCTTGCCTGCCGGAACTCACCGATAAGAACATGTCTAGATTGCCAAAGATCCCATGTGTAGCCTCAGGCTGTAGGGGCAAGTGCTGTAAGAGAGCAGCACCTATGAAGGCCGGCACCGTGGCACACGAGGGGGTGGGTGGCCAGCACCATGCCCGGCCGCCTTTGTCTCTCGAGTGGCGATGTTCGCCAGGTTCGTAGCGCTGCGCGCTAACCGCTACCCATAATGTACACACACACGCGCACATACACAATCAAAGTCACGCGTGGGCGCGTGTGTACGTCGTCACCGTCGCCACCGTCGTACCCAGGTCGGCGTCGACGGCGCGCGCGCTCGTCACCGCCGTCCCTACACCGGCGTGGCTCAGGCGCAGGGCGACGGCGCGGGGGGGCGACCCCGTGAGGAAGCGCGGGGCCGAATCGTCCACGTCCTCCACCCTCACGAGGACCTCCGCCCGGCAGGAGCGGCCGCCGCCGTCGGTCGCGGCCACGGCGAGCGCGTGGGCCGGGGCGGCCTCGCGGTCCAGCGGCGCCAGCGTGAAGAGCTCCCCTACGCGGGGCCACGCCGACGAGAGAGACGTTAACCACCTCGCCCGCTACACAGGAGGTGGACGTGAAATTTGATCACAACCCCGACGGCTGCGAGAGCGCGATGGAGAGAGCGCGATGAGCGTTACCGCTGACGGAGTCCAAGCGGAAGAGATTCGCTCCGGCACCGTGTAGCGAGTACCCGATGGTTCCGTTAGAGCCGGAATCGGAGTCACGGGCTGAAACCCTCAGCAGGAAGACTTGTGGGGCGACGTCCTCCCGCACGGTAACGTTGTACCACAGCTGGGGCACCGTGGGGCACAGCGGTAGTGCAGTGAGCCCAAAGGTGAGGGAGAGCCGGTAGTCGAGGCGACACTTATTTAACAGTAACTATAGCACAGGGTCTCTAACACGAAGGGGGTGACGGCCCCTTACGCCCGCCATCTGGGGAGGTGTGGCCTCTGGGCTATCGTGTCCTATCGACTGGGACCACGTACACTCTCAGCCCTGCGGCTAGGGGCCCTAGGGGGAGGCTACTTTGACCCAACCCGGCCAAAGTCCTTGGGTCCGACCACTTTCCCTCACAGCCCCGGCCCTTACAAGGACAGTGGGTCTGGGGGTTCCCAGGGTCCTACTCTAAGCCCGGTCTCCAGTCTTCAACTTGAGAACTGCGGAACCCATTCAGGGGTCCGGCTTTTATACTCCGCCCCTGGCCACGCCCTCTCCGCCCCTGGCCACGCCCTCTCCACCCCTGGCCACGCCCTCTCCGCCCCTGGCCACGCCTTCCTTCCAGAGTGTTCCAGGGGATCCTAGAATATTCCCACAGCCCCCTTATTGGGGTCTTGGGAACCCCGGTGGCCCACATACCACCCCCTACTGGCGTCTGTCCGCCAGTGCAGGTAAGTATACCGTGTGTTCATGGCGTTACAGCAGTACGGTGGTGTGGTAGGGTATGACGAATCTGTGAGCCTGTGTGGCGAGTCTACGGTTACGGGTACCTTGTCACACACGGGGCCGTTGTCGTTGACGTCCAGCACGGTGACGGCCACGACGACCGTCCTCACCAAGGTGCCGTCGGTGGCCATCACCAGCACGTGGTGGCGTTCCTGCTCCTCCCGGTCGAGCGGCCGCTCCAGGCGCAGCGTCCACTCGCCCCCCCTCTTGACGGGGCCGAGGGAGAAGTGGCCCAGCGGGTCGCCGCCTGTGGCCAGCGTGGACGGGGGGTGGGACGCGGACGTCGCTCGCCGTCGAGACGGAGAGTGTGACGAAGAGAGTGTGATGAAGAGAGTGTAATGACGAGAGTATGATGACGAGAGTCGGTTTAATGCAGAGGCTTCCGCGAACAACTGTGAATGCGGTAGTGGGTTCACTCCAACACAACAGGTGTAGTGGCGTACTAGTAGACTACACTATACACTACTGTACACTACCTGTCAGGTGGTACGTAAGATCCCGGTTTTCCGGCACGGCGTCCGCGTCGTCCGCCTGGACGACAGCCAACGCCAGGCCGGGCGCGGCGTCCTCCGGCACTCGGACGTCGATCACCGAGGCCGAGAACCGCGGGGGGTGGTCGTTGGCATCGCTCACGATGACGAGCACCTTGGCGACGGTCGGCGGGCGCTCGGGGCGTGCCGGGTCGAAAGCCTCGACGAGGAGGTGGTGCCGGTCACGGGCCTCGCAGTCCAGCCGGCTCAGCGTGCTCACCCAGCCGCTGCGGGCGTCCACCATGAAGAGCGGCTCCGCTTCTCCGGCGTCGCCGCTCTCGCGCAGCTCGACCAGGTTGTGTACCGGCTGAGCACCTCCGTCTCGGTCCGTCGCTGAGGGACGGGTCGGGGGGAGGATGGGGGGGGGGGGGGTGTTGTATGTAGGCCCTTTTTCCAAATTGATATTAAGAATGATTTTGCCAATATTTGTTTTATCAATCATGGTGTCGCTTGGAGGCCAGATGGGGTGAGGTGAACACCCTCCCTCCCCTCACAGCAACAGCCTCTCACACACAACCGAGGGACGGAGATAAGCCATAAAAGAATCAAACCAGGGTGAGACTGAACAGATGGCTTAATAAATCAGAACACACGGACACACGTACAACCAACCCCCCCCCCCCCCCCCCCCCCACAGCACAGAGCGAAATCAAAGGAAGTTCCGATCCTTGGTGAGAAGGCGGCAGAGGAAGAAATTTGGCATAAGAAGAGAGACACGAGCCATACATCGTCATCACAGCTACCGGCGGCAGAAGACGGCGACCAACTAGCGAAGACGACAGCCAGCCACCGAGGTCGATCAGTCACCAAAGAGTTCTGCAATGTCAAGCCATCAACGTCGAGAAAGGGCGGAAAGCGCCAAGCATCGACCGAGCCAGCATCGCAGAGAACCAGCGGCATGCGCAATCGACACCGCCAGGGGAGAGCACGCCGCTGCGTCAACAGCGTCAGGCGGGGTCCCCCACCTGCCCTGCTGTTTCCAGGCCTCGTCCCTGCGGACACTTCCTCCCGCCGTGATATTTTCCCACCACACAGACACCCACACAAAGACGCGTTTGTTGACCGAGTCAGCCCAGCGCCGCACACGGTTGCGTTACCTCTCACTTGCACGAGCAGCACTCCGCCTGGCAGGTTCTCCAACACGGTGGCCTCGTAGACGCTCGACTCGAACACGGGCGCTTCGTCCTCCACGTCCTCCACACGCACCGTCACCGGGACCTGCGCCGTGACGTCGGCTCCGCCCCGCCGCCACGTGGCCCTCACCTCGAAGCGGTGGCTCCCCGCGGCCTCGCGGTCGAGCGCCCTCGCCACCACGATCCGCCCGTCGCCGGCGACCACCGCGAACGCGCCGCCCCCGGCGCCGTCATCCGCCACCCCGCTGCCGCCGCCGGGCACCGCGGCGTACGCGGCCGCCTCGTCGCCCGCGAGCGCGGCCGCCACAGCGCCGACCACGCTCCCCGCCCGCGCGTCCTCCGTGACCGTCAGCTCGTAGGCCGCCTGGGCAAAGGCCGGTGCCGCCGTGCCGGCGGGCAGCACGGCGACGGACGTGGGGACGGCGGCGACACGCCCGCCGCCGTCCTCCGCCACGACGAAGAACGACAGCCGCGAGCCCTCCAGGCCGGCGAGGCCGCCCTTGGTGATGACGCGGCCCGTCAGGGGCTCCACCTCCAGGACGTCCTCGGAGGCGTCCGGCTCCCGCCCCTTCCGGAGCGAGTAGACGACGGCCGCGTTGCTCCCCTCGTCGCGGTCCGTGGCGGCGACCCGCAGGACCGCGGTCCCCTTCGCGGCGCTCGCCGGCACTCCGCCGGAGTACTCAGCGGCGACGAACCGGGGCGCGTTGTCGTTCTCGTCCGTGGCGACGACCCTGACCGTGGCGAAGGCCGCCCTGCCTCCGCCGTCCCGGGCCACGACGCGGACGTCCACGGCCCTCTGCGAGGGGTCCTCCCTGTCGAGGGGCGCCCTCGCGAAGATCCGCCCGCTCCCGTCGACGGTGAAGCGCTCGCGGGCGAACCGGTTTGCGATGGAGTACGACGCTCGCCCGAACGCGCCCGCGTCGGCGTCCGTGGCCCGCACCGAGGCCACCGGGGTCCCCGCCACGGAGTTTTCGGGAATCTCCGCCGCGTACTCGGCCCGCTCGAAGGCGGGGGCGTGCCGGTTGGTGGGCCGCACGTCGACCGCCAGCGTGGCGTCGCCGACGAACGCGCCGTCCGTGGCCGAGACTCGGAGGTGGTAGCAGGCGGCCAGCTTCTTCCGCTCAAGTGGGACGGCGACGGAGACGACGCCCGTCTCGGCGTCGATGGCGAAGCTCGCTGGGTCGTCGTCGCCGGAGACGATGGCGTACCGCAGCCGGTAGGCGTCCGACGCGTCGGCGTCCAACGCCCTCGGCGCGGCCACGAAGTGCCCGGGCCAAGACAGCCGGCTCACGGACGCCTCGTACAGCGGCCGCTCGAACACCGGCGCGTTGTCGTTCGCGTCCTCGACGGCGACGGTCACCGTGACGTCGGAGGCGAGGGGAGGGGAGCCGCCGTCCGTCGCCCGCACCGAGAAACGACGGAGCCGGCTCCGCTCGTGGTCCAGGGGCGCCGTGGTCACGACCAGCCCGCCGTCCGGGTCCACGTAGAATCCCTCGCCGCCCTTCTCCCCGTCGTCCACGATCTCGTAGCGGAGCGCCCCGTTGGGGCCGGCGTCGGTGTCGACGGCGCTCACCCGGACGACGGAGGTCCCCGGGGGCGCGGATTCGGACAGTCTGGTGGCGTAGGCGCCCCGCGCGAAGAGCGGCCGGTTGTCGTTGACGTCCCCGACGACGACGTCCAGGCTCGCGTCGGCGTGCAGGCCTGTCGTCGGGGAGGCGGCCCGCACCGCGAGGCGGTAGTTGGCCCGCGTCTCGCGGTCCAGTGAGCCGACAACGCTCACGACGCCCGTGCCAAAGTCGACGGAGAACTGGTCGAAGGGGTCGCCGTCGACGATGGAGAAAACGAGCGGCAGGCCCTCGGGACCCGCCGCGCGGACGTGAGCGATCGGCGCGGGCGGCCCGACGTCCTCGGGCACCCACGCGACGTGGGAGAGACTCTTGAATGCCGGCGCGTCCTCGTCGAGCACCGTGACCGTGACGCCGACCGCAGACGAGAGCGGAGGAGTCCCGCAGTCTGTCGCCACCACGGTCACGACGAAGTCCTTGCCCGACGCGCCCGGGGCGAAGCTCGTCCTCAGCAAGATCTCGCCGCCGGAAGGGCGGACGCGAAATCGGCCGTCGCGGTCGTCCCTCAACGAGTACCTCACCCTGGCGTTCTCGCCGACATCCCGGTCGAGGGCCGCCACAGTGAGCACGGCGCTCCCCGGCGCCGCCGCCGCCCCGACAACGGCGCGGTACGGCAGGCCAACGAACGCCGGGGCGTTGTCGTTGACGTCTTCGACGGCCACCTCGACCACGGTGCGAGCGACGCTCGGGCGCGCCCGCGAGCCGCCCCTCACCTCCACCAGCAGCTCGTAGCGATCGCGCTCCTCCCTGTCGAATGTGACGCCGGCCGTCTCCAGGACGCCCGCCGTCGGCCTCATCCGGAACGCGCCGCTCGGGTCGAGCAGGTCGAAGACGAGCGGCTCGTTGAGGTCCCCCCCCGTCGCGACGACCGCGGCCACGACGGCGCCCGCCGCGCCGTTCTCGGGGATGCGCGCCGAGATCTTTGGCGGAACCCGCAGCCTGCCGCCGACCGCCCGCACGGAGACCTTCACCCGCGCGGCGCTCCGAAATTTCCCGTCGGACACCTCAACCCCGAGGTCGTAGCCGGCGGCGAGGAGGGAGGCGTTTCGCACCTCGACGTCCCCGGTGCGCGCGTCCATGGCGAACGCGCCGCCGACGTTTCCCGAGGAGATGCGGTAGGTCAGCGCGGCACCGACGTCCGGGTCGGAGGCCGCCAGGGTCAGCAGGCGGACGCCGGCGCGGGTCGGCACGGTCAGCGTCGTCTCGTACGCGGCCGTCGAGAACGCCGGCGGGCAGTCGTTGGCGTCCAGCACGGCGACCGTCACCTCGGCCGGCGCTTCGGCGGACATCCTCGGGCTGCCGCCGTCCGAGGCGGTCACCCGGAAGCGGAACTCGGCCGTCGTCTCGCGGTCGAGGGCCCTGGCGACCCTGATGGCCCCCGTGCGCGGGTCGACGGAGAAGTACTTCCTGGCTCCGAACTCGACGATCCCGTAGGCGACCGTCGCGCGCCCCTCGCCGTCGTCCGCGTCGGCGGCCCTGACGACGAGCGGGATGCCGTCCGGGTCCAGCACCGGGGTCCCCGCCGCCGCCTCCTCGCCGACGGCCCCGTGGTAGCGAGGGCGGTCGAAGACGGGCCCGTTGTCGTTCTCGTCGAGCACGCGGATCGTCACCGACGCGTCCGTCGAGAGGCCCGCCGCGTCTGTGGCCCGCACCGTCAGCCGGTACGACGGCGTCCGCTCGCGGTCCAGCGGCCGTTTGGCGGCGACGACCCCGGACGTCGGGTGGATGTCGAAGGCGCCTTCGGGATCGCCCTCCCGTATTTCGTAGGCGACCGTCGACCGGCCAGAGGCGCTCACCGCGAGCACGAAGCTCCCGGGCGCGGCCCCTTCGGCGACCTCCGCCGAGTAGCCGCCGCCGCCGCCTCCGGAGGCGAATTCGGGGGGGACGTCGGCGTCGGCGGCGACGACGACGACGCGGACGGCGGCATTCGTGACGCGGCGCGGGCGCCCCCGGTCCACCGCCCTCACCGTCAGCTCGTAGGCCTCCACCGCGGAGCCGTTCAGCTTCCTCGCCACGAAGACGACGCCCAGCGCGCGGTGGACGGCGAAGGAATTCCCCACGTTTCCTGCCGGGAGAATTCGGAGGAGCGGGACGGGCGCGAGTTCACGTCACCGAATCCGGAGGGAGACGCCGAGGGCAAACGACGCGGGGGAAACCGCGGCGCCCGTCGGCTCCCGAGCGATCCGAGTTGGACCCGCGGCTCGCGACTCGCTCGGGGAGAGGGACGCGACGGAGAAACCATGACGCTGGAAACGTGCCCCTGTGCAGAAACTCCCCCCCCCCCCCGGGGCGGTTGGGAGGGGCGGCGGGAGTGGCAGCGGAAGCGGCGGTCACCGTATCTGATGCTATATCTGACGTCGGCGTTGGGGCCGTCGTCGCGGTCCGTCGCCGTGACGCGCACCACGGCGGAGCCCACGGCCGCCGACTCGGCCACGCGGGCCTCGTAGGGGCCGCCGGTGAAGCGGGGCGCGTGGTCGTTGGCATCGTCGACGCTCACCGCCAGCGTGGCGTACGCTCGCCTCACGGGGACCCCGCCGTCCTGCACCTGCTCGCGCGGGTGAGAGAAAGAGAGTGAGAGAGTGAGCGAGTGAGAGAGTGAGAGAGTGAGTGAGAGAGTGAGAGAGAGTGAGAGAGAGAGTGAGAGAGAGAGTGAGAGAGAGTGAGAGAGAGTGAGAGAGAGAGAGAGTGAGTGAGAGAGAGAGTGAGAGAGAGTGAGGGAGAGAGTGAGAGTGTGAGAGAGAGAGAAAGTGAGTGAGAGAGAGAGTGAGAGAAAGTGAGAGAGTTAGAGAGAGAGTGAGAGAGAGTGAGTGAGTGAGAGAGTGAGCGAGAGAGTGAGAGAGTGAGAGAGTGAGAGAGTGAGAGAGTGAGAGAGAGTGAGAGAGAGAGAGTGAGAGTGAGAGAGTGAGAGACTTTGACTTTTAAATAAACTTTATTGTCCAGCAGCAAATGCCCTGGACGGTTCCGGTGCTCCATTGCGAGAGTCGCCAATAAAAAAGCCAACAATGTCCGTGCGCGTCATCGCGCGCAAGACCATCGACACCAGCCACAGGCAACAACCTCGTCACCGTCAACACAAGCGCACATATCGAAAAACAACACCGTTCTGCAATGACACAGAAGCGGGAAAAAAAACGGGTCCAAAGTGCGAACCACGCGCCGCCCCCCCACGGTACGGGTGAACCCAACCACCAAAACCAAATCAAAATCGGTCCGCACGTGTCACCGCGTGCACATCCAAATGACGCAGCTGATCGCCGCCAATGCAGGTAGGTATACAGACCGCCTCAGTGGACGTGCTGCACACGAGGCACGCACAGCACACCTCCTGGCGTGGCCACCGCCAGCTTAGGTGGCTCACGGTCCACCGCCAGCCCCTAGTGATCGCGTGCGCAGAGGAAACCGTTTCGAGTCCGCGCGCGTCATCGCGCACCTTGCCCTTTTAAATCCCGAGGCCACAACGCTAGGTGTTGGTGTTGGCGGTGGCCGCAGGGGGGGGGCCCTTTAGCTGGGAGGAATACCTCCTCTCTGCCTTCCGTACTAGAGCCTCCACCTTGTCGGCTTCCTTCCGGCTGCAGACTTACCTTTGCGGATCCTTGCAAAGTGGTCACGCGGCCTGCATGAAGGCCAGCGCGTCGGGGAATTGCTCTCTGAAGGTGCCCGCGCGCCCCTTGAAGGGGTGTCGTACATAGTCAATGATGGCCCCTGGGTTGTACTCTATCCCCCTCCGGACTCGCGGGCGGCTCGTTTCACTTGTGTTCTCAACAACGTTGGACCTTAACCACCCGTCGTCCCTGTAGGTGTTGTTGTTGTTGTTGTTGTCGTTATTTTCGTTGCTGTTGTTTTTACAGTCGCCTTGTATGTTCTCTTGGGGCTTGGCGGCCGCCTCTCGTGTCAGGCCACCCCGAGCCGGGTTTTTCTTGGGCTTGGGGTGGTGTACCTCCGCGGGTCTAGCAGCCATCGCCCCGTCAGACGGGGAGGCGGGCTGCTCGTCTCTCGCGTGCGCCGCGGCACCGTCAGGTGTCACGGCACCCTCGAGCGCCGCGGCACCGTCAGGCGCGGCGGCGCCGATGAAGGTGATGGTGGTAGTGGTCGTGAAGCCTTCAATAGCTGTACCGGGGGAATCTCCATATGGTACAGATATAAAGGGAGGCTGATCGATGCCCGGGCGCGGTCAAGGGATGGCTCCCTATTGCTCAACCACGTTATGTATGCTGATGATTTGGTAATAGCTGCTCATTCAGAGGAGGTGTTGGAGACGCTGCTGCTGAGACTGGAGCGTGCCACTAAGAGGTGGGGCCTTACCATCAGCCCCACCAAAACTAAGCACCTGCCTGGGTATTTTGTACCATCGGACACTACACCCCCACAACTCCCAATCGGTGATGGGGCAGTTGTGGAGAGAGTGGAGAGTTTATCATACCTGGGCAGTGTGCTTATGACCGGCTCCAGTTTAACAGCAGAGGTCTCACTCCACATCAGTCGAGTGGCAATATCTTTTCATCAGTTGCGTAAGGCTGTGTGGAAGCTACCTGGTCTGTCGCTCCGCACTAAGCCTCAGGTCTTCTTGGCCACGGTCATTCCCACCCTTCTCTACGCTTGCGAAACGTGGACCCCCCTAATGGAACATCTTCGCCGGTTGGAAACATTTAGGCTGGCCTGCCTACGATCCATCCTGGGTTTAACCAGACTGGATTGTGTGAGGAGCTCACAAATCCTTGAAAGATCTAGGAAAGGTCCCATCGGTGAGCTCCTCCGGCGGGCAAGGCTGCGATGGCTGGGTCATGTAGCCCGCATGCCCAGCCACCGCATGCCGAAACAGATTTTGTTCGGCCGGATTGAGGGGGCTAAACGGGCGTGGCACGGGCTAGAGAAGAGATGGAGTGATGTGTTACAGGAGGACGTGGAGCTGAGTGGACTTGCCGATGACTGGTACCAGCGGTGTCAAGATCGGCCTCTGTGGAGGAGGCTCATGAAGGACGCTACTGGGCAGTTGGAGGCAGTCGCCCTCCAACAACTACGGAGGGCGGAGGAACGACGCTCACAACAACGAGCGGAGCGCCGGGTGGCTAAAGCACAGCAGGTTGGCACAGTAGGGGGCACAGGTGGTGCATCAGCCAGTCATCTCAGTCAGTCGACCCGTGGCACCTGGGTCTGCCCCGTGACCTTCTGCCAGCGGGCGTTCGACACTTCACGTGGCCTCAGTGTGCACATAGCCTGGCACAAGCATCGTGGTGACATCACCGCCACTTAGTGGTGAATGGCGGTTGTTGTTGTTGTTGTTGGTCTGCAATTCCGGAGCGGCCAAGGCTGGGTCCGGCTCCGACGGTCGCTCTGCTACCGCGACGTCGTCCGGCAGGTGGAGTCCGCCGTCGTTGCTCATCCCGTCCCGCGGCCCAGGTTCGCCGTCGCTCCCCGTCGCCGCTTCCGTGCGGTCCTCCGGCTCGCTGTTGTCGCCGGCGACCACCGTCCGCATCGCGGGGGCCCCGACGCGTCCCGCTGACGCGGGGTCGCTCCTTGCCCTCCGCTTCCTCCGCCAGGGAGGGGCGGACGGGCGGACGAAAACGTCTCCCTCGTCCTCGGTCGTCCGTGCCCCGCAGTCAGCTGCCAGGACGGCGAGATCACCCCGCTGCCCTCCCTGCTACTGCTGTTGTTGATTTTGGTGTTCTTCTTGTTGTAGTTGATGGCGGTGCTGTTGCTGCGGCCGCTGCTGCTGTGTCTGCTGCTGCTCCGCCCGCCCCGTTGCGGGCGGAGCAGCAGGCGCGGCGGACTCGCTCGCCCTGTTCGGGCAGTTCCTCCGGGCGTGGCCGCTGCCTCCGCACCCGGAACAACGCATCCCCGCCGTGGATGCGTGTACTGTGTACACGTGGCCCTGCACCGTGTACTTAAAGTTAATGTCTAAGTCCGTGTTGCCGTCCTTCAGGACCATAAAAACCTGGCGCTGAAGCGACAATACGTGCGCCGACCCGGGGTCCCTCGTTCGTAGAGGCAGCAGCGTGACTTTCGACACCGCCGTCCCGTAGCGTTGGAGGTCCCGCAGCAGGTCGGCGCCGCTCAGAAAGGGCGGCGTGCCCGAGAGCGCCACCCTGACGGCGGGCGTGGCGAGCGGGGCGCACCGCAGGTGAAGCTCACCCACGGTGAGCCCCGTCTCCACCAGGCGCGCCGCCATCGCCTCCTCCGCCACGTACACCGTGACCCCTCCGCTCTGCCGCTGGGCCGCGACGACGCCGGCATAGCCGACGTCGTCGCGGCCACCGCGGCGGCGACGACGGCGATCCCGGACGGCGGAAAGGTGGCGAAACCGTTCCTCCTCGTGAGAGTCTCCAGCGCGGTGTGCTGCACCATGGTGGTGGTCGGCAGCAGCCACACCTGCGCACGTGTTCGCTGTAGTTGTCGTCGTTGTTGTTGTCGTTGTAGTTGTCGTCGTTGTTGCCGTTCTCTGTTCAGCCCACGAGCCGCTCGGAATAAATTTTCCGGGACGACTCAGTGAGCAAAAATAAAGAAGAAATCAAAGGGAATAAACCATTACAAAACGAGGGGAAGAGCGATGTTTAAACTCCCCATTGTAACCTCTCTCAGGCTTGGCCTAATTTATGGAAAATCAGGCCCCCATTGATCCAGGTGAGCAGCGCGGAACTTCACCTGGACGCAGCCTCCTCCGCGCATGCGCAGAGAGAGAGAGAGTGTGAGAGTGAGAGAGTGTGAGAGTGAGTGAGTGATAGTGAGAGTGAGTGAGAGAGTGAGAGAGCGAGAGAGTGAGAGAGAGTGAGAGTGAGAGAGCGAGAGAGCGAGAGAGTGAGAGAGTGAGAGAGAGAGTGAGAGAGTGAGAGAGAGAGTAAGAGAGTGAGAGTGAGAGAGAGAGTGAGAGAGTGAGAATGAGAAAGAGAGAGAGAGTGAGAGAGTGAGAGAGAGAGTGAGAGAGTGAGAGAGAGAGTGAGAGAGTGAGAGAGTGAGGGAAAGAGTGAGAGAGTGAGAGAGTGAGAGTGAGAGAGAGTGAGAGAGTGAAGAGAGAGAGGGCTGAGCGGAGCGCTCGCTCCGAACGCCCCCGGACAGGAGGCTTTCGCGGCAGACGCCATTCTCGGTGGAGGGACGTGCTGGTTGCGTGCAACGTGTCGTCGTCCGACTGTGCCACCGCCGCCTGACATGGCCGGTCGGCAAGGTTTTGTGTCACCCAAACAAAATGTGGCGATTTAGTTACACGGCTTGTTTATGTGACAAACTACACTATACGCATTACTATGCAGTACACCGCACACTGTGGTCACCACGCAAGACGGTGGTCATGGCGTCGTCGTCGTCGTCGTCGTCATCATCGTCGCCTTCGATCAGCAGTCGGCTACGTACAGTTGCGGACGAAGTTCAACGGACACACACACACGTACACACACGTACACACACACACGTACACACACGTACACACGTGCACACACACACATGTACACACACGCACACACACACACGTACACACACACGTACACACACGTACACACACACACACGTACACACACACATGTGCGCACGTACACACACGTACACACACACACGTACACACGTACACACACGTACACACACACGTACACACGCGCACACCCGGCGTGGAGTCACGTACTCACCATGACGGTGAGTACGTGGCTCCACTTGGCCTCTCGGTCCAGCCTCTCGGCGACGGTGACCTCGCCAGTGACGGGGTCTACGCGGAACAGACGCCGGCCCTCCACGGCGTCGCCGCCGCCCACGCCGACGAGGAAGAAGGAGAGCCGGGCGGCGGCGGCGCCGGCGTCGGCGTCGGTCGCCTCCAGCCGCAGGATCCGGGAGGCGCCGGGAGAGGCGTCCTCGGTGACGGTCGCCTCATAGAGGTCACGGGAGAAGCGGGGCCGGTGGTCGTTCACGTCCTGCACCGTCACCACCACCTAGCGGGGGGGGGGGGGGGTGAGTAAAGTGGTGATGCGGGTGGCGGTGGTGGTGGTGGTGGTGAGGAGGAATTGGCAAGAGGTGCCGATGCACCCGGCACGTCTCACGCGGCCACCGCGGCAACCCCCGGCCTCGTGACGTCACCGCGTCGCCCTGACGGCCTCGTCACGCCCACCTTGTGCGACAGACAGACAGACACGCACACAGACACACACACACAGACACACACAGACACACACAGACACACACACAGACACGCACAGACACGCACACAGACACACACAGACACACACAGACACACACAGACACGCACAGACACGCACAGACACACACACAGACACACACACAGACACATAGAGACAGACACAGACACACACAGACACACACAGACACACACACAGACACACACACACAGACACACACAGACACAGACACACACACACAGACACGCACACACAGACACACAGACACACACACACAGACACACACACAGACACACACAGACACACACACAGACACACATACACAGACACACACACACAGACACACACACAGACACGCACACAGACACACACAGACACACACAGACACACACAGACACGCACACAGACACACACACAGACACGCGTGCCCGCCCACCAGGGTGGTTGAAGCGTTGGTCCCGTCGGTGAGCGTCACGGTGAGCCGGTAGGAGGAGCACCGCTCGGCATCCAGCGGCTTGGCCACCTCCACAACGCCGCTGTGCTCCGTCACGTGGAAGCTGCGCTCCACGTCACCGCCTGTCCACAAGCGGCGCCCCCCTAACGTCATCATCATCGTCACCGTTAACACACCATCATCATGTCACCGTTAACACACCATCATCGTCACCATTAACACACCATCATGATGTCTCCGTTAACACACCATCATCGTCACCGTTAACACACCATCATCATGTCACCGTTAACCCATCATCATCACCATTAACACACCATCATGATGTCACCGTTAACACACCATCATGATGTCACCGTTAACCCATCATCATGTCACTGTTAACACACCATCATGATGTCACCATTAACCCATCATCATGTCACTGTTAACCCATCATCGTGAGGTCACCATTAACACATCATCATCGTCATCGTTAACACATCATCATCGTCACCATTAACACACCATCATGATATCACCGTTAACCCATCATCGTGATGTCACCATTAACACACCATCATGATGTCACCGTTAACACATCATCATCATCGTCACCGTTAACACATCATCGTCACCGTTAACCCATCATCATCGTCACCATTAACACACCATCATCGTCACCGTTAACACATCATCATTGTCACCATTAACACACCATCATCGTCACCGTTAACACATCATCATCGTCACCATTAACCCATCATCGTGAGGTCACCATTAACCCATCATCGTGGTGTCACCATTAACACACCATCATGATGTCACCGTTAACACATCATCATCATCGTCACCGTTAACACATCATCGTCACCGTTAACCCATCATCATCGTCACCATTAACACACCATCATCGTGTCACCGTTAACCCATCATCATGTCACCGTTAACCCATCATCGTGAGGTCACCATTAACACACCATCATGATGTCACCGTTAACACACCATCGTGAGGTCACCGTTAACACATCATCGTCACCATTAACCCATCATCATCATCACCATTAACACACCATCATGTCACCGTTAACACATCATCATCGTCACCGTTAACACACCATCATGATGTCACCATTAACCCATCATCATGAGGTCACCATTAACACATCATCATCGTCACCATTAACACACCATCATGAGGTCACCGTTAACACACCATCATGAGGTCACCATTAACCCATCATCATGAGGTCACCATTAACACATCATCATGAGGTCACCGTTAACACACCATCATGAGGTCACCGTTAACCCATCTTCATGAGGTCACCATTAACACATCATCATGATGTCACCGTTAACACTTCGTCATGATGTCACCATTAACGCACCATCATCATGATGTCACCGTTAACCCATCATCATGATGTCACCATTAACACACCATCATGATGTGGGGTGGGATGTGGAATGTGTGTGGTGGCACCACGTGACCTGTGATGCTGAACCAGAGGAGGCTCCCCGCCGTGCTCTGCGTGGGCAGCGCGATCACCACGGAGCCCACGGCGGCCGTCTCCGACACGGTGACCGCGTGCCGGCTCAGGCCGAAGGCCGCGGGCGTCTCCGGTGGCCGGGGAGCGGCGATCCACTCCACGTGGATGACGGCCGTCGACGGCAAGGTCGGCGGTTGCCCCGAGTCCCTGGCTTCGATCTGCGGGGCGGGCAACGGCAAGATCGGCGAGTTCTGCTTCACGGTGGGGGGTCAACATTGTCAAGCGTGTCCATGAGGATGAGGGGGGAGGACCGCGAGGGGAGTGTGCCCAGTACCAGGATGGAGTGGGATGTCCCCGCACGGTGCAAGTCGCTCCGGCTGTAGACGACTCCGTGCTCATCGGAATAGTAATTGTGTTGCCACCCGCGGACGGTGTACAACAGCATGCCGTTGTTGCCCCAGTCGGCGTCGGCGGCGTAGACGCGGGCGATGGCCACCACCGTCGGCTCCTTCGCCGCCACCGCGTAAACGCGCGTGAGGTTCCTGCGGAAGCGCGGGGCGTTGTCGTTCTCGTCGGAGACGCTCAGCGTCACCGCCACCCTCGCTTCACGCGGGGGCACGCCGCCGTCCACGATGGACACCTGGCGCCGGCGGGCGGGACGCACGCAGACACACGCGCAACAACAACAACGACCTCCACTAAGTGGCCGTGACGGCACCACGACGCTTGTGCCAAGCCATGGGCACGTCGAGGCCACGTGTCGAACGTCCGCTGGCAGGAGGTCACGGGGCACACCCAGGTGCCACGGGTCGACTGACTGAGATGAGTGGCCGATGCACCACCTGTGCCCCCTACTGTGCTTTAGCCACCCGGCGCTCCGATGGGTCTTTGTCCAGATGTTTTAATGATTTGTGAGCTCCTCACACAATCCACCCTGGTTAAACCCAGGATGGATCGTAGGCAGGTGAGCCTAAATGTTTCTAACCAGCCAAAGATGTTCAATTAGGGGGGGTCCACGTTTCGCAAGCGTAGAGAAGGGTGGGAATGATTTGCCGAGAAGACCCGAAGCTTAGTGCGGAGCGACAGACCAGGTAGCTTCCACACAGCGTTATGCAACCGATGAAAAGATAATGCCGCTCGACTGATTCGGAGTGAGACCTCCGCTGTCAAACTGAAGCCAGTCATGAGCACACTGCCAGGGTATGGGAAACTCTCCACTCTCTCCACAACTGCCCTATCACCAATTGTGAGTTGTGGGGGTGGATTGTCCGATGGTACAAAATACCCAGGCAGGTGCTTAGCTTTGGTGGGGTTGATGGTAAGTCCCAACCTCTTAGTGGCAAGCTCCACGTTTAGCAGCAGCGCCTCCAACTCCTCCTCTGAGTGAGCAGCAATTACCAGATCATCGGCAAGGTTGAGCAATAGGGAGCCATCACTTGACCGCACCTGGGCATCGATGAGCCTCCCATTATATCTGTACCAGATGGAAATTCCTCCGGTACAGCTATTGAAGGCCACTACCACCACCACCACCATCACGGTGACTCTCACCTCCAGCTCGTGCTCCGCCTGCCTCTCTCTGTCCAGCCGCCTGCTGGTGGTGTGGATGACGCCTGCAACGAGTCCGTTCACCGGAGGTCAACAACAACCATCCCACGCCGGCCGGCACACGCACGCAGTGGGGTGGGGTGGGGGCCAACGTGGATAGTAAATGTTGCTGGATTTGCTCACCAACACACCGGTTAGTGCTGTACTAGTAACGAATTGGCACATTCTGTAGTGTATAGTTGTGTCGTGCATAATGTAGTGTACACTATACACTACATTATAATTGTAAATGTTATAGATTTGCTTTCTACACTACACTATAATTGTAAATGTTCTGGATTTGCTCTCCACCACCACCAACCCCCACCTGTCGCGTTGTTTATGGTGAAGAATCCCTGTGGGTCTCCGCTGACGATGTTGAACGTGAGGCCCCTGCCCCGGGCATCGTTGGAGGACATGGCGGCGGCGTTGTCCAGGTCCCAGGCGTCCACCTGCACTGCCCTGACGCCCCCACGGGAGTTCTCCGCCACCGCGGCCTGGTACCACGGACGCGATGCCCGCGGGGGGTTGTCGTTAACGTCCTGGGGGGGGGGGGGAGAGACACACGGTACTCGCATTGTGTGTCGTTTTAAAATGCAGGGGTGCATACGCATGTGTGTGTATGTGTGTGTGTACTTGTGTGTGTGTACGTGTGTGTGTACGTGTGTATATACGTGTGTGTGTGTACGTGTGTTTGTGTGTGTGTATACGTGTGTGTGTGTATGTGTGTGTGTGTATATGTGTGTGTGTGTGTACGTGTGTGTGTATATACGTGTGTGTGTGTGTATATACGTGTGTGTATACGTGTGTGTATACGTGTGTGTGTGTATACGTGTGTGTGTGTACGTGTGTGTGTGTATACGTGTGTGTGTGTGTGTGTCCTCCAGAAACAACGAAAAGCCACTACGGGTGGCCATGTGGAATGTTTGAATGCTCACAGCGGAGGAGAGGCTGCCACTCCTCTGTCGGGAGCTGGACCGGTACCACCTGGATCTATGTGGCATTCAGGAGGTCCGGTGGACTGGCTCTGGCTCCTGCCACTATGAGGGGCGGACAGTCCTCTACTCGTGGCAGCAGACTGCCAAACAACAGGGTGTGCCTCTTCTTTTGAACAAAAGAATGAAGGGGGTGTGGGAGCGTGGCGGTGAGGTGTGGGAAGCTGTAAGCCTCAGGCTACTTTGGGCTCGCCTTCCCATCAACCGGAGGCAAGGCATGGTGGTCGTGGTTACTTATGCCCCCACCGAAGATGAACATCCGTGGAGGGATGCAGGCAAAGCCGATGAGTCAGATGCCTTCTATGACCTCCTGTCACAGGTGCTGGCTAAAGTGGCCCCTCGGGATAGAGTCATCATGTTGGGTGACTTCAATGCCTGAGTTGGTCATGATACTGGCACCTGGTATGGAGTGATTGGAGGGCATGGGCCAGATCAGCTCAATAACAACGGTAGGAGGCTGCTAGATTTTTGTGCAGCCCATGGGCTTGTAATTACCAACACGCTGTTCCGGCATCGGCGCATCCACACAACATCATGGTTGCATGCCGGGTCCAAGCAAGAACATCTGCTGGACTACATAGTGACGGACCAGCGGATGCGAGCCCTCGTCCTTGACACCAGGACCTACCGTGGAGCTGATCTGCCCTCTGACCATCGACTAGTCATCTGTAAGATGCGCCTGCCATTCTTCCACTCCGGTGGTAGGTGTACACCCAGGACCCCATTCCAACCTAAAGTGGCCTGGTCTCAGTTATCTGATGAAAGTTGCAAGCGAGAATTTCATCATCGCTTGCGGCTGGGATTGGCATCGTCCCTGACTCCTGATGTCGAGGGTAAATGGGCGAGGTTTAGGACTGTGACATGCAGCTGCAATGGCTGCTTTGGGTACACGGTCCAGACCTCCCCAGAGACCCTGGCTGACAGAGGAGGTGTTCAGGATGATTGAGAAAAAGCGACAGGCCCACTGTCATCGGCTACAGAATCCCACGTCAGAGAATGAGGAGACTTACCGCAGCCTTCGCTCGGAGGTTCGGAGAGCCGTGAGGCGCTGCAAGGATGGGTGGTGGTCGCGGGTTGCTGAGGAGATGGAGTCTGCCTCAGTGGCCCGTGATCACAAATCTCTATTTAACTCCATCAAAAAAGTAACCTGCAGCGCCACACCTATTACCATCATTAGGGGAAAAAACGGTGATCCAATCTCCAACCCCCAGGAACAGGTTTTTAGATTTGCTGAGCATTTCTGTGAGGTCCTGGGGGAGGGAAAATCCCTCAGCCAGAAAAACATCGTGGCACAAAGTGAGGATGACCCTGCTGAGGCTGCGGTGCCTCAAATATTGGAAGAAGTCACCCCCTGTGAGTGGCTGGCTGAGGTGCCATCTGTTGAGGAAGTCCTGAAGGCAATCCAGAGTCTGAGACCAGGAAAGGCAGCGGGCCGAGATGATCTCCCAAGCGAAATGCTGAGGGAGGGTGGCGTTTGTGCACAGACTGCCCTATATGACATCATAACAACGGTCTGGACCACTGGACGGGTTCTGCAGGATTGGAAGGATGCCATGGTGGTCCCCCTTTTTAAGAAGGGGGACCGCACAGACTGTAACAACTACAGGGGCATCTCACTCCTCAGTGTGCCGGGAAAGGTCCTGGCAAGGATTATTCAGCATCGCCTTGCCAGGCACGCTGAGGAGAGGCTTGCGGAGCCCCAATGCGGTTTCAGGAAAGGGCGGTCCTGCACAAATGCCATATTTTCTGTCCGTCTGCTACAGCAGAGGTGTAGGGAATTCCAACAAGACCTACATATCTGCTTTATTGAGCTGGTCAAGGCCTATGATACCATCAGTAGGCCTGGGCTCTGGGTTGTTCTTCGTGCTTTTGGAGTACCTGACCCTCTGCTCACGATCATTAAGGACCTTCATGATGGTGAGTGGGCCCGGGTAAAATTACGTGGCCGGGAGTCCGAGCCATTCCCTGTACACCTTGGGGTGCGACAGGGATGTCCTCTGACTCCCACATTATTTAACATCTATTTTGACCAGGTAGTTCGTGAAGCCTTCAATAGCTGTACCGGGGGAATTTCCATATGGTACAGATATAATGAGAGGCTGATCGATGCCCGGGTGCGGTCAAGGGATGGCTCCCTATTGCTCAACCACGTTATGTATGCTGATGATTTGGTAATAGCTGCTCATTCAGAGGAGGAGTTGAAGACGCTGCTGCTGAGACTGGAGCGTGCCACTAAGAGGTGGGGCCTTACCATCAGCCCCACCAAAACTAAACACCTGCCTGGGTATTTTGTACCATCGGACACTCCACCCCCACAACTCCCAATCGGTGATGGGGCAGTTGTGGAGAGAGTGGAGAGTTTCCCATACCTGGGCAGTGTGCTTATGACTGGCTCCAGTTTAACAGCAGAGGACTCATCGGTTGCGTAACGCTGTGTGGAAGCTACCTGGTCTGTCGCTCCGCACTAAGCTTCAGGTCTTCTCGGCCACGGTCATTCCCTCCCTTCTCTACGCTTGCGAAACGTTGACCCCCCTAATGAAACATCTTCGCCGGTTAGAAACATTTAGGCTGGCCTGCCTACGATCCATCCTGGGTTTAACCAGACTGGATTGTGTGAGGAGCTCACAAATACTTGAAAGATCTGGGCAAGGTCCAATCGGTGAGCTCCTCCGGCGGGGAAGGCTGCGATGGCTGGGTCATGTAGCCCACATGCCCAGGCACCGCATGCCGAAACAGCTTTTGTTCGGCCGGATTGAGGGGGCTAAGCGGGCGCGGCACGGGCTAGAGAAGAGATAGAGTGATGTGGTACAGGAGGACGTGGAGCTGAGTGGACTTGCCGATGACTGGTACCAGCGGTGTCAAGATCGGCCTCTGTGGAGGAGGCTCGTGAAGGACGCTACTGGGCAGTTGGAGGTAGTCGCCATCCAACAACAACGGAGGGCGGAGGAGCGACGCTCACAACAACGAGCGGAGCGCCGAGTGGCTCAAGCACAGCAGGTTGGCACAGTAGGGGGTACAGGTGGTGCATCAGCCAGTCATCTCAGTCAGTCGACCCGTGGCACCTGGGTCTGCCCCGTGACCTCCTGCCAGCGGGCGTTCGACACTTCACGTGGCCTCAGGGTGCACATAGCCTGGCACAAGCGTCGTGGTGACGTCACCGCCACTTAGTGGCGAATGGCGGTTGTTGTTGTTGTGTGTATACGTGTGTGTGTGTGTACGTGTGTGTGTGTACGTGTGTGTGTATATACATGTGTATACGTGTGTGAATACGTGTGTGTGTGTATACGTGTGTGTGTATACGTGTGTGTGTATATACGTGTGTGTACGTGTGTGTGAGTTTCCGTACCTGCACGTCCACGTAGACGTGCAGTGTGGAGAAGCGAGGGACGACTCCGCGATCCGTCGCGCGCACCGTGAGCCAGTAGCTGTCAGCAGTCTCCCGATCCAGCGGCTGCACCGTGACGATCATCCCTGCCAGCGCGGAGCGCCGTGCACGACACGCGGCAGAGACGGGCGCCGGCGTGAGCCGTCAGTCGGCGTCGTGAGCCGTGAGGAGGAGGATGGGGGGGGGGGGGAAGGGAGGAAGGAGGGGGGGGAGTAGGTGCGGTTTACCATTCTCTGGATGAATGCTGAAGACGCCCAGGCCGGATTCGTCCACGAGGGAGTACCGCACCTCCCCGTCGATCCCCCGGTCTTCATCCGTGGCCGTGACGGTGACGACGACGGCGCCCACGGGGGCGTCCTCCCGCACGGCGGCGGCCGCCGCGAACTCCGTGAACCGCGGGGCGTGGTCGTTCTCGTCCACGTCCGCCACCTCCACCGTCGCCCGGCAGGCGGCCGGCGGCGGCCCCCCGGGGTCGCCGTCGCGCGCGGCCACCGTCAGGTCGTGGCGGCGCCGCCTCTCGAAGTCGAGCGGCCGCGCCAGACGCAGGGCCCCGCTCGTCTCGTGCACCCCGAACGTGCTGCCGTCCTCGTCCTCGCCCGACAGGGAGTAGCGCACCTCCCCGGCCGGCCCCGCGTCGGGGTCGCGAGCGTCCAGCCAGCCGAGGACGGCCCCCACCGGGAAGTCCTCGGGCACGCGGAGGCGGAGGGGCGCCGGCGCGCACGCGGGCGCGTGGTCGTCCACGTCCTCCACCGTCACGGTCACCATGGCGACGGAGGAGAGGCGGCTCTCCTCCGGCGCCAGGTCCGACGCCTCCACCAGCAGCGCGTGCTCGGCGCGCCGCTCGCGGTCCAGCGGCGCCGCCACCTCCAGGGCGCCCGTCTCGGCGTCCACGCGGAAGAGGTCGGTGTCGGACAGCAGGCGGTAGCGCACGACGCCCGCGGCGCCCGCGTCGCCGTCGGCGGCCTCCAGCCGGAGCACCTCGCGGCCCGGCCGCGCGCTCTCCGGCACCCGGGCCTCGTAGGCGCGCCGCAAGAACTCCGGCCGGTTGTCGTTGACGTCCGAGACGACGACGCGGAGGGCGGCGCTCGCGGAGCGCCGCGGCGTGCCCAGGTCGCGGACGACGATGTTCACGAGGTAGGAGGCGGCGGCCTCGCGGTCCAGCGGCACCAGGACCCTCACGACGCCGGTCTCCGCGTCCACGGCGAGGCCGCTCGCCCCGCCGTCGTCCGTCAGGGCGTACAGCAGCTTCCCCTCGAAGCCGTCGTCCGGATCCGTGGCCTCTATTCGGGTGACCTCGGCCCCGACTGGCAAATCTTCGCGGACTTCCACGGCGACCGCCGGGGCGGCGAACGCCGGCGCGTGCCGATTGACGGCGCCGGCGGCGAGGGGGCGCGGGCGGTCTCGCCATTGGTTTGCCCGGTGGAGCCACGCGACCATCCTCCGGGCGATCCCCGTCTCCACGCACCGCCATGACGGCGCCCGTCCGGGAGCGGCGTCCACGACTGAGACGTTCAGGAACGCCGTCTCCGCCGAGAGCTCCCCGTCGGTGGCCGTGAGGCCGAGGCGGAAGGCCCCCGCCGGCCCGGCGGCGACGTCGGCGAGGGAGCGCGCGAGCGTCACGACACCGAGGGTGCCGTCCAGCGCGAAGAAGCCGCCCTCGTTCCCGGACGCGATGCCGTAGAGCACCGGCCGGAGCTCGTCGGCGTCGATGGCCGACGCGGTGAAGATCGGCTCGCCCGGCCGGAGGTCCCGGGGGATCTCGCCCACGCAGTCTACGGACTCGAAGACGGGCGCGTTGTCGTTCATGTTGGTGACGTTCACCGTCACAGTCGCCTCGGCCTCCCGGCGGAACGGAGTCCCCCAGTCCGAGGCTCGCACGCGCAGCCGGTAGGCCCCCGCCATCTCCTCGTGGTCCAGCGGCCCCGTCGTGACGACGATGCCCGTGCGAGGGTCGACGGCGAAGGGGCCAGGCTCGTCCTCCGCCAGGCCGTACGTCACGCGGCCGTCGTCCCCCTCGTCGTCGTCGGCGGCGTGCAGGATGAGCACGAACGTGCCCGCCGGGACGTCCTCGCTCAACGAGGCGGAGTAGTTGGGCCGCTCGAAGACCGGGGCGTGGGCGTTGTAGTCCGCGACGTCGATCGCGACCCCGGCGACGCCCGGGCCGGCGTCGGTGCCGACGTCGAACTCGAAGCGGCGTCTGTCGACCGCCGCCAGGGACCCGCGGACGGAGACGACCCCGGTGGCGGGGTTCACGGCGAAGAAGTCGCCATCGGCGCCGCCTCGGACGACGTACCGGCAGCCCCGCGCGCCGCAAGAGGCTCGAACCGCGAGCACGACGGCGCGGGGCGGAGACCGCCGCTCGACGGCGCCCGCGTAGATGCTCCGCTCGAACGCGCCGGCGGCGCCGCCCCTCCGGACCGTGACCGTGACGGGCCGCGAGTGCCTGGGCGGCCTCCCCCCGTCGCGAGCCTGCACGGTGAGGTTCACCCCGAAGGGGAAGTCCGCCCAGTCCAGCCGCCCCGAGAGCCTCACCGCGTAGGCCGAGGCGGGGCCGGCGCCGTCCATCGGGGCGACGGAGAACGCCCGGAGGGGGTCGCCGGCGACGATCTCCACGGCGACGATCTCCCCCTCGGGGCCGGCGTCGCGGTCCACCGCAGCGAGCTCCGCGTACGCGGCGGCGGGGTCGGCGAACGGCGCCCCTTGCCCGCGGGTCGCGACGACTGTGACGCGC
Source organism: Petromyzon marinus (assembly GCF_048934315.1). Classification (NCBI taxonomy): domain Eukaryota; kingdom Metazoa; phylum Chordata; class Hyperoartia; order Petromyzontiformes; family Petromyzontidae; genus Petromyzon; species Petromyzon marinus. The sequence continues at coordinate 551,597 of NW_027422661.1, forward strand.
GGGGCGTGGGCGTTCGCCCGGCTCACGTTCACCGCGACACGCGCCGAGCTGCTCAGCCCGCCGCCGTCGACGGCCATCACCTTGAACTCGTGCAGCCCCGTGTCGCCGGGCTCCGTCAGCCTCCTGGCGAGCGTCACCGCGCCGCTCGTCGGGTGCACGGCGAACGCGTCCGAGCGCCACGCCAGGGCGTAACTGAAGCGCCCGTTGGGGCCCTCGTCGGCGTCCGTGGCGGCGACACGTAGGACCGTGGTGCCCGCCGGCGCGTCGTTGGCGACGCTCGCGGCGTACGACAAAGCCGAAAACAGCGGATTCAGGTCGTTGCGGTCCAGCACCTGGACGAAGACCGTGGCGGACGCCGAACCGCGGCTGTTCTCGGAGAACGCCTTCACCCCCAGCGTGTAGCCGTGGCGCTCCTCGCGGTCCAACGGCACGCCCCTCGTGCGGACGCGCAGGAACCAAAAGTCGCCCACGACGAGCCCCTCCGCCTCGAACGCGGCCCCCTCGTCCCCGGACACGACGGCGTACCGGGCCCCGGGGGCCGAGCGGCCGACGTGGATCCCCATCTTGTCGTGGCTCTCCACGTACGTCCCGGGCGCGGAGTTTTCGTAGACGGTGGCTTTGTAGGACAAGCTGGTGAAGCGCAGGGCGGGCTTCGGCCGGCCCCGTTGCCCGTCGAGGCATTTCCCGCACGGCGGCAGCAGCAGCAGGAGCAGCAGCGGGAGGAGCGCCGAGGCCATCGTGTTGGGCGTCAGGCTCTGCGCCCGAGAGCCGCCGACGACACGGAGCCGCGGTCGGAGAGGTGGGCGACGCCAAAGTCTGGCGCTCCCAATGGGGTGTCGGTCCTCCTCCTCCTCCTCCTCTAACATGTCAGATCAAGACCAAACACAAACCAAACTATTTTTTTTTGCCAGGTAAGGCACCCCGCTGAGCTACCGGGTAGTGCTTTTTGAGAAGCGAATTGGCTGTCGTGAACGATAGCTCAACAAAGTGGCTCATCATCGTCGTCATCACCTCGTGGACATTTATAATTACAGCAGCAGCCAAATACTTGAAAAGGCACGTTTCTACAGGCACAGAGATCCACAGAAACCCACCCACTGCGAGACCAGAGAGACCCACTCACCTTGGTAGGGTGTGGGCTGGGCCGCTCCCCCGGCCACGCTACAATAATACTATCTAAGCGCAGTAATAATAATATCTAGGGGCTCTATAGTAGTAACAGGATGCATTGGTGTGGAGTGGGGAGAAGAGGACATTCAACCTCAGCGTGTTGTGTGCGTTTTTGTTGCAGTTTTAACGCGAATGAAAATGTGTGCCGATCGTGTGTGCATTGCTAGGGGCAACCCTTGCCAGCGGTGCAAAGTGTAATTATATAAATGCTTACGATACCAATGTGTGCGACTTGCCTGTAGAGTGTGCAGGCGAATAAAAAAGGACGCACGCCTCCGTCGATGGTGCGTGAGAGCTTGCAGGGGCCAACCGTGCGAGCGTTGTGCACGTGCGCAGCTGATGACGTTGTCTCCGGGCCGAGGCGCGCGGGGAAATAAATAAATAAATAGATAGCCGCAAACCTAACTAAATATTTAAATGGAAATCGCCAACACAACTCAACTTTAACTCTTTTGAATGCGAGCGACGGGAAGACGGCACAGCGCTTGCCCACGGCGTGCTTCCTGGCAGAAACATTTCTCACGTGAACCCCACGGTTTGGTAGCCAAATCCCTCGCAAGCACGCGTGCGCAGACGGACACAGACAGACGATAAAATTAATTGTATAGGTTAGAGAGACAAAGACCCCCCCCGTGTAGCCTTAACAGACTGTAGGGGCAAGTGCTGTTTGCGAGCGCCTACGAAGGCCGGTAACGGTACACGAGGGGGTGGGTGGCCAGCAACCACACCCGACCGCCTTTGTCTCCCCAGTGGCGATGTTTACTACACACCGCACCAGGTACTCATTTGAGGCTGAGTCGACCTAGGGGAGGCCCAGGATCGGTTTAGATAATCGTCACTGATGGTGTTGGCCGTGAGCATGAATCGAACCCGGGTCGCTGGGTTCATAGCGCAGCGCGACAACTGCTACACTACCGCTCCCCATATAGACCACACACACCACATTATTATATATACAGGTAGTCCCCGACTTACGATGGAGATGCGTTACCACGACCCCATCGTAAGTCGAAAATATCGTAATGCGAAAATGGCCTAAGCCTACCCAGGAGTCTTAAAGAATGGTGATAGTTTAGCAAAACAGAGCAATTTACAGTATCGTACTGTATAAACTATATACTGTATGTATTTATTAATTACAATACTGTATTACACAGTAAAATTCAAAGTAAAAAACAAGGTAAATTCTTAGCCTACCTATGTGAACTGCAATTTCATAGAAAGTGTTTTCAGGAAACAATCCTATCTGCTATAAAAACTTTTAACATGCATTAAACGTATGTATCGTAGTAACCCTAAAATGAAATCGCTAAAGCTATGTTATCATACACGCATTGAACGTATCGTAACGTATCATATTGTACTGGACTCACCAAGATTCTGTCCGTCGTCTGCACACTTGAACGATGTTAGGTTGATGGCCACATTAACTTAGTTGTTGGAAGAGGAGGATGGCGATGATCAAGTTACAGTCTCGTACCTCGTAGCATGCTGCTGCGTTTGCCTGCCGCGCAAAATTAAAAATATTTTGCTATTTTGTCATATTGCTATCGCCATCGTAACTGTGGTGCCACCACAGCGGAGCAACTCCGCCGGCTCTACCCTCTACTCGCACCCCCCTCCCCATCCCACGAACGCACGCACGCCCCACTAAACACCCGCATGCACCCCCGTAGGGTCGCGAGGAGGGATCACCTGGTGCGATGGGTTTTCACCCGAGGACCCCACTAGCAGGGATGTTCCACGGTTTCCCCGGACCAGGAAATTGGCCGAGCCCCCCAGACCGGATTATATGGCGCCCCCCCCAAGAAGGGGGCATAGAGCTTTACAGGCCGGCCGCGATGAAGCATACACAGCACGGGGGGGTGGGACCTTCAGCCAGTACCCAGCGGCAGGGTAAACAGTGGGGTGGGAGGGAAAAGCCCCTAGGCAGATAAGAAGTTGACTTAAGTTGGAGGGAACGAGGGGATTATCGATGAGTCAACGGCGAGGAACGCAGGCACAGACACAATGGGAAGGGGGGGGGATGACGCCACCCCCCCCCCCACCCAACGGCCAGAGCGCTCAAAGCGGCCGCAAAGAGGATTCGATTGGATGCGCAGGATGACATCATGTGACCCGGGGGTTAAGGGGCTTTGGAGACATAAGGGGGCCGGAGGGGTGGATTGAATCAGAGTTCTTCTGGAGCGGCGGGAGAGACCAGCCGTCCTCAGCGTCCGGGCGCGCCTGCAGGGTGGAGCTGGAAACGGTCGGCCAGAAAAAGTCCCCGAGGCGAGCATCTTCCCCAGCCCCCATCGGGCAGCTGAAGAGGTGAGTGGGTACGGGAAAGGGGGGCCAATTTAGTCAGCTCGAGCTTGGGGGATAGACGCAATCTGCGACGGGTAAGTGATAGGAGGAAGGGTGCTGGCTGGAGGGGGCCATAAACGGGGGTTCACTATTCGCTCCGGGAAATAAATCTCAGCACAGACTGACGCTGTGACGCGTGGTGCCATGTGTGCATCTGTGAAGAGCGGTGGGACAGCAGTCGGCGCAACGACGGTGTGTGGGTGACTTTAATCGGCATAGGCAAGACGCGCACACGCACAAATAAATAATTAATTAGAGGGACGCTTGAACGCGCCCGCGAGCGTAGCGCGCAGAGAGTAATTAATTATTGATTCCGAGCACCGTTGGCTTGTTGACACAATGGCTTAGCAGAAGTAATTAATTAACTCTAAACAGCCGGCCAGTCAAACCATTACGTCATCCACGCGGTTAGGCCACACGGAGTGGGGGAATCACGCGGCGCCTAATCAACCCCTAGGCGGGCTGGGCCAGCCGCTAGCTATGTCGGTCCGAGAGACACAAACGCGGAGGGGACGGGGGTGGGGGAGGCAAACACCCCCCCCCCCGCGCGTGGAGGGGGAGGGGGGTACCAGCCCCCACCCATTAGCCGTGGCGCCCCCCCCCCGCTCGTGGTGAGTGAGATCAGCCCCCACGTAATGGGGAGTGGGGAGGGGGGCACTAGCCCCCACATAACATCTAAATATCGTAAGTCGGACCGTCGTAAGTCGGGGACCACCTGTATAGAGACCACACACACCACACATTATGATAGAGACCACACATTATTATTTATATAGAGACCACACACACACACCACACATTATTATTATAGAGCAGGGGTCGGGAACCTATGGCTCGCGAGCCAGATGTGGCTCTTTTGATGATTGCATATGGCTCGCAGATAAAACAAAATATTCTCACTTGTTTTAATCCATCCATCTATTTTTCACTGCGCATGTCCTGTTCAGGGCTGCAGGAGCAATTGTCCATTATTTTAATTGGATGATACTGGCCTACGTTTGCTGTTGCTGGGTAAAACAGGTAAACGCCCCCTTTTGAATCAGTCTGAGACTGCGTCTGCTCGGTCATTAGCTCAAAGCTAACCCTTCGACGAAGATGGCGAAAAGAAAAAAAAGACGACGAGTATCGTACATTTCAGGACGAACGGACCGAAGAATTCGCCTTTGTGGAGAGAGCGGGTTCTGCGGTGTGTCTAATTTTCAATGACAAAATTACATCGTTGAAACGGTCGAATGTAAAGCGGCACTTCGACACGCGCCACGCTACCTTTGCATCAAAATACCCTGCGGGAGACAGCAGAAAGAAAGCGTGCCAAGAGCTTCTGAGCAGGGTGCAAGCTAGCCAGCAGCAACTCCGCGTATGGACCCGGCAAGGTGACTATAATTCGGCTAGCTTTGCTGGTTCTTTAGCAATAGTGAGGAACGGAAAACCATTCACAGATGGCGAGTATGCTAAAACGTTCATGCTGGATGTAGCCAATGAACTTTTTGATGATCTTCCGAACAAAGACAAGATAATCAAACGGATACAAGACATGCCTCTGTCGGCAAGAACTGTTCATGATCATACCATCGTGATGGCAAACAAAGTGGAGGAAACGCAAGTGAAGGACATAAATGCAGCGCCGTTCTTTTCTCTGGCTTTGGATGAGTCAACAGACGTGAGCCATTTGTCGCAGTTCAGCGTGATTGCAAGATATGCTGTTGGTGACACACTGCGCGAAGAAAGTCTTGCTGTTCTGCCATTAAAAGGGTCCACAAGAGGTGAGGATTTATTCAAGTCTTTCATGGAGTTTGCTCAAGAAAAAAGTCTACCTATGGATAAACTTCTCTCAGTGTGTACTGATGGTGCTCCGTGTATGGTGGGGAAAAACAAAGGATTTGTGGCGCTTCTCCGTGAACATGAAAATAGACCCATCCTAAGTTTCCATTGCATTATACACCAGGAGGCACTTTGTGCTCAGATGTGTGACAGGCAGTTTGGCGAAGTGATGTCGCTGGTCATTCGTGTGATCAACTTTATTGTTGCCCGAGCCTTAAATGATCGCCAGTTTAAAACACTGCTGGATGAAGTTGTAAATAACTATCCTGGTCTGCTTTTGCACAGCAATGTGCGTTGGTTGTCAAGAGGGAAGGTGCTTAGCCGTTTTGCGGCTTGCCTGAACGAAATCCGGACTTTCCTTGAAATGAAAGGCGTCGGGCATCCTGAGCTAGCCGACACCGAGTGGCTCCTCAAGTTTTACTATCTCGTAGATCTGACTGAACATCTGAACCAGCTCAACGTGAAAATGCAAGGCATTGGAAATACAGTGTTATCCCTTCAACAAGCTGTATTTGCTTTTGAAAACAAGCTGGAGCTTTTCATCACGGATCTTGAAACAGGTCGTTTACTACATTTTGAAAAACTGAGCCAATTTAAAGATGCATGCACAGCAAGTGAGCCCATTCAAAACCTTGATCTCCACCAGCTAGCTGGCTGCACATCCAGTCTCCTACAGTCCTTCAAAGCACGCTTTGGAGAATTTCGTGAGCACACTCGTCTTTTTAAGTTCATCACCCATCCAAACGAGTGTTCACTGAACACAGCCGACCTGAATTACATCCCTGGTGTCTCCGTCAGAGATTTTGAAGCAGAAGTGGCTGACCTGAAGGCCTCAGACATGTGGGTGAATAAGTTCAAGTCACTGAATGAAGATTTGGAAAGAATCACACGACAGAAAGCGGAGTTGGCGAGCAAGCACATGTGGACAGAAATGAAAAAACTCCAACCCGAAGACCAGCTGATTCTCAAAACTTGGAACGCGCTTCCTGTCACATACCACACACTGCAGCGTGTGAGTATTGCTGTATTGACCATGTTTGGATCTACGTATGCATGTGAGCAGTCATTCTCACATCTTAAAAACATCAAGTCCAACCTACAATCACGTTTAACGGATGAAAGCCTCAACGCTTGCATGAAGCTTAACCTCACCAAGTACCAACCCGACTACAAAGACATCAGCAAATCCATGCAGCACCAGAAGTCGCATTAATGGTGAGTGTTATAACAACATTATTTAAAAGAATAAATTCAGAGGGGAGCGAGACTGTCTGGTAGGACAGCGCTGGAGTGAGAGAGCCACGTTCAGATCACGGCTTTTAAGCTTAGAGTCGCGGCATCTCTTCAGAAAGGTGAGAGACTCGATTAGTTGAGCCTTCTTATCCCGAAGTCTGTTGAATGATCTTAAGGATGTGTGGAATCCCTCCCCGTAGAGGCGGTTAAATTTCGATTTAAAGCTTTCGTGACTGCAATGATTCATCTTCTTTGGTTCTTTCGGTAAAGTCACGTAGAATGAGAATAAAATAATAAATTGATAAAATAAAATAACAATAATATTCTCACGACGTTTCGGCCACAACACAAGCGGCCTTCATCAGGTGAAGGGAGCGAGACTGTCTGGTAGGACAGCGCTGGAGTGAGAGAGCCACGTTCAGATCACGGCTTTTAAGCTTAGAGTCGCGGCATCTCTTCAGAAAGGTGAGAGACTCGATTAGTTGAGCCTTCTTATCCCGAAGTCTGTTGAATGATCTTAAGGATGTGTGGAATCCCTCCCCGTAGAGGCGGTTAAATTTCGATTTAAAGCTTTCGTGACTGCAATGATTCATCTTCTTTGGTTCTTTCGGTAAAGTCACGTAGAATGAGAATAAAATAATAAATTGATAAAATAAAATAACAATAATATTCTCACGACGTTTCGGCCACAACACAAGCGGCCTTCATCAGGTGAAGGGAGCGAGACTGTCTGGTAGGACAGCGCTGGAGTGAGAGAGCCACGTTCAGATCACGGCTTTTAAGCTTAGAGTCGCGGCATCTCTTCAGAAAGGTGAGAGACTCGATTAGTTGAGCCTTCTTATCCCGAAGTCTGTTGAATGATCTTAAGGATGTGTGGAATCCCTCCCCGTAGAGGCGGTTAAATTTCGATTTAAAGCTTTCGTGACTGCAATGATTCATCTTCTTTGGTTCTTTCGGTAAAGTCACGTAGAATGAGAATAAAATAATAAATTGATAAAATAAAATAACAATAATATTCTCACGACGTTTCGGCCACAACACAAGCGGCCTTCATCAGGTGAAGGGAGCGAGACTGTCTGGTAGGACAGCGCTGGAGTGAGAGAGCCACGTTCAGATCACGGCTTTTAAGCTTAGAGTCGCGGCATCTCTTCAGAAAGGTGAGAGACTCGATTAGTTGAGCCTTCTTATCCCGAAGTCTGTTGAATGATCTTAAGGATGTGTGGAATCCCTCCCCGTAGAGGCGGTTAAATTTCGATTTAAAGCTTTCGTGACTGCAATGATTCATCTTCTTTGGTTCTTTCGGTAAAGTCACGTAGAATGAGAATAAAATAATAAATTGATAAAATAAAATAACAATAATATTCTCACGACGTTTTGGCCACAACACAAGCGGCCTTCATCAGGTGAAGGGAGCGAGACTGTCTGGTAGGACAGCGCTGGAGTGAGAGAGCCACGTTCAGATCACGGCTTTTAAGCTTAGAGTCGCGGCATCTCTTCAGAAAGGTGAGAGACTCGATTAGTTGAGCCTTCTTATCCCGAAGTCTGTTGAATGATCTTAAGGATGTGTGGAATCCCTCCCCGTAGAGGCGGTTAAATTTCGATTTAAAGCTTTCGTGACTGCAATGATTCATCTTCTTTGGTTCTTTCGGTAAAGTCACGTAGAATGAGAATAAAATAATAAATTGATAAAATAAAATAACAATAATATTCTCACGACGTTTCGGCCACAACACAAGCGGCCTTCATCAGGTGAAGGGAGCGAGACTGTCTGGTAGGACAGCGCTGGAGTGAGAGAGCCACGTTCAGATCACGGCTTTTAAGCTTAGAGTCGCGGCATCTCTTCAGAAAGGTGAGAGACTCGATTAGTTGAGCCTTCTTATCCCGATGTCTGTTGAATGATCTTAAGGATGTGTGGAATCCCTCCCCGTAGAGGCGGTTAAATTTCGATTTAAAGCTTTCGTGACTGCAATGATTCATCTTCTTTGGTTCTTTCGGTAAAGTCACGTAGAATGAGAATAAAATAATAAATTGATAAAATAAAATAACAATAATATTCTCACGACGTTTCGGCCACAACACAAGCGGCCTTCATCAGGTGAAGGGAGCGAGACTGTCTGGTAGGACAGCGCTGGAGTGAGAGAGCCACGTTCAGATCACGGCTTTTAAGCTTAGAGTCGCGGCATCTCTTCAGAAAGGTGAGAGACTCGATTAGTTGAGCCTTCTTATCCCGAAGTCTGTTGAATGATCTTAAGGATGTGTGGAATCCCTCCCCGTAGAGGCGGTTAAATTTCGATTTAAAGCTTTCGTGACTGCAATGATTCATCTTCTTTGGTTCTTTCGGTAAAGTCACGTAGAATGAGAATAAAATAATAAATTGATAAAATAAAATAACAATAATATTCTCACGACGTTTCGGCCACAACACAAGCGGCCTTCATCAGGTGAAGGGAGCGAGACTGTCTGGTAGGACAGCGCTGGAGTGAGAGAGCCACGTTCAGATCACGGCTTTTAAGCTTAGAGTCGCGGCATCTCTTCAGAAAGGTGAGAGACTCGATTAGTTGAGCCTTCTTATCCCGAAGTCTGTTGAATGATCTTAAGGATGTGTGGAATCCCTCCCCGTAGAGGCGGTTAAATTTCGATTTAAAGCTTTCGTGACTGCAATGATTCATCTTCTTTGGTTCTTTCGGTAAAGTCACGTAGAATGAGAATAAAATAATAAATTGATAAAATAAAATAACAATAATATTCTCACGACGTTTCGGCCACAACACAAGCGGCCTTCATCAGGTGAAGGGAGCGAGACTGTCTGGTAGGACAGCGCTGGAGTGAGAGAGCCACGTTCAGATCACGGCTTTTAAGCTTAGAGTCGCGGCATCTCTTCAGAAAGGTGAGAGACTCGATTAGTTGAGCCTTCTTATCCCGAAGTCTGTTGAATGATCTTAAGGATGTGTGGAATCCCTCCCCGTAGAGGCGGTTAAATTTCGATTTAAAGCTTTCGTGACTGCAATGATTCATCTTCTTTGGTTCTTTCGGTAAAGTCACGTAGAATGAGAATAAAATAATAAATTGATAAAATAAAATAACAATAATATTCTCACGACGTTTCGGCCACAACACAAGCGGCCTTCATCAGGTGAAGGGAGCGAGACTGTCTGGTAGGACAGCGCTGGAGTGAGAGAGCCACGTTCAGATCACGGCTTTTAAGCTTAGAGTCGCGGCATCTCTTCAGAAAGGTGAGAGACTCGATTAGTTGAGCCTTCTTATCCCGAAGTCTGTTGAATGATCTTAAGGATGTGTGGAATCCCTCCCCGTAGAGGCGGTTAAATTTCGATTTAAAGCTTTCGTGACTGCAATGATTCATCTTCTTTGGTTCTTTCGGTAAAGTCACGTAGAATGAGAATAAAATAATAAATTGATAAAATAAAATAACAATAATATTCTCACGACGTTTCGGCCACAACACAAGCGGCCTTCATCAGGTGAAGGGAGCGAGACTGTCTGGTAGGACAGCGCTGGAGTGAGAGAGCCACGTTCAGATCACGGCTTTTAAGCTTAGAGTCGCGGCATCTCTTCAGAAAGGTGAGAGACTCGATTAGTTGAGCCTTCTTATCCCGAAGTCTGTTGAATGAACGTGGCTCTCTCACTCCAGCGCTGTCCTACCAGACAGTCTCGCTCCCTTCACCTGATGAAGGCCGCTTGTGTTGTGGCCGAAACGTCGTGAGAATATTATTGTTATTTTATTTTATCAATTTATTATTTTATTCTCATTCTACGTGACTTTACCGAAAGAACCAAAGAAGATGAATCATTGCAGTCACGAAAGCTTTAAATCGAAATTTAACCGCCTCTACGGGGAGGGATTCCACACATCCTTAAGATCATTCAACAGACTTCGGGATAAGAAGGCTCAACTAATCGAGTCTCTCACCTTTCTGAAGAGATGCCGCGACTCTAAGCTTAAAAGCCGTGATCTGAACGTGGCTCTCTCACTCCAGCGCTGTCCTACCAGACAGTCTCGCTCCCTTCACCTGATGAAGGCCGCTTGTGTTGTGGCCGAAACGTCGTGAGAATATTATTGTTATTTTATTTTATCAATTTATTATTTTATTCTCATTCTACGTGACTTTACCGAAAGAACCAAAGAAGATGAATCATTGCAGTCACGAAAGCTTTAAATCGAAATTTAACCGCCTCTACGGGGAGGGATTCCACACATCCTTAAGATCATTCAACAGACTTCGGGATAAGAAGGCTCAACTAATCGAGTCTCTCACCTTTCTGAAGAGATGCCGCGACTCTAAGCTTAAAAGCCGTGATCTGAACGTGGCTCTCTCACTCCAGCGCTGTCCTACCAGACAGTCTCGCTCCCTTCACCTGATGAAGGCCGCTTGTGTTGTGGCCGAAACGTCGTGAGAATATTATTGTTATTTTATTTTATCAATTTATTATTTTATTCTCATTCTACGTGACTTTACCGAAAGAACCAAAGAAGATGAATCATTGCAGTCACGAAAGCTTTAAATCGAAATTTAACCGCCTCTACGGGGAGGGATTCCACACATCCTTAAGATCATTCAACAGACTTCGGGATAAGAAGGCTCAACTAATCGAGTCTCTCACCTTTCTGAAGAGATGCCGCGACTCTAAGCTTAAAAGCCGTGATCTGAACGTGGCTCTCTCACTCCAGCGCTGTCCTACCAGACAGTCTCGCTCCCTTCACCTGATGAAGGCCGCTTGTGTTGTGGCCGAAACGTCGTGAGAATATTATTGTTATTTTATTTTATCAATTTATTATTTTATTCTCATTCTACGTGACTTTACCGAAAGAACCAAAGAAGATGAATCATTGCAGTCACGAAAGCTTTAAATCGAAATTTAACCGCCTCTACGGGGAGGGATTCCACACATCCTTAAGATCATTCAACAGACTTCGAGATAAGAAGGCTCAACTAATCGAGTCTCTCACCTTTCTGAAGAGATGCCGCGACTCTAAGCTTAAAAGCCGTGATCTGAACGTGGCTCTCTCACTCCAGCGCTGTCCTACCAGACAGTCTCGCTCCCTTCACCTGATGAAGGCCGCTTGTGTTGTGGCCGAAACGTCGTGAGAATATTATTGTTATTTTATTTTATCAATTTATTATTTTATTCTCATTCTACGTGACTTTACCGAAAGAACCAAAGAAGATGAATCATTGCAGTCACGAAAGCTTTAAATCGAAATTTAACCGCCTCTACGGGGAGGGATTCCACACATCCTTAAGATCATTCAACAGACTTCGGGATAAGAAGGCTCAACTAATCGAGTCTCTCACCTTTCTGAAGAGATGCCGCGACTCTAAGCTTAAAAGCCGTGATCTGAACGTGGCTCTCTCACTCCAGCGCTGTCCTACCAGACAGTCTCGCTCCCTTCACCTGATGAAGGCCGCTTGTGTTGTGGCCGAAACGTCGTGAGAATATTATTGTTATTTTATTTTATCAATTTATTATTTTATTCTCATTCTACGTGACTTTACCGAAAGAACCAAAGAAGATGAATCATTGCAGTCACGAAAGCTTTAAATCGAAATTTAACCGCCTCTACGGGGAGGGATTCCACACATCCTTAAGATCATTCAACAGACTTCGGGATAAGAAGGCTCAACTAATCGAGTCTCTCACCTTTCTGAAGAGATGCCGCGACTCTAAGCTTAAAAGCCGTGATCTGAACGTGGCTCTCTCACTCCAGCGCTGTCCTACCAGACAGTCTCGCTCCCTTCACCTGATGAAGGCCGCTTGTGTTGTGGCCGAAACGTCGTGAGAATATTATTGTTATTTTATTTTATCAATTTATTATTTTATTCTCATTCTACGTGACTTTACCGAAAGAACCAAAGAAGATGAATCATTGCAGTCACGAAAGCTTTAAATCGAAATTTAACCGCCTCTACGGGGAGGGATTCCACACATCCTTAAGATCATTCAACAGACTTCGGGATAAGAAGGCTCAACTAATCGAGTCTCTCACCTTTCTGAAGAGATGCCGCGACTCTAAGCTTAAAAGCCGTGATCTGAACGTGGCTCTCTCACTCCAGCGCTGTCCTACCAGACAGTCTCGCTCCCTTCACCTGATGAAGGCCGCTTGTGTTGTGGCCGAAACGTCGTGAGAATATTATTGTTATTTTATTTTATCAATTTATTATTTTATTCTCATTCTACGTGACTTTACCGAAAGAACCAAAGAAGATGAATCATTGCAGTCACGAAAGCTTTAAATCGAAATTTAACCGCCTCTACGGGGAGGGATTCCACACATCCTTAAGATCATTCAACAGACTTCGGGATAAGAAGGCTCAACTAATCGAGTCTCTCACCTTTCTGAAGAGATGCCGCGACTCTAAGCTTAAAAGCCGTGATCTGAACGTGGCTCTCTCACTCCAGCGCTGTCCTACCAGACAGTCTCGCTCCCTTCACCTGATGAAGGCCGCTTGTGTTGTGGCCGAAACGTCGTGAGAATATTATTGTTATTTTATTTTATCAATTTATTATTTTATTCTCATTCTACGTGACTTTACCGAAAGAACCAAAGAAGATGAATCATTGCAGTCACGAAAGCTTTAAATCGAAATTTAACCGCCTCTACGGGGAGGGATTCCACACATCCTTAAGATCATTCAACAGACTTCGGGATAAGAAGGCTCAACTAATCGAGTCTCTCACCTTTCTGAAGAGATGCTGCGACTCTAAGCTTAAAAGCCGTGATCTGAACGTGGCTCTCTCACTCCAGCGCTGTCCTACCAGACAGTCTCGCTCCCTTCACCTGATGAAGGCCGCTTGTGTTGTGGCCGAAACGTCGTGAGAATATTATTGTTATTTTATTTTATCAATTTATTATTTTATTCTCATTCTACGTGACTTTACCGAAAGAACCAAAGAAGATGAATCATTGCAGTCACGAAAGCTTTAAATCGAAATTTAACCGCCTCTACGGGGAGGGATTCCACACATCCTTAAGATCATTCAACAGACTTCGGGATAAGAAGGCTCAACTAATCGAGTCTCTCACCTTTCTGAAGAGATGCCGCGACTCTAAGCTTAAAAGCCGTGATCTGAACGTGGCTCTCTCACTCCAGCGCTGTCCTACCAGACAGTCTCGCTCCCTTCACCTGATGAAGGCCGCTTGTGTTGTGGCCGAAACGTCGTGAGAATATTATTGTTATTTTATTTTATCAATTTATTATTTTATTCTCATTCTACGTGACTTTACCGAAAGAACCAAAGAAGATGAATCATTGCAGTCACGAAAGCTTTAAATCGAAATTTAACCGCCTCTACGGGGAGGGATTCCACACATCCTTAAGATCATTCAACAGACTTCGGGATAAGAAGGCTCAACTAATCGAGTCTCTCACCTTTCTGAAGAGATGCCGCGACTCTAAGCTTAAAAGCCGTGATCTGAACGTGGCTCTCTCACTCCAGCGCTGTCCTACCAGACAGTCTCGCTCCCTTCACCTGATGAAGGCCGCTTGTGTTGTGGCCGAAACGTCGTGAGAATATTATTGTTATTTTATTTTATCAATTTATTATTTTATTCTCATTCTACGTGACTTTACCGAAAGAACCAAAGAAGATGAATCATTGCAGTCACGAAAGCTTTAAATCGAAAAATAAATTCAGAGGCTTATTATACTGACATTTAGTTGAATTCACTTTTAAAATATATTATATGGCTCTCACTGAAATAAATTTCCAAATTTTTTGCTTTCATGGCTCTCTTAGTCAAAAAGGTTCCCGACCCCTGTTATAGAGAGACCCCCCACACACACACATATTCTACAAACAAAATGAAGGTACCCCCATGGGTTCTCCCTGATCAGTGGTACCAAATGTTTTCAATGAGAAATTTGAAACAGATGCCATCCAGCCATCCACCCTACGTCCTTCCTTGTGGAAGAGATACGTAGATGACACTTTCGTCATTTGGCCGCATGGCCTGCCAGCACTGAACCATTTTTTCAACCACATAATTTCCATACACCCATCCATCAGATTCACCATGGAAGTGGAGAATGACGATAAGCTAAGATTCCTGGATGTTTTGATCGAGGAGAGGCCTGATGGCTCATTGGGACATTGCGTCTGGAGGAAAGCCACCCACACGGGTTCCTTTCTAAAGCCTGATTCCCAACACCATCCGGCCCAGAAGAATTCCCCCATCAAATCACTACACTGTAGGGCAACACTGCATCTCCGACCAACATCACCGAGCCAGTGAGCCGGAGCACGTACACAAGGCCCTCAAGATGAATGGATATTCAGGCCGCACAATCCACAAAGCTGTATCCCAAACCATGGGGAGACAACCATCTGAGCACCCAGTCAAAACCATCACCTTGCCATACATAGCAGGTGTTACCAAAAAGATTTCCAAAATCTTAAACATACACAAGATCCAGGTACGAATCAATACAATACACAAAATCCGTGATTGATCACATCTGTTAAGGATGTCATTCCTGACATGCAATACCCGGGTGTCTACAAACCAAGTTGTGTCTGCAGCAGCAGTGACATTGGGGAAACGAAACGACGTGTCTCAGACCGTGTTCGCGAACACAAGGCAGATTTGAAACACTGCAGAACCAATACCTCTGCCGTGGCTGATCATTGTTATAACGCTGTGGGCTTGCACGATATTGTGTTTTCCGAGACCAAGATACTCCGCAAACCTTTGGGCCACCATCGAGATTTGTCCATCAAGCCGTCCAGATATATAAACACAGAAACAATTTCAACCGAGGAGATGGGCATAAGCCGAGCAATCATTGGAAGGACGTTATGAACCGGGTAAAGTAATAACTCGCTGTGATGCTTCCAACCTTCCTGCCGTTTGGCCGTTACCTCCGACTGAGTTGCATTGCCCTGTGGGATGCACTTTGCATTAACGGGCTGGGGTTCTCACTAACATCGCCACCTCTGCTCCCTTTGCCTCGATGCATCAATGGTTCTTACCGTTCGATGGGCGCGTGTCTCACCTGGCACGGCCACTACTGCGGTGGTTGACGCGCTTGCCTCTCACAGCGCAGGCCTGGCCAGTTTGTGCTCCACAGACTTGACGTTCGCTTGGTAATCTCCCCCAATCGCTCTCCCTCTCTCCCATCGACAGTGCCAATCCCCCGTTAACGCTACCGCTGTGCAGGCGACGGTGTGCTCTCATGCGGCGACGGAAGCTCATTGACTTTGACACGCTCATCTCTCACTAATCTCTCTCCCCATAATCTCGCCCATTGACACAGCTGACATATACAACCCGTTGTGGTAGCAGCGTTCTCGCTGTGTTCTTCCTAGTTCAGCTGTTCTATACTGCTGGGTTCTGTTTCGCCTGATGACAATCGCTTGTGTTGCGATCGAAACGTCGTGAAATATATTTTATTTTGCGTCTACGCGACTTTAACGAAAGAACCAAGAATATGAACACACATTGTTACCATGATATAGAGACCACATACACATTACATATATAGAGACCGCACACCCCCTGTAGTAGACACATCGTCGAATGCAGTAGCAGTGGTAGTAGTGCTGGCAGTAGTGGTGGTACTAATGATAGTCGTGGTGGTAGTAATAGTAGTGGTGGCTGTCGTGGTGATAGTAGCTAGTGGTGATAGTAGTTAGTGATAGTTAGTGGTGAAAGTTACATTGCCACTTGCCTGCAGAGTGGTGAGAGCGGACAGCACCAAATGGGGCCGTTAGCAGCAGCACGGGATGGAGACGGCGGCACGCTGAGGGGTTGGTGACAGCGCTGCCCCTAATAACGTGTTGTAGTGTGTGTGTGGGTCTCTAAACGTGTTGTAGTGTGTGTGTGTGGGTCTCTAAACGTGTTGTAGTGTGTGTGTGGGTCTCTAAACGTGTTGTAGTGTGTGTGTGTGGGTCTCTAAACGTGTTGTAGTGTGTGTGTGGGTCTCTAAACGTGTTGTAGTGTATGTGGGTCTCTAAACTTGTTGTAGTGTGTGTGTGGGTCTCTAAACGTGGTGTAGTGTGTGTGTGGGTCTCTAAACGTGGTGTAGTGTGTGTGTGGGTCTCTAAACGTGGTGTAGTGTGTGTGGGTCTCTAAACGTGTTGTAGTGTGTTGTGTGGGTCTCTAAACGTGTTGTAGTGTGTGTGTGGGTCTCTAAACTTGTTGTAGTGTGTGTGTGGGTCTCTAAACGTGTTGTAGTGTGTGTGTCTCTAAACGTGGTGTAGTGTGTGTGTGGGTCTCTAAACTTGTTGTAGTGTGTGTGTGGGTCTCTAAACGTGTTGTAGTGTGTGTGGGTCGCTAAACTTGTTGGAGTGTGTGTGTGGGTCTCTAAACTTGTTGTAGTGTGTGTGTGTGGGTCTCTAAACGTGCTGTAGTGTGTGTGTGTGGGTCTCTAAACGTGTTGTAGTGTGTGTTGGTCTCTAAATGTGTTGTAGTGTGTGTGTGGGTCTCTAAACGTGTTGTAGTGTGTGTGTGTGGGTCTCTAAACGTATTGTAGTGTGTGTGTGTGGGTCT